>NC_135625.1:32455345-32758375 GCF_053574225.1 Canis aureus | reverse complement strand
CACTCCCTGAGCTGAAGGCAGATGCTTAACTGCTGAGCCACCCTGGCATCCTGAAAATAATTTTCATTTACAAACAGATTTACTTCTAGAAAATGTGTCATGGTACTGAGCAAATTCCACCTGGGGGCCACACCCAGCCATGAGCCCTATTCCACACCACATCACTAGCGCTGTATCCTCAGACCGAGCATGTCTTTAAAAACAACAACAACCACCTCTTTGCTACGAACTTGTAGCTCATTACACAATTACCAGAGTTCCAAAGAAATTATTTTTTTTTTAAATTTTTTTCTATAGATTTTATTTATTTATTTGGAAGAGAGAGAGAGGCAGAGGGAGAGGGAGAAGCAGACTCCTTATGGAGCAGGGAGCCTGACTCAGGGCTCCGTCCCAGGATGCTGAGATCATGACCTGAGCCAAAGGCAGACACCTAACCGACTGAGCCACCCATGTGCCCCTAAAAAAATCGTTTAATCAATGTTGATATGAGGTTAATTCTCCCATGGCCTACCTTTGTATACTTACATACAATAGGTGTGTGTTTGCTCTATTATATTTTATGTTTGGATTTTTAATCAATCTCAGCTGTTGAGAGACAATATTGAATCCTGGCACTTTCCTTTTTTGCTTTTTTTTTTTTTAAGGATTTTATTTATGTATTTATTTATTTATTTATTTATTTATTTGGGAGAGAGAGAGTGCGCAAGTGTATGTGTATGTGCAAGTACCGGGAGGGGCAGAGGGAGAGGGAGAGAGAGAGAATCCCAAGCCTATTCCATCCCCAGTGCAGACCCCCACCAAGGCGCTATCCTCCAACCCCGAGATCACAACCCCAAGATCATGACCCCAGCCAAAACCAAGAGTCAGATGCCCAACTGACTGAGCCACCCAGGCGCCCTGAACCCTGGCACTTTCTAAGATCAGGAGGACAATTGCATTTACAGAAGCTCTCTCTTGGGTATTTTACTTCTGTTGTGTAGTTTCCTTCTCACAAAGTCCCTATGAGTTTTTTTTTTTTTTCACTCTACCAAGACTCAAAGAAGGAAAATGAAGCTCACAGAAGGTGTTGCAGGTGGTGAGTGGGTGAGTGGATGCCTGTGTGGCACTTTCTAGTACGTCAGCAGTCCCGTATAATGTGGGGTCAATTATAAACCTGATAAACTAGTCTTCCATGTTTCCATGTGGAGCCTGGCAATACTATTGGAAGTGGACAGGACTCAGGACAGACACCTTGCAGGTCCCCGGGGATCACTATGGGCTCATCACTCAAGTTGCTCTATCACAATGGAGTCCACTCACTCCCTATAGAGGCCTCAGATCATCTTCTGGCCAAGAAGGTGCCATGAGAGATTTTGTTAAATGTCCATTGCAAATCGTGGCACATGGTACACAGCCTTTCATGTTTCTTTAAACTTACCTTTTAAAAATCTTTAGGAATAACTGTAGTTAGTTTGGTTGTATCTTTCATTTGTTCCTTTTTACAGGGCTTACGTACCATCTGCTATCTATCAATTTTTGGGTTTTGCCGGGAATTAAAATAAAAAAAATTCCAATCTGTGCTTTCTGGAAAATGTTCTTCTCTTGTTGAATTTTGGCACATTTGGTTGCTACCTGTTTTAAGTTTGTAAATGATTATTGAGAATGGCTCAAATTACATTCTTACAGTACCATGGGATGTATTTCATGTTGCTTTGAAGTTAAAGTGACAAGGTTTTTACCTTAGAAGTGTCTCTGCTATTCCTGGTTCTGTTAGGAAGATATCTTTCTCTTGTAAGACTGTTTTAATGCCCAATTTTCACTGGCTCTGGATTATCTCTCTATAAACAGAATTAAGGGACTTTCCTCCTCACTCTTTTTTTTGTCATAGATATTCGGAACTGAAATAAGCATTAACTGAACCTCTGAGCTATAGTGGTTGGGATTTGCCTTCCTCAAGACCCTAGAATGTCAGATAAGTCTGAGTTCAAGGGCAGATGTACAGTTCTTCTCTCTCTCTCTCTTTTTTTTTTTTAAGATTTTATTTATTTATTTGAGTGAGAGAGCATGAGTGGGTAGAGGAGAAGGAGAAGCAGGCTCCCCACCGAGCAGGAAGCCTGATGTGGGGCTGGATCCCAGGACTCTGAGATCATGATCTGAGCCTAACGCAGATGCTTAACCTACTAAGCCACCCAGGCACCCCTATAGTTCTTATTTTTCATCTGAAGAGTGTCCTGGGTGATTTCTCTTCAAGCTTTCTTGTTACTATAAAAAGCAAGTGAAACTCCACAGCAAAGGACTGGTGGTTTGAACTCCAAACTTGTGAGGGTTGAGTGTGCATTCTACTTAGCCATGTTGGCTGGTGTGGAGCTACCAAGGGACCCACAGCCCCAGCTGGATTCACTTAAGGCACTGAGACCACTTATCTGCTCCCTGTCTTCAGCAGGCTCTTCCCCGCATTCCTGACAGCACTTAGCTTGACCTAATGGACAGAATGTGATTCCCAGATGATACCACATCATAAATCCAACCAACCTACCATATACTAACATCTTCAGTGGGCATGGGACCTACAACATGCTCATTCCAGAGTCTTACATTCTGAAATAGAGCAAGTGCCCTTGCAGGGTGCTCGAACAGGTATAGAGCAAATCGACGGTTTTCTTTGTTACTTCCAGGTGTAGGATGTGGTAACCCTGCTCACTAAGAGTGCTCACCATTGGCAGGACGCGTGGGTGGTTTGTCTATGGCTGTCCATCTTCTGGCCTTTGTGTCATATGTTATAGTTGACCAGAAACTTGACCAAGGACAGCAGAGTGTATGTGAGGCATTGAATGGGGATCTGAATTGCCCGATAATAGGAAAGCTCTTCTTTGGGCCAGATGTCTGTTCACCCAGTGTATTAAGCACCGAAAATGAGCAGAACTCTGTGGCAGGTTCTGCAGAGGACACCTTACATATGCATGATGGGCCCCAAGGGCATCAGAATGACAGTTTAAGTGTGCCTTCGGGTGTAGGGGATTTGGGGTGTGGTGTCTGTGTTTGGCAATGTGCCTTCCCCCTTCCATGTGGCAGGCCCTCCTCGGTCTTCAGCGGTTGGGACAGATCACATTTCCCTGAGAGGCCTGCCTGAGCCCTGATCCAAACCAGTGATCAGTCTCCTCCCAACAGCCTGCTCACCTTGCTTATTCTCATGACATGAATCACAATTTGTAATTCGATATTTATTTGCTAGCACGTGTATTTCTGTGTCATGCTTGTTTATTATCTCACAAGTTCAGGGACCTTCTATCTGCTCTTTTTTTTTTTTTTTCTTTCAGCTATATCCCCAAACCTAACATATTACTTTCTTAATAAATATTGAATTAATAAATGAGTCAATCATTAAGTGCTAGCTGTACCTAAATCAAATGAGAGCCCTTACTATTTTAAAGCTTCCTTTAAAAAAAAATTGGTTATAAATTTGCATTTATTTTACTATAAGATTTTATCAGCCAACTACTCTTTCAAATTTAAATTCAATCAATTAACATAAACTGTATCATTAGTTTCAGATGTAGTCAGTGATTCATCAGTTGTATTTAATACCCAGTGCTCATTACATCATGTGTCCTCCTCAATGCCCATCACCCAGGTACCCCGTACCACACCCCCCTTTCTTCCAGCTACCCTCAGTTTGTTTCCTAGAGTTAGAAGTCTTTTCTGGTTTGCCTCTTTCTCTGATTTTGTCTTGTTTTATTTTTTTCCTCCCTTCCTCTATACTCCTCTGTTTTGTTTCTTAAATTCCACATATTGAGTGAAATAATATGATACTTGTCTTTCTCTGTCAGTCAGCTACTTTGAAACTGGTTTGGGAAAAGTTGCTTAAACCTCAACTCCAAAAAAAACAAAAAAACAAAAAAACACCTCAACTCCAGTATCTACCAATAAACCTAAATTTTTTTCAGAGCTGGTGGTATTTATTAGATATCTCCATTCCCTTAGATTATTCCTATCGTGGCTTGTCCGCTATTATCAAACTACCTCTCAGTTGGTAAGAATTCTGGTCTTTAGGGCATCTGGGTGGCTCAGTCAGTTAAGCATCTGCCTTCAGCTCAGGTCATGGTCGTGGAGTCCTGGGATGGAGCCCCACATCGGGCTCCCTGCTCAGCAGGGAGTCTGCTTTTCCCTCTCCCTCTGCTTCTTCCCCTGTTCATGCTCTCTATCTCTCAAATAAACAATAAAATCCTAAAAAAAAAAAAAGAACTATGGTTGGTCTCTAGAATGAACATTCACACTGAGGGCAGAGAGTGGTACGGGAGCAAAGTGAGGAGTTCAGGAAGAAAATATTGGAACTTGTGTTTATATGCTTTGATCTCTAGATAAGAAAGAAATTAAGCTTTATGAATATTTAATGTATGTTTTGACAGTACTTCATGTATACATTTTTACATTAACATACATACATGGGAGTACATGTTTACACATTCAATTTTTTTACTGATAAGGGTTCTTAATCTAAAAAGCGTGGAAGCCACTAGACGAAGAACCTCATGTTTATGAGTTCCTTGAAGGCAGGGATCATGGCTAATACTTCTTTACATTTTCAGACAGCCTAGCATAGTGATTGGAAGACACAAAAAGGTGATGGATTGCTGTTTGCTAGATTTTTAAAATTCTGTTTGCTTGATTACTGAGGTCAAAGATCACAGGTGCTGCTCAGTTCAGGACAATTCACTTTTCACTGGGAAAAAGAAAATCAGCAGAAGGTGGTACCTCTGGCCTGTGTGTAGTTCACTGTTATCACTTTTAAACACATCATCAGTTCTAGGGAAACAACTGGAAGTAGAAATCCTATTGACAGTGAGCCAGTGGAATTATCTCAGTATATAAAGAGCAGAGTATTTCATATTTACTATGTGCTCTCCCTTCAGGGCTTCATGAACCAGAGAAGCTGTGTCTGTCCGCTGAGTGAAATATAAACTCACTTAAGTTGGCAAATGTTAAACCAGAGGGCCACGGACTCACAGGCTGTTAGTTGTTACTTGTTGGGACCTTACATGCTTTGCTTACATATTTCGGGTGGTTTGCACCTCACTGCCTCTTTTTTTTTTTAAGATTTTATTTATTTTTTCATGGAAGACAGAGAGAGACACAGGCAGAGGGAGAAGCAGACTCCATACAGGGACCCTGATGTGGGACTCGATCCCGGGACTTTAGGATTATACCCTGGGCCGAAGGCGGCGCTAAACCGCTGAGCCACCCAGGGATCCCCCTCATTGCCTCTTTTGAATGGCTCTATTTCTCATGTTGACTTGAACCCCGTCCTTCCCTAACTTCTGTCCATGGGTCACAGTGCTTCCCAGCTTCAAACAAGCCCAACCCTCTTTCACACAAATGTTTCTGAAGGGCTAGAGCAGTGCTTCTTGTGTCTCTGATAAATTTTTCTGCTAGAGAAGGCTAGAAATCCTTAGGCTTTTCAAGCTTCTTCCATAGCTGGGATCTTTGGTCAGTTCACATTGCTAGTTATCCTCCTTGAAATGATGTCCAGTTTGTCAATCTCCCCTGTAGAGTAGTGCCTAGAACTACATGTCATTATCAAGACATGGACTAGGGAGTATAGGCCAGGCATCCCCTGGCCTCACTGGAATGCTGCTTTTCTATTAAGTAGATGAACATGGAGTTGTGTTTCTTCTTGGAAACACATTACATGGCAGACACACATTGAGCCTTGAAATGAGGAAATCCCCTCTCCCCTCATCATGAGCAAGATCTATGTACCCCTATGTTTATTGCAGCATCATATACAATAGGCAAGATATTGAAGCAACCTGTGTCCGTTAATAGAAGAATGGATAAAGAAGAAATGGTGTGTGTATATGTGTACACACACACACACACACACACACACACACACTGGAATATTAGCCATAAAAAAGAATGAAATCTTGCTGCTCGAGACAATATAAATGGACCTAGAGGGTATTATGTTAAGTGAAATTAGACAGAGAAAGATAAATATCTTATGATTTCACTTGTATGTAGAATCTGAAAAAAACAAAACAAGCAAAACCAGACTCATAAATACAGAGAACAAACTGGTAGTTGCCAGTTGGGGGAGAGGGTAGCATGTGAAATAGATAAAGGGTATTAAGAAATACAACCTCTAGTTGTAAAATAAATAAGTCACAAGGATGAAAAGTACAGTGTGGGGAATATAGTCAACAATACTGTAATAATGTTGTATGGTGGCAGATGTTGACCACATTTATTGTGGTGAGCCCTGCATAATGTATAGAATTGTCAAATCACTATATTGTACACATGAAACTCATATAACATGGTTGCCAACTTAAAAAACAAAGAAAAAGGGAAGGATGGATCTTTTTTTCACTTTCTTTCCCCAAATGAAAATTCAGAATTTTCATGGTACTGTGGACTTTAGAGGGGAAAATGCCATAATTTAGAGCACCACTATTTGCAGCACCCTGTTCACTTTGAGTCCTTATCAATGAGCACACAGATTGATTTATGTTTGTAGACAGAGTACACATTCTCTTTTGTATTCTTCTCTTTTCTCTTCCCATTATCCTACATATGCATTTTGTTTTTTTGTTTTTTTTTTAAAGATTTTATTTATTTATTCATAAGAGGCACAGAGAAAGAGAGAGACAGAGACAGAGACACAGGCAGAGGGAGAATCAGGCTCCATGCAGGGAGCCCGATGTGGGACTCGATCCCAGGTCTCCAGGATCAGGCCCTGGGCCGAAGGCAGCGCTAAACCGCTAAGCCACCCGGGCTGCCCCTACATATGCATTTTGGTATATCAACAGAATCTGTAAACTTAATTCCTTTTACTAGCAACATAACATTTCACTGTCTTAATGTACCATAATTTGCATAACCTTTTGTGTCATGTCTCATGTTTCCAGTTATGAATGATGTTACCATAAACATCTTTGTGCTATTTGCTTTTTTTTTCTCTTTTGCATATTTCCTTGGGGTGTATTCAAAAAATGGGACAATTGGGTCAAAGCTTAGGAACAGTTTTATAGCTTTTTTTTTTTTAAAGGATTTTATTTCTTTATTTGACAGGGAAAGAAAGAGAGAGAGAGGGAAAGAGGGAGAGAGAGAGAGAGAGAGAGAGAGAGAGAGAACAAGTAGAGGAAGTGGCAGAGGGAGAAGGAAAAGCAGGCTCCCTGATGCAGGGCTTGATCCCAGGACCCTGGGATCATGACCTGAACCGAAGGCAGACACTTAACCAACTGAGCCACCCAAGTGCCCTATAATTCTCTTTACATTTGTCCAGACTGAACTCTGGAAGGGATAGATACTTTTCAAAAGTGCCAAATAATACAATGGGGCCTGGAAAAACTGTAGCTTTACTGGAAATGTTGGTCTGTGTGTTGCATCAGACCGCCTTCCAAGTCCCCCACCTTTAGCTCCAGTGGTCTACATGTGAGGGAGACAGCATTAAAGACCAGCACCCTCTGTTTTACCCAGAAGTGCAAATTGCTTCTTTGCTATGAGAGAGGAGACTGAGAGGAGACTGCACAACCTGATCCAGATTCTAATCCCAGTGTTGCCACCTCCTTGTTGTATGCCCTTGGATATATCGCCTCATCTCTCTGAGCCTGATTCCTCCCTCATTTTTTTTCTTTTTAAAAGATTTTATTCATTCATTCATGAGAATACACAGAGAGGAGAGAGAGAGAGAGAGAGAGAGAGAGAGAGAGAGAGAGGTGGAGACACAGACAGAGGGAGAAGCAGCCTCCATGCAGGGAGCCTGATGTGGGACTTGATCCCGGGACTCCAGGATCAGGCCCTGGGCTGAAAGCAGCGCTAAATTGCTGAGCCACCCGGGCTGCCCATGATTCCTCCCTCATTTATACATAAAGTTAAATGATAGTCCCTACTCAGGGTTTTGAGAAGATATTTATACAGTGTTGGGCTATTGTTGTTACCCAAGATCCGCTTAGTGTGAAGGGATTGTGTGTTTCTTCTTTCTCGTTTGTACTGCCAAGGATCCACCTCTGTGATTACCCCATGGTTGATTAATAGTTGTCTATTGTGGAATGCATGGATTATCTTCACCCATGATCTTGATTGATAGTGTTTGGGAACTGGAAAAAATAATAAAAAGTTTGGAAATAATATGCCTTCAACATGTGAAGAAAGGCTGTGCTTGAATGTTTGTAGGATGAGCCAAGTTTGGGGTCTGTGCTTTGGTTCATTCACCGAGTCTGATGTTCCTAAAGAAAGAGCATCTCCAGTTTTTTAAGACCTCCAAAAGGGTAAGACTTTGTAGACAAGATGGGCTGGAAGTTTAGCGATAGAGGTCAGAGTAAGCTGTTTCAGAGAAAGCTGGTTCCCAGTAAGGCTCTGGGTCTCCAAGTCTCCAGGATATACAGCATCCCATAGTCTCTGAGAGAGACTGGGATGATGTGTTCAAGACCTGCCTTGCATCTCTCTAGTATCCTTCCTACTACTGAAGAAAGACACAGAGAAGTAAAAAGATGCTTGTACAGATGACCCACTTCCACTGGGTAGCAATTTCTTCCATTCTCCAATGTCCTAGGTTAGTAATGGCCACAAATTCTTGCTACTTCTCCCACTGAGTAGTAAAGTCTAGTGCCCTACTCCTGGGAGCTGAACTGGCCTTTGTGACCTGCTTGGTTGGAAAAAATGCTACACAGGAATATTCTGGAATTTCTGAGGCAAGGACATAAGAAAAATTGTAGCTTCTACTCAGGTCTCTTGGAACCCTTTGTCTGGGAGTTCTGAGCTGCCATGTAGTACCTTGAGACTCCATGCTGTAGAGGCCAAATGAACAAGCCATTCAGTGAAGCCCACCAGGGCTCTAGACATGTGAGTGGTACTATATTGGACCTTAGAAGCTGCCATCACCTGACCACCCTGACTGAACTCAGTTAACGCCACGTGGATTCTTGACCCACAAGTCATGAGATAGAATGTTGTTTTAATCTGCTAAGTTCTGGGGCAGTTCATTATGCAGCCATAGGTAAGTGAATATCAGGGTTACCTGGGTGGTGCTGGGGCTTGGCTCTGCTGCATTTCTTTCACTCAGCACTGCTCACCCCTTCTCACTCTTTGGACTAAATATCAGAGGCCATGCAGAAATCATTGACGTCAGTTGTTCCATTTGACAGGATTCCCCAAATGTATTTTTGGACTGTGGGCTATTATTTATGATCCCTTGTTGAATTTTAGAGACAGATAGGGCAGGAGGCATTGGCGGTATTCCAGAACCCCAGCAAAATGGACTTTTCTGTTGTGTACAAAAAGAAAAGGGCAAAGCAAAAATCTCTAGAGCTCCTCCGTTAAACTAGGTATGGAGTGACCCTGTTTTATGCCAGCCCCATCGGAGAGTCTCAAATTCTAAACGAGAACCTGTTTAGAGCACTCATATTTTTAGGACAGTCAGTCCAGTGCACCTTCTTGACTGCTTTCAATCCTCTTCAGGTGACCCAGGAGATTTTATTTAAATTTATGCTATTTGGGATCCCTGGGTGGCGCAGCGGTTTGGCGCCTGCCTTTGGCCCAGGGCACGATCCTGGAGACCCGGGATCGAATCCCACGTCGGGCTCCCGGTGCATGGAGCCTGCTTCTCCCTCTGCCTGTGTCTCTGCGCCTCTCTCTCTCTCTGTGTGACTATCATAAATAAATAAAAATTAAAAAAAAAAATAATAAATTTATGCTATTTGAATTTATTTAAATTCTTCAGAAGGTTAAAATGTGCATTCTCTCACTGATATTTCCATATACCACACAGTGACTCTTAGCAGGGCCCAGACACATAGGAAGAATTCAAAATGCTGAAACAACTGATATTTCAGTTTTCAGGCTTATCTTCCATGACAAAACAATTATTAACTAAGAAATTAATCAACAAGGGTATTAATGGACTTGGCCCAATTGGCCACATTGCTCCTTACACAGTGGAGCCGATTAACTTCTGGCCTTGCCCAATAGCCCTGATGAACATAGATGCAAAGATTCTCAAAAAAATACTACCAGATTGAATTCAACAATACATTAAAAAATAATTCACTGGGGTGCCTGGGTGGCTCAATCTTAACTGTCTGACATTCAGTTTTGGCTCAGGTCATGATCTCAGGGTGGTGAGTTCAAATCCTGTGTTGGGCTCCATGCAGTATGGAACCTGCTTAAGATTCTCTCTCCATCTCCTCTGCCTCTCCCCACCCTCTTGGCACATGTGTGGACTCTCTTTCTCCCTCTCAAAAAAAAAAAAAGGAAAAAGGTCATTCGTGATCAAGCAAGATTTATTTCTGGGTTGTAAAGGTGGTTCAATATTTATAAATCAAGCAATGTGATACATCACATCAATAAGACAAAGGATAAGAACCATATGATCATTTCACTAGATGAAGAAAAAGCTTTTGACAAAGCACAACATCTATTCATGATAAAAACACTCAACAAATTAGGTTTAAGGGAACATACCTCAACATAATAAAGGCCATCTATGAAAAACCTACAGCTAACATCAGCCTTAATGGGGAAAAACCTTTTCCTCTAAGGTCAGGAACAAGACAAGGATGTTCACTCTTAACCATTTTATTCAACATACTAGTGGAAGTCCTAGCCACAGCAATCAGACAACAAAGGGAAATAAAAAGAATACAAATCAATAAGGAAGAAGTAAAACTCTCACTATTTGCAGATGACATGATACTAAATATAGAAAACCTGAAAGACTCCACCAAAAAAACCTGTTAGAATTGATAAATTCAGTAAACTTGCAGGATACAAAATCAATGTACAGAGGGGCACCTAGCTGACTCAGTTGGTGGAGCATGTGACTCGACCTTGGGGTCATGAGTTCGAGCCCCATGTTGGAGGTGGAGTTTTTTTTTTAAAGATTTTATTTATTTGAGAAAGAGAGAAAGCACAAGCAGGGGTTGCTGCAGAGGGAGAGGGAGAAGCAGGTCTCACATTTAGGTCTATAATTCCCTTCCGCAAGGATCTCGACTCAGGGCCCCATCCCAGGACCCCAAGATCATAACTTGAGCCAAAGTCTTAACCAACTGAGCCACCTGGGGGTGGAGTTTACTTTAAAACATTTCTAAGAAAAAAAATAAATGTACAGAAATCTATGACACTTCTATACACCTATAATGAAGCAGTGGAAAGAGAAATTAAGAAAATGATCCCATTTACAATTGCACCAAAAATAATAAAATACCTAGGATTAAACCTAACCAAAGAGGTGAAAGACCCATACTTTGAAAACTGCAAAACACTGATTAAAGAAATTGAAGACAACACAAAGAAATGGAAAGACATTCCATCTCATGGATTGGAAGAACAAATATTGTTAAAAAGTCTATGCTATCCAAAGCAATCTATACATTTAGTGCAATCCCTATCAAAATACCAACAGCATATTTCACAGAACTAGAAGAAACAATCCTAAAATTTGTGTAGAATCACAAAAAAGGAATGCAAACTGGTACAACCACCATGAAAAACAGTATGGAGTTTCCTCAGAAAGTTAAAAATAGAACTACCCTATGATCCAGCAATTGCACTGCTGAGTATTTACCCAAAGAATACAAGAACACTAACTCAAAGGGGTACATGGACCCCTATGTTTATAGCAGCATTATTTATAAGAGCCAGGATATAGAAGCAATCCAATTGTCCATTGGTTGGTGAACGGATAAAGAAGAGGTAGCAATAAAAAGGAGTGAAATCTTGCCATTAGCAATGATACAGATGGAGCTAGACAGTAGGAATGCTAAGCAAAATAAGAAACAAAACAAACAAAGGGAAAAAATGAGAGAGAGAGAGAGAGAAGTGTGCCTGGGTGGCTCAGTTGGTTAAGTGGCTGACTCTTGATTTTGGCTCAGGTCATGATCTCAGGGTTGTGAGGTGAATAAATAAAATCTTAAAAAAAAAAAAAAAAAGGGATCCCTGGGTGGCGCAGCGGTTTGGCGCCTGCCTTTGGCCTAGGGCGTGATCCTGGAGACCCAGGATCGATTCCCACGTCAAGCTCCCGGTGCATGGAGCCTGCTTCTCTCTCTGCCTGTGTCTCTGCCTCTCTTTCTCTCTCTGTGACTATCATAAATAAATAAAAAAAAATTAAAAAAAAAAGTTTGAGGCTTCAAATGTTCATGCTGAAAAGTTGTCTTCTGTAGTCTACCACATTATGTCTCCTTGATTCAAGGCAACACTCACTGGAGGATATCCTTGCCAATTACAGAGCATTCTCTATTATTCTGTTCTAGAAAAGCAACAGCCATACTCCAACAAAAACAAAAGATTGCTCAGGGGAAATTTTAGTTCACAGAAAATGCCAAAGTCCTTCTCAGAGAGCAAGATAAGGCAGTCTTATCTTCCTAGCTAAGTGAGTTGGTTGGCACTGAAAGCTTGCTCAGGGGCACCGTCATGTAAGGAGCCTGGAAGTCTAGAAGCCCAGGGTATAACTGCACTGTGAGGAGACCTTGTAGGCCTCAGTACTGAAGGACAGCCTGAAACTCAGCTGATTCAGTAGCAATAGGACATTGCCACTAACTCCACCCTCACCCAACGTCCTGTTTTAAGAATGCCCAGTCCTACCTTTAGAGCCCTTCTCCCCTTTTCCATTCTCAGCATAGACAAGGCCAATCAAAGCCAGGGTTCCAGAAGACAAGGAAATGTTTGGTGTACACCCAAGCCAATAGAATGGGTCAGTAATTGAAGCAATTCCCAAAGGCAATTACTAAAGAGTCAAACATTTATCACAGCTCACTTTCAAACTGGTTCAGCTGCCCAGGAGGCAGACAGTTATACACAAGTCCAAAGTGGCAGATGAGAAAGAAGTTTCCTGCATTTGAGAATAGAGACTGGATGCCCCATCTGGCAGACCTGCTGGACCCTCATCCTGGGTGAGTGGGGTTGACCCCGGTTTCCAGTTTAAGCGACTCTGAATCTTGGCCTGCCCTTTGCGCATGTCCTTGGCTTCTCTCTCAAGAAGCACTCAAACTTCCTTTCACCTTGGATTCCTGATCTTCACTCCGTATTCACGATCAGGTGTTAGGATGGAATGAGCATGGTTGGCCCTGTCTATGCTGGTGCTGATCTGCTCTCTCACCTAATAACTGAATTTCTACTTGTTCTTCTGCCATTTCTCTTGCTGATGTCTGTCAAGGGCTCTCTCAACCTGTTGCCTGTCTGAGGTCTTGTACCCCTCCCTATTATTCCCCCAAGCACTTGAAGTGAATCTTGCTGTAGCAGTATTGTGAGTCATCATCAATTAGTCTGAATCAAGTTCATTCAAAAATATTAGACTTGGGGATCCCTGGGTGACTCAGCGGTTTGGTGCCTGCCTTTGGCCCAGGGCATGATCCTGGAGACCCGGGATTGAGACCCATGTCGTGCCCCCTGCATTGAGCCTGCTTCTCCCTCTGACTGTGTCTCTGCCTCTCTCTCTTTGTGTGTCTCTCATGAATAAATAAATTTTAAAAATTAGACTTATGGAATAAAAAGAACTTTGCTTAGGAAAAAATCATGTTTTTAGTGAGAAAAAAAGGCATAAAATTGTACAACATAGCACAAACATAGACTTAAGAATTTGCTTAGAAGAAATAACAATCCTTAATGTGTATGTGCCTAACAACACATCATCAAAATAATAAAGCAAAACTGATAAAACTGCCCAGAGAAACTACAAAGAGATGAATTCATTGTTATAGTTGAAGACTTCGACACCCTTCTATCAGAAACAGACAGATCCAACAGGCAGAATCAATAAGAATGCAGTTGAACTTCACAGCACCATCAATCAAGTCGATGTAATTGACATCCATAGATAACTTCATCCAACAACAGTGGAATACACATTCTGCTCAATCTCACATGGAACATTTAACAAGATAGATCACATAAAACATACCTTGACAAGTATAAAAGAATAGAAATCATTCAATGACTGCCCTCAGACCATAATGGAATTCAATTAGAAGTTAAAAACAAGTAGCTAAAAAATCCCCAAATACTCAAGGTTAACCAGTACACATCTAAATAACACATAGTTCAAAGAAGAAATCTCTAGAAAACTTTTTTTTAAAAAAGATTTTATTCATCCATTCATGAGAGAGACAGAGAGAGAGAGAGAGAGAGAGACACGCAGACACACAGGCAGAGGGAGAAGCAGGCTGCACGCAGAAAGCCTGATGTGGGATTCCATCCTGGATCTCCAGGATCAGGCCCTGGGCTGAAGGTGGCACTAAACCGGGGAGCCACCCGGGCTACCCAAGAACTTTTATAATAGTTTGAACTAAATGAAAATGAAAGTGCAACTTATCAAAGTATGTGGGATGCAGTGCAAGTGAGGCTTAGAGGGAATTTATAGCATTGAATGCATATATTAGGAAAAAAAGTTTGAGAAAGATCTAAAATCAATAATCTAAGCTTCCACCTTAGGAAACTAAAGAAAGAAGAGCAAATAAAATCCAAAGTTAGCAGAAGAAAAGAAAAATGTACAGTAGAAATTAATATTGAAAACAGGAAATCAGTAGAGAAAATCAATAAAATCAAGGCTTATTCCTTCAGAAGATCAATAAAATAAATAAACCTCTGACCAAGCTATAAGGAAAGAAAAGGGAAAAGGCAAATGACTAATATCAGAATTGAAAGAAGGGACATCACTACAGATATCATGGACTTAAAAAGAATAGTAAAGGAACACTATGAACAACTCAATGCCTACAAACTTGAAAACCTAGATGAAATGGACTAATTTATTGAAAGATAAAATCTCCCAAACTCACACAGGAAAAAATAGACAAGTAGCAATAAACCCGAATCAACAATTAATAACTTTCCAAAACAGAAAGCATCAGGCCCATATGGATTCACTGGGGAAGTCTACCAACATTTAAAGAAAAAAATACCAATTCTCTATAATCTCTTCCAGAAGGTAGAAAGAGAGGGAATACTTCTTAATCATTCTATGAGCCCAGCATTATCCTAATATCAAAACTGAACACATTACAAGAAAACTAAGACCAACATCTCTCGTGAACATAGATGTAAAAATCCTCAACACAATATTAGCAAATAAAATCCAACAATGTATAAAAATAACTATATACCACACCCAAGGGAGATTTATCTCAGATAATGTAAGGCTCATTTATTAATGTAATCTATCCCACCAACAGGGTAAAGAAGAAAAATCACATGATCATATCAGTAGTGCAGATAACGCATTTGACAAAATCCACCACCCATCCATGAAAAAGACTTTTAACAAACTATGAATAAAGGGGGAACATTCTCAACTTAAAAAAAAGTCTACAGAAAACCTATGGCTGATATCATAATTAATGGTGAGAAACTACATGCTTTTCACTAAGATCAGAAACAAGGCAAGGATATTTTCTCTCATCAATTCTTCTCAAATTGTATTACAGGTCCTAGCTATTATAATAAGACAGATAAGGGATATAAAAGTTGTACAGATTGGGAGGAAATAAAACTTTGTTTGCAGATGACACAATTGTGTAGAAAATTCCAAAGAATCAACAGAAAAACTCCTGGAATTAGTAGATGATGATAGCAAGGTTGCAAGATACAAGATTAATATAACAATTCCTCCCTTATCTGCAATTCCACTTTCCATAGTCAACCACAGTCTGGAGACAGATGATTCTCCTTCTCATATATGGTCAGAAGGTCTAACCATAGTAGCCTAACACTGCATCACAATGCTCTATGTCATTCATCTTACTTCTCATATAGGCATTTTATCCTCTCATATCTTCATAAGAAGAACAATGAGTACAGTACAAGATGTTTTGAGAGGGAGAGAGACCACATTCACATAACTTTTATTACAGTATATTGGTATAATTGTTTTTTAAATTACTATTGTTGGGCAGCCCGGGAGGCTCAGCGGTTTAGTGCCGCCTTCGGTCCAGGGTGTGATCCTGGAGACCCGGGATCTAATCTCACGTTGGGCTCCCTGCATGGAGCCTGCTTCCCCCTCTGCCTGTGTCTCTGCCTTTCTCTCTCTGTGTCTCTCATGAATGAATAAATAAAATATTTTTAAAAAATAAATAAATTACTATTGTTGCTAATCTCTTATGGTGCCTAATTTATAAATTAAATTTTATCATAGGTATATACGTATAAGAAAAAACATAGTATATATAAAGTTCTATACTATCTGTGGTTTTAGGCATCCATGGAGGGGCTTGGAGCGTATCTCCCATGGATAAGGGAGATATATACTTTTATATATTACCGTACATAAAAGTCAGTTACTGGGGATCCCTGGGTGGCTCAGTGGTTTAGCGCCTGCCTTCGGCCCAAGGCCTGATCCTGGAGTCCTGGGATCAAATACGACATCCGGCTCCCTGCATGGAGCCTGCTTCTCCCTCTGCCTGTGTTTCTGCCTCTCTCTCTCTCCCTCTCTCTCCCCGTGTCTCTCGTGAATAAAGAAAATCTAAAAAAAAAAAAAAAAATCAATTACTTTCCCGTATATTAGTAATGAACAAGTGGAATTTGGAGTTGAAAACACAATACTGGGCAGCCCGGGTGACTCAGCGGTTTAACGCTGCCTTCAGCTCAGAGCCTGATCCTGGAGATCCAGGATCGAGTCCCACGTTCGGCTCCCTGTGTGGGGCCTGCTTCTCCCTCTGCCTGTGTCTCTGCCTCTCTCTCTCTCTGCATGAATAAATAAATAAAACCTTTTTTAAAAAATTAAAAAAAAATACTATTTAAATTATCACCCCCTCCATAATGAAATACTTAGGTATAAGTCTAACAAAATATGAACAAGATCTATGTAAGGAAAACTATAAAATTCTGGTGAAAGAAATCAAAGAACTGAATAAGTGGAGAGATATTCCATGTTCATGGATAGGAACACTCAATATTTTCAAGATGTCAGCTCTTCCCAACTTGATCTATAGATTCAATGATATCCTAATCAAAATTCCAGCAAGTTATTTTGTGGATTCAATAAACTGATTCTAAAGTTTATATGATAGAGAGGCAAAACCCAGAATAGGCAATACAATATTGAGGAGAACAATGTTGGAGGACTGACACTATCTGACCTCAAGACAGTGTGGCATTGATGAAGGAATAGACTAATAGATCAGTTGTATAGAACAGAGAACCCAGAAATAGGCCCATGTAAATATTGCCAAATGATCTTTGACAAAGGAGCAGAAGCAGTGGAATGAAGAAGATACTTTTTTCTCCAAATGATGCTGCAAGAACTGGACATTCCCATAGGAAAAAAAAAATGTAGACACAGCACATATACCCTTCACAAAAGAATAACTCAAAATGGAACAAATCTAGATATAAAGGCAAAACTACAAAACTCCAAGAAGGAGGGAATCTAGATGATCTTGGTTATGGCAATGATTTTTGAACTACAACACCGAAGGCATGACTGATGAAAGAAATAATTAAAAATTTGAATTTCATTGAAATTAAAAAATTCTGCTCTGCAACAGTCTCTGTCAAGAGAATGAGAAAACAAGCCACAGAATGGTATAAAGTATTTATGAAAGACAGCTGATAAAATAATTATTATCCAGGATATGCAAATAACTCTTAAAACTCAATAACAAGATGAACAACTCATTTAAAAATGGACAAAATATCTGAATGGATACGTCACTAAAGAAGATATACAAATGGAAAATAAGCACATGAAAAGATGCTCCATATTATGTCATTAGGGAATTGCAAATTAAAATCACAATGGGATATGACTACGCACCTATTAGAATGGCAAAAATCCCAAACTGTAGCAACACCAAATGTTGGTGAGGATATGGAGCAACAAGAACTCTCATTCATTGCTAGTGGGAATGCAAAATGGTACAGCCACTTTGGAAGACAGTTTGGCACTTTCTTACAAAATGAAATATACTCTTGCGATATGATCCAGCAGTTTTGCTTCTTGGGATTTACTCACATGAGTTGAAAACTCATCTCCCCACAGAACCAGCACACTGATGTTTATAGAAGCTTTGTTCATAATTGCCAAGACCAGAAGCAAACAAGATGTCCTTCAGTGGGCAAATGGATAAATAAATTGTGGTATATCTAGACAATGGAATATTATTCAGCTCTAAAAAGAAATGAGCTACCAAGCCAACATATGGAGGAAGCTTAAATGCATATGACTATGTGAAAGAAGCCAATCTGACAAGGCTACACATTGTACGATTCCAACCATATGGCATTCTGGGAAAGGCAAAACTATGGAGACAGTAAGAAGTTCAGAGGTTGGGGGATGGAGGGATGAAGAGGTGGAGTACTGGAATTTTAGGGTGGTGGAACTATTCTGTGTGATACTATTATAATGGATATATGTCTTATATATTTTTCAAAAGCCATAGACTGTACAACTCTTTCACGAGATTGACCCCTAATGTAAACTGTGGATTTTAGGGTGATAATGATGCATCGATATTGGTTCATTGATTATATCAAATACATAGCTGTGGTGCAGTTGTAACAATAGTGGGGCAGACTGTGCGTAAAAGGGAGTTGGGGAAGTACAAGAACACTTTGTACCTTTCTGTCAATTTTGCTGTGAACCTATAACTCCTCTAAAAATTAAAATCTATTTAAAAACATACAAACAGGGGCACCTGGGTGGCTGAGTAGGTTAAGTGTCTGCCTTTGACATGATCCCAGAGTCCTGGGATGGAGCCCTGCATTAGGCTCCCTGCTCAACGGGAAGTCTGCTTCTCCCTCTCCCTTTACCTGCTTCTCCACCTGCTTGTGCTCTCTCTCTCTCTGTCAAACAAATAAATAAAATATTTAAAAATATAAAAATAAATAAAAAAATAAAAACACACAAACAAAAACCCAAATATCAAAAGAAGCAGGACATACAATAGTATGATTAACATAAGCTTAGGCTGGTGGAAAGAACACTTAAATGTAAATCATGATCTCTCTGGATGGTGGAATTATTGCTTACTTTTATTTTACACTTTATTTTGCCTTTCCAAGTTTTCTGTAAAGATTATGTATTGTTTGGAGAGAGCAAACTGATAGTTGCCAGAGGGAATGGGGTGAGGGAATGGGCAAAATGGGTGAAGGAGAGATACAGGCTTCTAGTTATGGAATGAATAAGTCATGGGAATAAAATCATAGCATAGGGAACATGGTCAATGGTATTGTATGTAGCCGGGTTGTATGGCGACAGATGGCACCTATCCTTTGTGAGCATGGCATAACACATAGAGAAGTTGAATCATTATGTTGTACACATCTGAAACAAATGTGACATTTTGTATCAACTACACTCAAAAAAAATTAAAAGAGGAATTCATTATTTAGATAAATCTGAAGAATAACCATACATTTTTTTAAAGACTATTTGAGAGAGAGAGAGAGTACGGGCACACATGAGTTGGCTGCAGGGGCAGAGGAGAGGCAGACTTCCTGCCAAGCAGGGAGCCCTACAGGCTTGCTCCCAGGACCCTGAGATCATGACCTGAGCAGAAGGCTGCTCCTTAACCAGTTGAACCACTTAGGTGCCCCTATTTATTTTTTTTCCCCTATTTATTTTTAAATAAGAAAAAAATGAAAGCATTCAGACTTTGGATGCAGAACTAAATCTGGTCTAGACTTCACCCCTTACCAGCTATGCAACCCAGCAAGGCACTTAGCATTGCACACTTCAGTTTCTGCATCTACAAATGCAGAATAATAAAAACTAATAAAAACTAACGGCTAATAAAAACTACCCCACAGGGATGTGTGTGTGCGTATGTGTGGATGAAACTATACAAGGAGTTTGAATGTGCAAGATGCCTTGAGGATGTTCAATATGGCTTAATTTATGAGCCCTTTAAGGATATTTGGGAATTTATAGGTTCCAAGGAGATTCTGTTGGGCACACACAAGGCCTTTTGTTCATTCTTCACCCTTTCCCATCCCGACATTCCTGCTGAAACAAACAAAGACGCCTAGGGCAGCCCACTCCCACATCCACCAAGCCCCTCTGTGTTGAAGTCGAGAGGGGAGCCCTAGGAAGGAAGCCACGTGAACATTTCTATTTTGAAAACCCCACAAAGTGCAAGGCTCGGGAACTAGCTGATATTTGTTCTCTCTCTCTTTCCACTACCCTTTAAACATGCTCTGTTTTCCTATCTCAGCCTCAGTGAAAGGCCAAGGGTACATAGCACCCCAAAATAGCTGCAGGGCCAGAGTCTTACATGAGGATTTGGATCCGGAAAGGCTCTTGACAGACAAGGAGGAGACTGTTGCAGGCATGGGGCAGCAAGGAAGGGTGCCCAGAGCCACAGGGAGGACGGGAACAAAGAGATTAGTCTCCAAACAAGTCTGGACAAATTAGGTGGAACTGGGGGAGTCCTGAGCAGGAAACAACCAGCCCCCTCCAGCTAAGAGTGAGGTGTGACGGGTGAAAGGAAGGAGAACTAAGGGAAGGAAAGGACTAAGGCTCTTATTCACACTCAGTTTTGCTCTGAAGCATTCCAAACACAGTGGGAACAAAGCCTGTCTGGAAAGGATTGTTATCCGAGGTCACAGCAGCATGGAAGAGATGGGGCGGGTGGCCCTCAGGGTCGGGGTGACGGCTGATGGTTCAAGAGACCATTCCAGCCTGGAGATAAGTTGAAGGCAGGAGGTCAGGGATGATTCCGTGGAAGTCTAAAAAACCACTTGTTTCACTCCTAATGGGAGTCGACAGGACGTAAATCAGAACTTTGAGAGGTGGCATTGGTACTTTCCTATTGCTGGAAAAATCAGTTTGCTGTCCCATTTTCATTAAAGGCAGGTCCCCTTGTTCTAAATTTTAATTTCAGAAAATATGCTCATTTTTTCTCACTTCTCTTATTTTTACTGGCAGGAGAGCATTGTAAAAGCTAAGAAATTTTGAATTAAAACTACTAGTGATGGTCCCATATTGAAGCTAACTGTGGAAGGAGTGATGACAAAATTCTATAGGCTGAGCAGGGAGCCCTATGGGGGCTGAATCTGAGAACCCTGAGATCATGACCTGAGTTGAAGGCAGATGCTTAACCACCCAGGCGCCCCTATAGGAAGCTTTTAATTATAAACGTGACTCTCTTCCCTTTGTCACCTTATGTACCTCCAACCAAATTCCCCATTGTCTCATGGCCTCTCCTTATGCTTCTGGGTATAAGACAGTTCCTGGAGTGGAGGTGAAGGAGAGTGTGGCAAATGCACCCCTGCATCACCCAGAAGCATTCACTGACCACCATGAGGGTCTAAAGAGGTAGGGGACTCATCCCCTGCTTTCAGTGATCTTATACTATGGTCTTGGGAAATGGAAGGGTTTTTTTGAATAAATGGACTATGAGGTTATGGAGGATACCACTGAGAGGTAGGTGGGTCATCCCTGAGCTTGGTGCTTTGTTCCACTGCAGCCTCTCTCCTTGACCTTCCAGACTCTTTATCAACTCACTGAGATGTTGTTCAGGAGTTGCAAGCAGGGCCTTTCTTTACATTTGCTGTTCCCTCTGCTGTTAATCCCCTTCCCACAGATCACAACATGGCTCACCCCCTAAACCCTCCACCTTCAGGCTTTTGCCCAAGGGTCATCTGCACAACAAAACCTTGTTAGGGTTTGAATTGTGTCCCCACAAAAGATGTTGAAGTCCTAACCCTCAGTACCTGTGAATATGACCTTATATGGGAATGAGGTGTTTGTAGACAATCAAGGTAAGATTCATTAAAGTGGGCCCCTAATCCAATATGGCTCGTGTTGGTTTTTGTTTTTGTTTTTTTTTTAAAGATTTTATTTATTTATTTGACAGAGAGAGAATGCACATGCACAAGCAGGGGGAGTGGCAGGCAGAGGGAGAAGGAGAAGCAGACTCCCGCAGGGCTCCATCCCAAGACCCTGGAATCATGACCTGAACCAAAGGCAGACACTTAACCAACTGAGCCACCCAGGCACCCCAAAGGTAGAGATTTTTGTGCATAGGCTTCATGTATTCTTAGCACCTAGAGTCAGTTCTGCTCCTACAATGGTCAAGCTGCAAAAGCCTCTCTCCCACCTCCTTGGTGAGAGGGTAGCTCTGCCCCACTCTGCCAGGTGAGGAGTCTGTACAGCCAAGTAGATGTGCTTTCTTGATATTGGTGTTCCAACTTGGTTAATACTTACTGAATGCTCACTTTTCATAATAAAAATGTTTTACTTGTCTGGTAGAGTTCTTAATAGACTCATCAAATGTTAAAAGCTGAAAGGGGTCCTCAGTGATTACAACATCTAAACTAGGAATGTTTTGGTTGCAGGTGCCAGAAAATCCAACCCCAACTGTTCACACAATGGAGGGATTTACTGGCTCATATAACTTAAGAAGTCCAAATATATGGTGTTTTCAGGCAAACCTTCATCCCAGGCTCAGTTATCTCAACAATGGTTCAGTTTATTTTCATGTCTTTCTCTGCTTTCACACTGCCTGTTATAACTCAAGGCCAGCTTCTTTCTCTGTCACCAAAAGACAATTACCAGCAATTTCTTATGGACTTTTTCATTCATGTCCAGGTACAAAAGAACATCTCTGCACGTCCATAAAAGGGTAAAAAAGTTTCTTTCCTCACAATCTCTAGCAAATGTCCCCCTCGTCTTGCATTTTGCTGGCCTAGAGTGGTACTTGCCCATCTTTGACCAATCACTGCGGCCAACAGTGGTGATTGTTTTTTTTGTTTGTTTGTTTGTTTTTGTTTTTTTTTTAGATTTTATTTATTTATTCATGACAGACAGAGAGAGAGAGAGAGGCAGAGACACAGGCAGAGGGAGAAGCAGGCTCCATGCAGGATGCCTGATGTGGGACTCAATCCCTAGTCTCCAGGATCACGCCCCAGGCTGAAGGCGGCACTAAACCGCCGGGCCACCGGAGCAGCCCTGGTGATTGGTTTAAGTCACACTGGATTTGTCCCTTGGGATGGTTAACTTGACTGGGATGGGGGCTACCAGATATTTGGTTACACATTATTCTGGGTGTATCTGTGAAGGTGTTTCTGAATGAGATTAACGTATGAATCAGTAGGCTGAATAAAGCAGATTGACCTCCTTAGTGTAGATGGGCCTCATCCAATCTGTTGGAGGCCTGACTAGAATAAAAGGTCGGGGAAGGAAGAATTTGCTGTCTACCAGATTTCAAGGTGGGACATTGGTTTCTTCCTGTATGCAGAATGGAACTTACACCATCAGCTCTCCTGGTTCCCCAGCTTGCAGACAGCAGATTGTGGGATTTCTCAGCCTCTATAATCAAATGATTAATTTCTCTCTGTTAGTTCTTTTTTTCTGGAGAATCCTGACTAATACACTTCTGGAGCCAAGAGTAGGGTCAGATTTTCTCAAAGGGCATTGACAGATTGAGCAAGGAATGGACTGATGCCCGATGAAAACTGGGATTATTTTTTTTTTAAAGATTTATTTATTTGCTTTAGAGACTGGGGGTGGGGAGCATGAGAAGGGGGAGGGGCAGAGGTAGAGACAGAATCTCAAGCTGACTCCACCTTGAGCGCAAGCCCTACAGGGGGCTCAATCTCACAACCTTGAGCTCATGACCTGAGCCAAAACCAAGAGTCAGATGCTCAACCAACTGAGCTATCCAGGCACCCCAAGAACTGGGATTCTTTCTTTTTTTCTTTTCAAAGACTTTATTTATTTATTTGAGAGAGAGAGACAGAGTGAGCATAAGCAGATAGAGGGGTAGAGGGCAAGAGACAAGCAGACTCCCCACTGAGCAGGCAGCCCGACACAGGGCTTGATCCCAGGATCCTGAGATCATGACCTGAGCCGAAGTTAGACCTTTAACAGACTGAGCCACCCAGGTGCCCAAGACTGGGATTCTTGTTTAAAAAGGAGGGAGGGTGTGTGAACAAGAACCAGTAGAGAAAAAGAACAAGCATCTGCTACACTTGAGTTTATCCTCTCTTGAGTGGCAGAGTCAGGTCTAGTACTTACATCTTTGCATTCCATCCGCCTGTTGTTATTTACTGCTGATAAAGGGCAACTCACTGAGCTAGGTGCTGTGATAAAATAACACCCAAGAAAGATCCAGAGATTTAGCATGGGACAAAAGCCATACTCAAATAGCTAGAGAGGAACATAGTATGTAATACATGCCATCACAGGGAAATAAGTCGGGCCCTGTTCCTGGTAGAAAAACTTCCCGTATGGACATATGGTGCCTCCTTTCTTGGCAGACTTGTACACCACTTTTTGCACTATGTGCCGAGAGTCCTTAGTCCATGGACAGTGGGTTTCACACAAACAGCACGTTGCACAATCTTTCCTTAAAGTTAACATGTAAGATGAACTAATATGGAGAAAATGTAAATCTCTTATGTCCAGGACTCTTACCACACTCTTTAGAAAAACCAAAGGCTTAACAGAGTAGTGTATTATTCAGACTTAAAGTTTTAAATGTGCCCTTGAGCCTCCAGGAAATATTCCTGAAATATTTTCCCCTACAAGGGATAATGTCTATTGAGAACCCTTCTTCCTTCCTTAGTCCTAAAATAGTTTACTTTTTTTTTCATCTCTCTGCTCAACACCAAAGAAGGGGTATAATTCTTTTGTTCTGATTTTAATGGATTGTGGTTTTAAAAATACCTAGCCTGTTGCCCAGGGCACAATAGGTCCTCCATAAATGCTGTTAAACCTGGCTCTATAGCTGTAAATGATGATCATCTCAGTCTTCCTTTTAAGCAACACCTGATTTCAAGGACTTCTTAGCACCAAGGAATCCCTTGTGCTATTTAAATGGAAGTTATTCATCTCTTCATTGGGGTCCTTCTCTTAGGCACCTGAAATTAATATCCTTATCAAAGGTTGCAAGCTCAAATAGCAAGAGGGGCCAAGCGGGCAAACACAACAGTAAAGCAGTTCGGGGCAACTCTCCATGAGCAGTCTAATACCAATCTTGACATTGTATTCATTAATTTTTGAGCATTCCCCCCACCCCAAGACAATTGAACACAATTAATGAGAAACTATTAATCTATTGAAAATGTCATGGAGAGACAGGAATGAGCATTTGAATACTAAGAGCAGAAACAACCAAATTCTCCATTTCCCTCAGAAGATCTTCTTCCGTCCCATCTACCTTGCTTCTCTGCTTTCTCTTGCCCACACAGGCTCTATGTGGATAGCTCAGTCTCCGAAATAAAACAAAGACAGAACTTTGCCTTTGTGAGGCACACGTGCCCATCCTTCTTCAAACAGACTCCACCCAGGAGGAATATAGTGTGGTGACCACTCTGCACATTCACCATGCTGAAAGCCAGAGACCATGGGGAAGGGACTACAGCCGTCAGGCCACCCATTGGATGTTTTCTCTTCCCAAGAGTATCGTTTAGATGTGGAGTAAGCCCTTTGAGTACGGGATGGAAGAAGTATTTAAGAGATTCCAGAATGGAAATTCTGACTATCTGTGGGTCTTTTTAAAATTATTTGCCTCAAGACAGTCATAAAACTAGTTCTCCAAAGATCATGAAACATTTGACTGACACAGAGCAGATGCCCTTGCCTCACTCTAGAGGATGCAGTTAACCCCCCAGAGAGGGGCTAAATCTACTGATGGCCTAAGGAGCATTCACTCTATGTGGCCAGATACTGTCCTTTATTGTAAGCCAGGTTATTAGGAGATACCTTTTGGCTAAGAACATCTACAAATAATGATTAAGTAAGTTTTAAGATCTTCATAAAAGCATCACATTACTGATGAGATAGAAAAGAAATATCAAGCCAAAAGCTACAATAAAGCAAAAATCCAGAGGGAAGCAGAGCACTCTGAACTACTTTTGTCCTGATGGTATTTGCCAAAATGGTCTGAGACCTGGAGTAGTGGTTTTCACAGACTCATGGGGTGAGAGGGACAGGGTCATCTAAACATAAAGATTTAATGGAAGCCTTCAGATTAAGTGGGACTCTCAACAGTGAAGCCACCTTCCTGCTTTCTCGGGCCCTCAGGGAGTGTGAGGAGATTTAACTGGACCAGAAGGAACAAAGGAGAAAACCAAAATCCACAAGAAGTTGTAACTACAGGTAGTTAACTGCTGTGGATTCAAAAGACTGGAGTGGTCTAAGAAATCTTAAATCCTGAATGAAGTTTAAAGTGGTAGTAGACAGAAAAGCACCCACACGCCTACAAGAAGCAAATTCAAATTCTCCTCAAAGAAGGGCACCTTCATTTTAGACCATAGAACATCTCCACAAATAATTTTCTAAGGGCAGTGAGCAGTGTATAATTAAAAATATTTAAAAAAATATTCAAGCACACAAGGAAACCAGCAGAAGTAACAAAGAGCTGCAAAAATACCAACATAGATGTTAGATTACTGAATTAGCAGCTATTAAGCATCCACACTTAGTGTTTAAAATAGAGTTTAGAAATATCTGCATGGTGTGGCGCCTGGGCCGCTCAGTTGGTTAAGCATCTGCCTTTAGCTCAGGTCATGATCTCAGAGTCCTGGGATTGAGCCCTACTTCCCTAGGCTCCCTGCTCAGTGGGAAGTCTGCTTCTCTCTTCCTCTGCCCCTCCACCTACTCATCTCATGCCATATCTCTCTTTCTCTGTCTTTCTCTCAAATAAATAAATAAAGTTTAAAAAAAGAAATATCTACTTTGAAGGGTAAAGTATAAAAAGTGTCAGTGGACCTAAAAAATAACTAACTTTAAGTTTTAATCAAAATTAAAAACCCTGGGGATCCTGGGTGGTGCAGCGGTTTGGCGCCTGCCTTTGGCCCAGGGCGTGATCCTGGAGACCCGGGATCGAATCCCACATCAGGCTCCCGGTGCATGGAGCCTGCTTCTCCCTCTGCCTATGTCTCTGCATCTCTCTCTCTCTCTGTGACTATCATAAATAAATAAATTTTAAAAAAATTTAAAAAATTAAAAAAAAGGAAGTTAAAAAAAACAAAAATTAAAAACCCTGGGGGCCAATTAAACACAATTAGAGAAACAGCAAAATAATTTTTTCTAAAGGCAACACAGAATCAAAAGATGAAAAATGGGAAGGAGGGGTTGAGATATATGCAAGAGAGTGTTAAATAGGAATTCTAGAAAGTAGGAGAGAAAAAAGCTAGGCATTATTTATTTATTTACTTGTTTGTTTATTTTAGATTTTATTTATTCATGAGAGACACACAGAGAGAGGCAGAGACATAGGCAGAGGGAGAAGCAGACTCGCTGCAAGGAGCACGATGTGGGACTCCATCCCAGGACCCTGGGATCACGACCTGAGCCAAAGGCAGATGCTCAATTGCTGAACCACCCAGGCGTCCCAAGCTAGGCAACATTTAAAGTCATAATATCTAAACATTTTCAGAACTGCCAGATACTTCTGCAGAGATTCAGGAAACCCATCAAATCCCAAGCAGGATAAATAAAACATACTGAGGGACATCATAGTGAAGTTGCAGAAAACTAAAGATAAGGAGAAAAATCTTAAAAGCATCCAGAAAAAAAGGAGAGAATAGATTGTTTTTAAAGAAATAGCAGCTCTAGTGACAGCAGATTTTCACCTGCAAACAAGGGAAGCTAGAAAAACAGCGATATAGTTTCAGTGCACTGAGAGATAATAATTTGCCAACCTAGAATTTGTCGATGCAATGGAGAAAAAAGTCTTTCAAGAATAGGACAAAATAAATATTCCAGAGAAATAAAAATGATTAGTTCATCACTAACAAAAGCTCCTAAAGGAAATGCTAAAGGATGTACTTGAGGCAGAATAAATAAATGAATGAAAAAAAAATGAATGAATGAACGAATGAATGATCCTATATGGAATGTTTGAGATACAAAAAGAGTGAAGAGCAAAGCAAATAACAGAGGTAAATGAACATTGACAATATAACATTGTAATTCATATTTTTTTGTTGTGTTTAAAGGTTGATTTAAAATATATGAAAAAAACCAGTATTAGTAGGTAAAGAGGAATGGAGTTTGAGCATTCTAAGGTTTTCACATTGCCTGGGAGGAGAGTAAAGATATTGATTAACTTAGACTTTGGTGGGTTACGGGTGCAAGTTGGAATTTTTCTAGGATAACCACCAAAAGAGTAGAAGCAGAGTGCATATAACTTCCAAATTAGTGTGTGTCAGAGAGATGGAATAATGTAAGATTCTCAGTTAAACCAAAAGAAGGACGCACAGTATAAGCATCCAAGATTATGCCGTCTCCATCTAATTTTGAGATATGTTAAAGACATGAAAAGCGGAGACTGTCCAACTCAAATGATTCTGCTACAAAGAGTAGAGAGATTCTTGACTCCAGCTGTGCTAACCAGAGTCTCCCACAGGAACCGGAAAACATGAATAGAGATGACAAGTAAATAGGGCTAAAGCACATGGTAGCAGCAGCCAAAAAAAAAAAAAATATATATATATATATATATATATATATATATATATATATATCCGTGAGCTCTGGCCCCTGAGGTCCCTGGAGGAGCCCCCTGGTCCCTGTCCCCCTGTCTTTCTCAAGGCCTAGCTGGTCAGCTCTTCCTCACTGTAAGCTCTCCCACATGCCTCTAGTACCTTCTGCCACCAACCCCTTCCCCCACATCTTCCTTTTTTTTTCTTGCCTAATTGGCCTTGGTTTGCTTAGAAACAAAAGAAACTTCACTGATGCCAAGAACCATTGCAGCTCATGCCAGAAGTATCTTCTCTCTGTTACACAAAAATCCAAATGTTTGGCATGGATGGTGAGTTGTCTTCTTAGGAACAACCTAAGATGCAGCTGGATTCCTTAACTTATATCAAATATGCAAAACGAGGATCTCCAGGATGTAACCCAAATGGGGTGGGCCTCCCAAGGGGAACCTTGGCTCTTACTTTAACATTCACTTTGAGGCCCTCCTCACCACTATGTCATATCCTCTAAAACACATCTGATACTACAACATATGAATAAGAAGATTGGTGTTCTAATGAAGATTCTTTGGAATCTATGAAAGAGAGGTCGCATCCCATACGTATCACCAAGCAGAAATTTCATCCATGACCCCATCAGACATGTTTCATCTTCCTATCAAAGAGCCCACCTCTGTCAGTTGCTTCTTTTCTCTTCTCTTCTCTATGTTCTCCCACCCAACTTTAAAAGTTCTCTTTGGTATCTTAAGAAAGTCAACCTTTAACCAGTTTGTATACACCATTCGGCAAACAAAAACCCTGGTAGTTAGGGAAACAGCATATCCCTTAGGGTTGGGGATCTTGGTTCTTTTTACCACCTTATCTGATGTGTTCTTCCTTAATGATGGGAGTCCTTCAAGAGTGGGAACTCTGTAGCACTCCTAGCACCTTGAATAACAGCCTGGCAATAATCAACTTTGCATGAAGAGTTGTTGAATGAATTTCATATATTTTTGTGCACCTTTTAGAGCTGAGAAAAGCACAACACATGAAATATGTCCTTGATAAGCGGTCCTTGAGTAGATGATTGCCTCACCTCTATTTAGCTCTTACTACACCTTCTGATGCTACTAACAGAATACAGCATTAAATCAATTTGTCTATTGATTAAACTATGATGCTTTAGTGCTCCATGCTAAGAGTGTGGGCCATTTATTTATTTATTTATTTTGAGTGTGGGCCATTTAGAAGAAAGTTTGAAATTGAGACTAGTAGTCCAAATTTCCATTTCAAAAATGGTGTAAAGATAGGGATCCCTGGGTGGCGCAGCGGTTTGGCGCCTGCCTTTGGCCCAGGGCGCGATCCTGGAGACCCGGGATCGAATCCCACGTCAGGCTCCCGGTGCATGGAGCCTGCTTCTCCCTCTGCCTGTGTCTCTGCCTCTCTCTCTCTCTCTCTCTCTATCATAAATAAAAAAAAAAAAATGGTGTAAAGATAGATAAGCCAGGGGAAAGTCTTCATTTCTATGGATCAATATCTTTAAAAAGTGATTATTGGAGGGGTTCCTGGGTGGCTAAGTCAGTTAAGCATCTGTCTTTGGCTTAGGTTATGATCCCGGGGACCTGGGATTGAGCTCCGTGTTGAGCTCCCTGCTCAGCTGGGAGTCTGTTTCTTCCTCTCCCTCTGCCACTCCCCCTGCTTGCGTGGGAGTGCTCTCTCTCTCAAATAAAAATCTTTTTTAAAAAAAGGATTATTGGATTAAAAATAAAATTCAGACTGTGTCTCTACATGACCAGAATATTTAATTTAAATAGAATTACCAGATAATACAAGACACCTGGTTAAATTTGAATTTCAGATAAACTACCAATAATTTTTAGTAGAGATATGTCCTATATATTGCATAGGATATATTTATTCTTAAAAAAATTCATTGTCTTTCTCAAATTTAAATTTAACTGGGCATCTTATATCTTTATTTGCTGGTGACTCCAAATCTATGGAAAAAATATTCAGTTTATTGTTTAGATATTTGATCTGCATGTCATCTGGATAAATTAATCTCCTTTTCATATAGATGTTCTATTATTGGGTAAAGCATTAAAGGCCCACTTTCTCCTGTTCTTACATCTCTTCACATCTTTCCTCCCCTAGCCATAGCATTCAGTTGAAATAAAAGACTTTTTTGTCCCCCATCCCATTACCACCCCCAGCTCTCAAGGACCTGAGAACCAGAGGTTCTGGGTAATTCAGTTATTAATGACTTTCACTGGAGATGATATTGATAAAAGGAGTTAAAATGACTACTTTGGATATTAAAGATCTCAACGTGTGGAAAAGCTCAAAGTGATAAAAATTCCTTCATTCTTAACATACTTTCCAATCTGAATCACACAGCCCAGGCCATAAGGGACCATGCCAGAAAAACCGATCTTAAGGAATATGTCCATAATTCTGCATAATGAATAATGACCAACATGAGCAAAGGAAACAAAGATGCTTTCCATATAGCAAATCCACAAATGCTGGGATTCAAGGTATGGGGTGTTGGTGAAAGTGGAGGACAGGAGATTGATCAACGTACAGAGAAATGTGTACAACAATAAAAAAGGATAGCTTGATGATATTTTTTTGTTGAGGGCCAGATGTATATACCTGGAAACTTTATCAACCCATTTTCTTTAGAGGTAAGGCCTATCTAGATTAGAGGAAAGTTTGATTTTTTTTTTTAAGATTTTATTTATTTGAGGGCAGCCCCGGTGGCGCAGCAGAGTGGCGCCGCCTGCAGCCCGGGTGTTATTCTGGAGACCCGGGATCGAGTCCCATGTCGGGCTTCCTGCATGGAGCCTGCTTCTCCCTCTGCCTGTGTCTCTACCTCTCTCTCTGTGTGTGTCTCTCATGAATAAATAAATAAAATCTTTTTTTAAAACAGATTTTATTTATTTGAGAGAGAGAGAGCGAGAGCACAGAGGCAGAGGGAGAGGGAGAAGCAGCTCCCTGCTGAGCAGGGAGCCCAATGCAGGGGTAAATCCCAGGACTCTGAGACCACGATCTGAGCTGAAGGCAGACACTTAACCGACTGAGCCACCCACATGTGTCCAGGAAAGTTTGATTCTAAAGGCCCTTTAAGGAAGATTCAATTTCCTGCAAGTATATATTCTTTTTTTTTTTTTTGTATTTTTTATTGGGGTTTGATTTGCCAACATATAGTGTAACACTCATCCCATCAAGTGCCCCCCTCAGTGCCTGTCACCCAGTCACCTATCCCCCTGCCCACCTCCCCTTCCACTACTCCTGTTTGTTTTCCAGAGTTAGGAGTCTCTCATGTTCTGTCACCCTCTCTGATATTTCCCACTCATTTTCTCTCCTTTCCCTTTTAATCTTTTTCACTATTTTTTATATTCCCTGAATGAATGAAACCATATAATGTTTGTCCTTCTCCGATTGACTTATTTCATTCAGTATAATACCCTCCAGTTCCATCGACGTTGAAGTAAATGGTGGGTATTTGTCATTTCTAATAGCTGAGTAATATTCCATTGTATACATGGACCACATCTTCTTTATCCATTCATCTTTCGATGGACACCAAGGCTCCTTCCACAGTTTGGCTATTGTGGACATTGCTGCTATAAACATCGGGGTGCAGGTGTCCTGCCGTTTCACTGCATCTGTATCTTTGGGGTAAATCCCCAGCAGTGCAATTGCTGGGTCGTAGGGCACTTCTATTTTTAACTCTTTGAGGAACCTCCACACAATTTTCCAGAGTGGTTATACCAGTTCACATTCCCACCAACAGTGCAAGAGGGTTCCTCTTTCTCCACATCCTCTCCAACATTTGTTGTTTCCTGTGCAAGTATTTATTCTAATTGGAATTAGATTGAGCAAGTGGAACTACTTAAAAGTCTTACTTTAATGGATAGGTAAGAATAAGGTACATGGTTAAAATGACAAAGAGCCATAAGTGGTGATTGACTTTTTATGGCACTACTGCATAATTCTTATCAATTAATATAAATATGAACAACATGGGTTTTTATACATTTATTGGACACAAGCCTGCTATAATTCTTGGGCTGCCTGCCTGGATCATTTTCTAAAAAGGGCTCCAGAACCCAGGAAACAACTCCCAATAGACTGAGTCATCCAATCCCCTGGCCATCACTGATTGCTCCAGAGGCAGACACTTCCACCTGGACTGGACCAATCAGAGTACTTCTCCAAGATTTCTTTCAAACTGAAGCTTGAAACTTAGCTCTCTTTGGAGGTGGAAGCCAGTATGTGAATCTTGAGAGTTCGCAGTGCCATGTGGAGGCATCTTGACTGCAGCAGGAGAATGGATCCAACATGCAGAGGGAAGTAAAGACATACAGCACATGTTCTGTTAATTCAGGTCCTTTGTTCTAGTCGGCCCTGAAGCCTGTTGTTTCTTTGTACTGCCCACTGCTGTGTGATCTGCTGTGTGTGTTTACCTAACAATGTCTCCTTTTTGCCTCTATTAACTACGCTCCTGACATTTATAATAAAAGCATCTTAAATAGCCCAACAGAGTGTGTCAGGAGCTGTGCTGTTGCTAGGGGGCTTGTACCCTGAAGGAACACAGTTTTTGTGTGTCAACCATAATACAGGGAGGAAAGTCATAAATGTTACAAGAGTATTCAAGAGCTGTAAGAAAGCAAAGGTAGGAGACAGGAGGGTTTAAGGACAACTTCTTGTCTGAGATGGCTTTTGAGCTTGCCTCTAAGGTCAGATAAGATTGGATCATGTGGCAATGAGGGAGAGAAGTCCCCCAGGACAGGGAAGATAACATGAGCAAAGATTTAGTGTCAGACAAAAGGGGTATGTGTGGAAAACAGCCACGCCTGGCAGGTCAAATCATTAAGCAGCAATAGGGGAAACCTGAAGTTTTGGCTTTTTTTCTTTTTCTTTTCTTTTTTTTTAAGATTTTATTTATTTATTCATGAGAGACACACACAGAGAGAGGCGGAGACATGGGCAGAGGGAGAAGCAGGCTCCCGGGAGCCAGATGCAGGACTCGCTCCCAGGACCCTGGGATCACGCAGGACATGAGCCAAAGGCAGACAGCTCACTGCTAAGCCACCCAGGGATCCCGAAACCTGAAGATTTTTAAGCAAGTGAGGAATGTGTTCTTTGAAATAATACATCCGACACTGGGCTGGAAAGGGGAAAGGATGGGGTTGTGCAGTTGGGAGCTTATTACAGTGCTCCGAGCTGAAAACAATAAACAGTCTAATGAGGAGAAGGCAGACAGGGAGCGGAAAGACAATGGGAAAACTCCACATCGAATAAGTCCAATATTGTCAGTAAAGAAGGACCTCAGGAGAGCAGGGAGCAGAGGTGGCAGGGACACCCCAGGAGTGAAACGAAGGCTGCAAGGGGCACCATGGGCATAGGAGAAGGAGTCCAAAGTGAGTGAGACCCTGCCAAGGCCCACTGAAGTCTTCCTTGAGGTTAGATAATGGGAAGGATGTCCAAAACCAGCGACCAGCCTCCACAGTTGATGGGCTCGCAGCAGAGAAGTGAAAGAGCAAGTGCAGGTGCGCAGAGTAGGGACCTCTGGAGTTAGTGAAAGGGAAGTACTGCAGGGGAAACCTCAGAGGAATGAAACCAGGGAGCGGCCCCCTCCACCAGTAGATGGCCGGAGCTTGAAAGTGGGCAATCCCACCTGGGCCAGGATGCAAGTAAAGCCAGGAGGACACTCAGGAAACAGAAAGGAAGTGATAGGTTCATTGACCGAGGAGGATCAAGGAGATGTGAGATCCTGTAGAACTGAAAGGAGGATTTCAGGGCTCTAGAGAGAGCCGGGGCCTGGGGCGGTTCTGTATGATGATCTACTTGTGTCCTGATAACATCAAATCAATTCAGATAAAAGGTCTCCAGACCTGAGGAAGCTGAGGAACTGTCGGAAAAGGATATCTATGGATGTTTCTAGAAGGAGGAGGAGCAAGAGATGAGGACATGTAAAGATCATGCTAGGCAGTGGGAAACAGGAAGGATTGGGGAAGGGGAGACAGAATGGTGTGGACTTGCCCAGAGCTCATGAGGGCCTTCGAGGGAAGACAGGGTCAGGAAAGAGAACTGAGGGAGGAGGGAGGAGGAGAGGCACCTCGTGGCCTGCTGGCGTGGAATGGCCAAGTGGGAGATGGGAGCTATGTGTTGGAATGCTGTGCCGGGAGAGGACAGTGTCAGCCTGCAGATAAAATCAGTTTTCAATAAGGTGAGGTAATGAAGGGAGCATCCCAAGTAAAGACGAAGGATATGGGACAGTTTATTTCCAAGAGATGACTGGGCTCCCTGGGTGCCCAGAGGAGAGCTCACACCAAGCTGTAGAGAAACAAGAATGCAGAGCAAAGATGAGCACGGTTGATAATTGTCCACAGTGAGCAGAACAAAGTGAGAGGTAGCTCAAGACTCACATGAATGGCAAGGATGCAGCTCCAGCAAGAGGGATTCTCCCAAAATTCTTTTAAAGATTATTTTCAATAAGTGGGTACATGTGTCCCCTCCCACCCTTGAGACGTATATTTGCTTAGCAAATCAAGCCTCTGTGTATGTGTGTGTGAGAATGCAAGGTAACAAGGGCTTACTGGAGCTTTGCTCTGTTTGAAGATAGAAAGCCAGTGTCCCCCATTTTGATCAGTGCAGTAGGTGGTGGAGTGTAAAAGATTCCAGAGCAAAGAGATGCTTCCTTGACTCTTACTCAACCGGCTAGGGAGAAAAAAGTAGTGTCAGGTCTGATTAAGAGCTGAAAGTGGAAGCAGAGGTTATCTGAGGAGCACCTTACGAGATAAGCCCCTTTTCCTTTTATGGCTTATTCTTTCCAAAGCCTCATGATCTGAAGATTATTGCTCCTTTTGTCTTCTCCCTGCAGCATGGATGTAAGATAACCCTGCTCCACTCATTTTCAAACCAACATGGCAGGGCTTTAAGGGTGGCCCCAGCGCCAGTTCCCCAGAGGCATGGAGTCCTGTTTGGTAAGGGTAGACTCATAGGACTTGGAGAATTAGGTACTGGTTCCAGAGCTGTGCCAAGAGGGAAGGCGGCCTACTCTTCGGATCTCTCATGGCACTTGTGCCCCGTGTCACTAATGGACCAGCAGCATGGTGCACTGATTAGGATCTGCAGCTCTATCACCCATTGGCTGTGTGATCTTTGGCAAGTTCTTTGACTTCTCAGAGCCTTGCTGTTCTCACCTGGATCACTGGTACGGTGATCAGATACCTCATTTGTGACGATTAATGGACAGGGAGTACCTAATTAGCCTAATACCTGCCACAGAGTTGGGCGAGGTACTAATACTATTGTTGTAGATTCAATAAGCTTCAGTGGGAAACATGAGGAAGGCAGTGTGCATGGTGTCACTCAGTCCCTGAGTAGTATGAAGATAGGGTTATAGACCAGGATCGCCAGGGTTGGGGGAGAGCCCAAGTCTTTGGAGCAGAAGAGGAGCCTTACAAAGCCAAATTGGGGTGGCGGGGTGAGGTGGCTGGGTTACTCTGTGTTTCTCTAACAAAGTCTCCTGGGGCCTTGCTACTGAAAGTGTTGTCTGGACTACAGTGCTGGCATTTCCTAGAATCCAGGCAGAAATGCTGGCTCTCAGGCACATATATCCCAACCGAGCCACCAAAATCAGAACCTGGATTTTTAATGAGATGTTCAGGTAATTTGAACATCTTGCTATGCGTGTTGGACTTGGAGAAGCCCTGCTGTTGGGAACTGGGGAGTTCTACTGACTCGATTTACTTAACCAGCACAACCTCGGGTTGCTTCTGTGGAGTGACTGAAAGGAGGTGATGGTCAAGGAAGAAACCTCTGGGCTGGCCTCCCCTTGCCGGGAAGGCCACCAATATGAAAAAAGAGTAGGGCAGACCTTTCTGAACACTCAGCAGTGCCTTGTGACCTGAGCCCTCAGGAAAGCAGTTGAAACGCTTTAGGGAAACAAATTAACGTAGTTGCCAGGAGCAAAGCATCATAACCTAAGTCAGCCCCATACAGGCTGGGTTTGCAAAATGCCTAGGCTGTCCTTGAAAATGAGTGTATGAGTGTGTGCATGTGTGTGTGTGTGCACAATCGTCTCCCATAAAATGCATGGTCAGGAAAAATGTCTGTTTTCTTTCATAAACAGAACCACTGTGCCCACATTCAAGGGAACAGTATGTTGTTAAGACCTCTTCTGAGGGTACAAAGCCCTCTGTCCAAAGATAGGGAAGGCGTTTTTTCCTTTCCTGGGAAATAGGACTGGTCTCCGGATCCAGCTCTCCCTTCACTGCACCCCGTCCCCAACAGCTTTTCTTTCTGTTGTTCTTTTTCAACAGAGAACAGAAGTTTCCAGTTGACAGAGTCCATGCTCAGCCCCTTGGTGGTACATTGCACAAGTGGCACAGGCCTCTGGCTGCCCCTGGAAAGAAACAGGGCAGGGGACATGGAAATGTTCCAGCAGCAGCCCCAGCCTCTGTCCTCCCAACGCCCCTGTAGGCGGCGCAGCCTTGTCTGGGGCCCCACTGGAGGGATGAGGCACATTGGTCCTGGACCCCAAACCTGGGGGGGCCCTGAGCCTGGGGGCCCCCTGAGCCGGTGGGGGCCCTAAGCCTGGGGCCCCCTGAGCCTGGGGGGCAGCCCTGCCTGGTGGGGGCCCTGAGCCTGGGGTGGGCCCTGTGCGGCCGGCCCCTCTGTCCACATCAGCACTCCTCTGGAATCTGCCCCTTGTTAGTCAGGAATGTTCTTCAGATAAGGAACTGAGCAGAGCGCAGGCCCTCAATCAGTCATCCCAGGCCAGCCTGGATCTTTATCTCGAGGAGCAAGGGCAGGCCTGCTCCTCAGACCCCTTGGCGGCCTGAAACCGGTGAAACCCGAAAACCCAGAGGACCTGGAACTCAGAGGGAACTGCAGAGGAACGTGGCCACGGTGCTTTCTCCCGGATACCTCTGACCTGGAGCTGCAAACACTTATTTCCCCGCCGAGCTCCTCCGAGGAGATTGACCCCAGGGACGCAGATTACTTAACAGCTATATTTACCAAGTCATGGAAGGGAGCCGGTACCAGCCAACTAGCTTTCCTTCAGCGCGTTCCTTCGTCTACTCCCTTGGCTTCCCCTCCTGCTCCTTCCTGGCCCTGACTTTTAACCCTTTCGTAGCTGGAGGAGTCCCCCGCTGGCCTCAGATCTCCAGGCAGACAGAAGGTGAGGGGGATGCCACCCAAGTGCCCAGATCCCCCAGCATCCCTCTTGGCAGCCCAAAATTCTGCTTTACAAACTTCTTTCTTGCAGCCTGACCATTCTTTGTCCTCCAGTGTTTCCTAATAAAATGATGCAAGTACCCTTGGGAAGGGAAATGACTCCAGCTTTTCTTTTATGGGCTGGCAGACTGAAGAATGGGCACATGTCATGGCTGTGGAGGAGAGAAGGCTGGCTGCAGGCTGGAGGAGATGACTTCTGGCCAAACCGAGGAGATTGGTGACTTCCCTAAGTCCACAAGTGGAGCAGAAGGAATGAAAAAGGGGGCACAAACCCACAAGGACCGAGATAGAGACGATAGAAGGATAGAGAACACAGAGAGTCCCTGACTTTGCCTGAGCTGTGCAGTAAGGATCACTATCGATCATGGAAATCCTGACTATCTGTTTAATCAAAATCTGCACCAGGGAGGAGGGGGCGCCTATGGGCCCCGGATCCCCATCTTCCATCCTGGAGAGGCGACAGTCAACTCTAGAATGGAAACATGGAGAAATTGCTGAGCAGGTTGCATTTTTAGGGCAAAGTAGGGATGTCAGGGTGGCTCAGTGGTTGAGCGTCTGCCTTTGGCTCAGGTAACGATCCTGGGGTTCTGGGATCAAGTTCTGCATCAGACTCCAGAGGGAGCCTGCTTCTCCCTCTGCCTCTGTGTCTGTGTCTCTCATGAATAAATAAATACAATCTTAAAAAAAAAAAAAAAAGGCAGAGTAAGTCCCAGGGGAAAAAAAAATACACAAGAAAAACAACTGAAAAGTGGAGGATGAGAAGCCAAAGGAAATGAAGCAGTGAGGGCTCTTTCTTTTCTTTCAAATTCTAGCAGTGTTTAGATTTTTAGACTATGTGATGCACGTGTCTTGTTTTCATGAAAAAAAGTCAAAATGTAAAAAACGTGAGAGAAAAGAGATGGGGTGGAAGAGGATGCTTGGGATTTCAGGTTGCTCCCCAGGGCTGGCTCCGAGGGGTGCTCCAAACCCTGAGCCACACAGTCCACACCCTGGTGAGAGCAGGCCAGGAAGTCCTGCCGGTGCTTTTCCAGAGAATCGGTGCTTTTCCAGAGAATCGTGACTGAGAAGATGGAATTCTCCTCTGCGCTTGTTTGGCTTGAAAGGGGGCACCCCTGGGGTGAATCCGTGGGGCTGGGAGCTGCAGGTCTGCGGGGCAGGTGAGGCCGAGAGAGGGCTGGCAAAAGGCCAGTGCCAGCTGAAGAATTTGCATCTTCCTTTCCTCCCAGGGATTTCTGTTTTCCAGGTTCTCTGAAGCCACTTCTGCAGGCCCACCTGGCCTTCCAGGGTGCTCCCCACCGCCCCGGGGACTGCATTCGGGGGCTCAGGGGTACTAGCAGCAGGCACTGCAGGGTGGGAAGGGCCAAGGCAGCTCTGAGCCTCAGCGACCCCCCACAGGGCCCTTTGCTGGGATATTTGGGGATCTCCGCCTGAGTGAGTGAGCAGGTGAGCAGGGCATTGACTCTGCAAACCCAGCTCCCTGCTTTGGCCTGCACCCTGCTTCTTGTTAAAGCCAGGAAGCGCAGGAAAACCCAAAACCTGGCTGCTGGGAAGCCCAGACTAAAACTCAGAAGCCCCCACCCCTCAACCTCGGACCCACTGGCAGGTGGAATGGGAGGAAAACAGGTTGCAACACTGTGTATGGGCAGGCCTTGCAAAATGTACAAATGAGAAGAAAACGAGATAGTATAAAGTACTTAGCGAAGCCCCCCAAAGAGCACTGAAGAAAACATTAGTTATGGTGATGACAATAATAATTAGCACCTCCTGTGGCAGGAAATGTGCTAGAAACTGTGAACCTTTTACATTGAATTCTCCTACCACAATACACGCTTTTCATCTTTTAATTAATTTTTAAAAGCCTAATAAGTCCATTGTTTGATTATAAACAAATCCCCGGATTCCAGAGCTTTCAGCTTTGTGACGCATGAGAAATGAAACATGAAACAGCCAACACTGCCCAGACAAGCTGAGAGGAGAGTTACAAACCTTCTCCAACTGGCTCTTTGTCCTACAGCTAACTAGATGTTGTGGCTGCTGATCCTTTAAGATAATATAATATCCTACTGAACGAACCTGTCACATTTTTTATAATCATTCCCTAAATGCTGAATCTTTAGATTGTTTCTTTTTTAAAATTTATTTAGATTGTTTCTTACTTTTTAGATGATTTAGGATGCTGGATGAACATTTTTGTTCAAAAATTTTTTCTATATTTGAGATTATTTCCTATGTTGCAGTCACTATGGGAAAATATTAAAGGGCAGTAAAGATTGTAAAAGACTCTTTTTTAAAAAAAATTTTTAAAAAAATAAATAAATAAATAAAATTTTATTTATTTACTCATGAGGGACAGAGAGAGAGAGAGAGAGGCAGAGACACAGGCAGAGGGAGAAGCAGGCTCCATGTAGGGAGCCCGATGTGGGACTCGATCCTGGGTCTCCAGGATCAGGCCCTGGACTGAAGGCAGCGCTAAAAAGCTGAGCCATCCAGGCTGCCCTGTAAAAGACTCTTGAGTTTATTCCTATGAGTTGTACTAATTTATAGTCTTACCGAGAGTATTCCACTTTATTGAACTTTTGCTACATCAAATACTATCACTTTAAAAGTAATTATTTGAAAAAGAAAATGGCCTTTTCCCTTTAACTTATATTTCTTAAATTACTAGTGAGATTGGACATTTTCTTAAATGCCTGTTAATTTGTTGTGAATTTTCTGTTTATATCCTTAAAGTAATTGTGCCTACTTGGGACCCAATATGATAAATATGAATATTGATTATCCTGATCCTAAAACCTCGTACTTTTAATTAGCTGGAGTTTTTGCCATTTTTTCATTCAGGAAAAAGTGGTAAATTGTAGAGTAAAATCTATTGACATGGATGAGCTGACAAACATGATGTTGAGGCAATGCAGAAGCCAGATGCAGAAGAACACATACAGTATGTTTCCTTACAAGCTTCTAGAACAGAAAGAACTAATCTCTGTCAATGGAGTTCCTAGTAGTAAGTCCTTGACAGGCACATTGGTTGGGAGGGAACAGGAGATAGCATTTTAGGAACCTGAACTTATTCTATGTTTTGATCTGTGCAATAGAGATATATATTATCATATATGATATCTATTATATCATATATCTATATGATATATATGATATCTATACTTATCTACTTAATTCCTCTAAGATTAATACAATTTACTATGTCTCCATTCTCTATTTCATATATATATACATACATGCATACACTTTCCCCCCATAAATTTGCTCCTAGAATTTGCATGAACCAGCATGCCTGGGTTGCTCAATTGGTTAAGCATCTGACTTTAGCTCAAGTCATGAACTCAGGGTCCTGGGATCCAGCCCCGTGTTAGGCTCCCTGCTCAGCCGAGAGCCTGCTTCTCCTTCTCCCTGCCCCCACCCCACTCATTCTCTCTCTCTCTCAAATAAATAAACAAAAATCTTTAAAAGAGAAAAAAAAGAAAAGAACTTCCATGAACCATCCTAGGGTCAGAGCTCTAAGCATCCTGAAGTTGCTGAGGGGCTTGGTAGTTCCACTGGAGAATTTAAGAAAGAGGCAGCAGACAGGCTCTTGGGGTTCTCCCCCTTGTGAGAAACTAAGAGCAACACAGAAGAGAAACTTCTGTAAACACAGAAGAGAAAAAAGCTAGATTTTTCACAAATCTATTATTTGTGAAACAGTTCCAAAATATAATGAGGTCTACTGGTCTACTAGATTCCAGTGATCACAGACCTCAGACAACGTAGATCAAGGTCCGGAGAGAATGTGATGTCAGAGAATACTAGAAACGGCTAGGAAGAGAGTTGGGAGCCAGGAAGTGCTGACGTGTTGAGGGTGTGTATGTTTGGGCGTCTAGGGTGGGGGTTTATCTATGGAAAATCTCCAGTTGGTCTTCAAGGATCCCTCTGGAATGGATGTAGCCAAGACTCAGACACTCCTCCAGGACACAGGAATGACTGTTTAGAATAACAACCCCTCAACTCTGCAAGATCCTCCATTAGAAGAAAAGATGTACTTTGCTGGATTTAGGCAGGAAAAGTAATATAAATACTGTATGTGGGTGGGCAGCCCGGGTGGCTCAGTGGTTTAGCGCCACCTTCAGTCCGGGGCGGGATCCTGGAGACCCGGGATAGAGTCCCAAGTCAGGCTTCCTGCATGGAGCCTGTTCTCCCTCTGCTTGTGTCTCTGCCTCTCTCTGTCTCTCTCTCTCTCTCTGTCTCTCTCTCTCTTTCTCTCTCTGTCTCTCATGAATAAATAAATAAAATCTTTAACAACAACAACAAAAATACTGTATGGGTTTTCATTAATAAATATTGAAATCGAGGTTAACCTTACATAGATATTCAGAAGATGCTTTCCTGAAAGAATTTGGATCACCAAAATCTGGGTCTATGCTTCTTCAGCCATTAGCAGTGTAGTCCTGAGCAGCTGCTTCTCACGTGGCCTTCCCATCTTCATGTGTAAAATGACTGGACCACATATCTCTCAGATTTTCTCCATCCCTTGCCATTCTATGATTTTATGCAACACATTCCCGGTGAGTATACAAATACTTAGATATAATGGGTACTGACTTTTTGTCCCTGGGTTGGGGTGTATTTTATAATTGTAATCCAAGTTGTTCTAAAAGTTCAATGTGGTGAAGGCAGGGGCAAAATAGTCTTGGCTCCCAATGACATATTTTTCTGGTAGTCTCCAGTTTAACTTGTTCTTTAAAAAGAAAAGCGAGAGGGGAAATTGCAGTTCTTAGATTTGATGAAAACCCTAGATCCACTCCATAAATAAAAGCTAACATTCACATACTCCACGTTTTTGCCTAAAATTTCAGCAATTCATTGATTCCTAGAGGTCTGTCCATGGAACCAGGTTAAAAAAAAAACCGTTGGACCTGGTGACAGGTGTTGGAATTTATTAATCTCGGATTCTATTTACATCAGTTCCTGCTCTGTGTATCAATTAGAGGTCAGAAAATAATACTAAGTTTCAAGACACATACTGTCAGATGCGTCTTTAGAGAGATTATTTATTTATTTGAGACGGGGAGAGAGAGATAGAGAGAGAAAGAGAGGCAGAGGGAGAAGCAGGCTCCATGCAGGGAGCCTGTGGGACTCCATCCCGTGTCTCCAGGATCACGCCCTGGGCTGAAGGCAGCGCTAAACCGCTGAGCCACCTGGGCTGCCCTAGAGATATTACTTTATATACACAAATTAAACACGCTGGCGGGAGGACAAATTACTATATTGTTCCTTGGCAGTATGAGAATAAGAAGCAAAATCCTTAAAAATCTTTAAAAATTTTTAACATTCTTTTAAGGCTTTTTTTTTTTTTTTTTTCCGGTTTATTTATTTGACAGAGCACATGCTGGGGGAGCAGCACGCAGAGGGAGAGGGAGAAGCAGGCTCCTCACTGAGCAGGGATCCTGATGTGTGGCTCCATTCCAGGACTCTGGGATCATGACCTGAGCTGAAGGCAGATGCTTAACTGACTGAGCCACCCAGGTGCCCCAGTTTTTGACATTCGAATGCAGAGCAAAAGGGACCCTCGTGCACTGTTGGTAGGAATGCAAACTGGTGCAGTCACTATGGAAAATAGTATGGAAGTTCCTCAAAAAATTAAAAATAGAACTACTTTAGTATCCAGTAATTCCACCACTGGGTATTTACCTAAAGAATACAGAAATATGAATGCAAAAAGATGTATGCACCCCTATGTTTACTGCACATTATTTACAATAGCCAAATTATGGAAGCAGCTGAAGTGTCCATCAATGGATGAAGATGTGGTATATAAATACACAATAGAATATTAGCCATAAGAAAGAATGAAATCTTGCCATTTGCAGCAACATGGATGGATCCAGAGAACAGGATGCTAAGTAAAATAAGTCAGTTGGAGAAGGACAAATACCACATGACTTCACTCATATGTGGAATTTAAGAAGTAAAACAGAAAAAAAGGGACAAACAAAAAAATCAAACTGTTAACTATAGAGAGCAAACTGATAGTTACCAGAGGGGTGATGGGTGGGTGAAACAGGTGAAGGGGATTAAGAGTACATTTCTCTTGATGAACACTGAGTAATGTAGAGAATTGCTGAATCACTATATTATATACCTGAAACTAATATGACACTGTATGTTAACTCTACTGGACATTTGTCCCAATATTCCTTTCCTGGGGAATTTACCCTAAAGGTAAATGCTTACAGATGTGGCCAATGGTTTATCTACAAATGGTTTTATTCTTTAAAATCTTGAAAAATTGGAAGTAATATATATGTGTAAAAACAATAGAGTAGTTAATGAAATTATGAAGTCTTCATTGACAGAGTATAATGCTGTGATGAAAAGTCATACCAAAGGCTTTCAAACTCTTCCCTTTGGGGTCCTTTTAGAAGATGACTGTGGGAGAAGGGGCAGAAGTAGAAGAACTAGAGAACTTGCAGACAAAGCTCTGACCTCCATAAACCTGTGTTCATCAGATAAGCTTCACTGTCCTGTGCTTCAAATATTGTAAGTTTGTGTAAGATTTTATTAGAAAAAAAAGAAAGGATTTTGTAGTTTAAAAAAGATATTAAAAATACTAAGTAATAGAATATTTCATGATGTGGGAGAATGATACACTGATAAATGAAAAAGTAGGTCTTTTTTTTTTTAAAGATTTTATTTATTTATTCATGAGAGACACAGAGAGAGAGAGGCAGAGACATAGGCAGAGGGAGAAGCAGGCTCATCATAGGGAGCCTGGTGTTGAACTTGATCCCGGGACCCCAGGACCATGACCTGAGCCAAACGCAGACTCTCAACCACGGAGCCAACCAGGTGCCCCCCAAAGGCAGGTCTTTAAACAGCGGTATGAAATTCTAGCAAACTGAATTCAGCAGCATATTTAAAGAATCATGCACTATCACCAAATGCAATCTATCCCTGGAATTCATGGATTGTTACCATATGAAAATCAACCATTGTTATATGACACATTATGAGAATGAAGGGAAAAAACACCACATGATCATCTCAATTGATGGAAAAAATTGAGAAAATTCAATACTTTTTCATGATTAAAAAAAAAAACCCACAAACTAAGAATAAAAAGGAACTTCCTCAACATACTAAAGGCTATGTATGGAAATTCCACAGCTAACATCATACTTAATGGTGAAAGACTGAAAACTTTTCTCTTAACATCAGGAATAAGCCCACTTTTATCACTTCTATTTAACATATGACTAGAAGTTCTAGCCAGAGCAATTAGGTAAGAAAAAGGAGGAAAAATGTATTTGAATTGGAAAGTAAGAAGCCAAATTATCTGTGATTACAGATGACATCATCTTACATGTAGGAAACCAGAAAGATTCTACAACAACAATAGCAAAAACCCCTTGAGAGCTGCTAGACAAATTTAGCAGAATTGCAAGATGTAATTTCAACATAAAAATCAGCTGCATTTCTATATAATAGCAATGAGCAATCTGAAAAGGAAGTTAAGAAAACAATTCCATTTACAATAGTATCAAAAAGAATAAAATACTTAGGAAAAAATTTAAACAAGGAGCTGAACAAATTGTATGCTGAACACTGCAAAACACTGCTGAAAGAAATTAAAGAAGACATAAATAAATAGAAAGACATCCATTAGTCGTGGTTTGGAAGACTTAATATCATTAAGATAACAATACTACCCAAAGAAATCTACACATTCAATGAAATCCCTATCAAAATCACAATGATAGTTTTGTGGAAGTAGAAAAATCCATTCTAATATTCACACGGAATCTCTACTCCCTGAGTAGCCAGAACACAAAGGTGGAGGATTCACACTCAAAACTTACTGTAAAGCTACAATAGTGAAAATTGTGTGGTATTGGCATATGACAGACATATAGACAACGGAATAGAGATCCAGGAATAAGCCCTCATATCTATGGTTAACTGATTTTCCCCAAGACCATTAAATAGGAAAGGATAGTCATTTCAGCAAATAGTGTTGGAAAACTGGCTATTCACATGCAAAAGAATGACACTGGGGAAGCCTGGGTGGCTCAGCCTTTGATCACCTGCCTTCAGCCCAGGGCATGATCCTGGAGTCCCTGGATGGAGTCCCACATTAGGCTCCCTGCATGGAGCCTGCTTCTCCTTCTGCCTGTATCTCTGCCTCTCTCTCTCTCTCTCTCTCTCTCTCTCTCTCTGTGTGCGTTTCTCATAAATAAATAAATAAATAAAATCTTAAAAAAAAAAGAATAACATTAGACTGTACCTTATACTGCATACAAAAATTAACTCAAAATGGATCAGACTTAAAAATAAGAGCTAAAACTATAAAACCCTTAGAAGAAAATGTAGGGGAAAATCTTCATGACATGGTATTTGGCAGTGGTTTCTTGAATACAATACCGAAAGCTTAGGCAGCAAAGAAAAAATAGATAATTGGAGTTCATTAAAATTGAAACCTTTTGTGTATCAAAGAACACTATTGACAGAATGGAAAGACAACCAAAAGAGTGGAAGAAAATTTTTGCAAATAATATATCCAACAAAGATTAATATCTAGAATATACAAAGAACTCCTACAGCTCAACAACAACAAAAAAAACCCTAATAATTCAAAAATGGGCAGAGGGCTTGAATAGATATTTCTCCAAAGAAGATACACAGTCAATTAACACATGAAAAGATACTAAATGCCATTAGTCATGAAGGAAACGCAAATCAAGATAATATTTTACACCCATTAGGATGGCTATTATCATAAAAAAAAATGGAAAATGACAAGTGTTTATAAGGATGTGGAGAAATTAGAGCCCTTGTTTATTGCTGGTGGGAATGTAAAATGGTGCAGCTACCATGGAAAACAGTCTAGTGGTTCCTCAAAATATTAAAAATAGAACTGTCAGATGATCCATCAATTCTATTCCTAGGCATATACCCCAAAAAGTTGAAAACGGACTCAAACAGATACCTGTAAATTAGCATTATTCACATTAGCCAATAGGTAGAAGCAATGCAAGAGTCCATTAACAAATGAATAGGTAAACAAAATGTGGTGTATCTACAAAATGAGGAATAGTATTCAGCATTAAAAAGGAATAAAATTCTGACACATGCTATAACATGGCTGGACCTTGAATACATTATGCTAGTGAAGTAAGCCATACAGAAAAGGACAAATCTTGTATGATTCTACCTATAGGGATGCCTAAAATAGGCAAATTCATAGAGATAGCAAGTAGAATATATGTTACTAGGATCTGGCGTGACAGGGGAAGGAGAAGTTAATGTTTAATAGTTAGGGTTTCTGGGGGCACCTGGGTGGCTCAGTGGTTGAGCATCTGCAGTGATCCCAGGATCCTGGGACTGAGTCCCGCATCAGGCTCCACAAAGGGAGCCTGCTTCTCCCTCTGCCTATGTCTCGGCCTCTCTGTGTTTCTCACGAATAAATAAATAAAATCTTAAAAAAAAAAAAAAAAAAAAAGTTAAGGTTTCTGGGTGCACCTGGCTAGCTCAGTAAGGAGAGCATGCAACTTTTGGTCTTAGGGTTGTGGGTTCAAGCACAAAAAAAAAAAAAAAAAAAAGGAGGGAGGAGTGCCCGGGTGGTACAGTTGGTTAAATGTTGGACTCTTGGTTTCTGCTCAGGGCATGATCTCAGGGTTGTGAGATTGAGCCCCACGTTGGGTTCTGTGCTCAGCGCAGTCTGCTTTGGGGTTCTCTCATTTCTCCCTACCCTTCCGGCTCATGCTTTCTTTCTTTCTCTCTCTCTCTAAAATAATTTTTTTTTTTAAAGAGGTTTTTTGTTTGGGATGATGAAAAAGTTCTGGAAATAGATAGTGGTAATGGTTGTACAGCATTATGAATGGATTTAATGCCACTTAATTATATACTTAAACATGGTTAAAATGGTAAAGTTCATGTTATATATATAGATATTTTACCACAATAAAAAATGTTAAAAAACAGCATTGTGTAAAATAATGCTGAGTTTAAAAATTAATATGTATGGAGAAAAGATTGGGACAACTTAATGCGTCAAATTATTAATAATAATTTTCTCTGGAGGTGAGACTATAATAATTTTTATTTTGTTTTTTGCATTATTTCCCTACTGGACCTCAACAAGCTCTTTTTTTTTCTCATTTATAATTTTAATCGAAGCATTGCTATTCATTTTTTCTTAACTCTTTCTTATAAGCACCAAATTTTAATATCTAGGTCAATTTTTTGGGAAAGAAACACCATCAAATAACTTCCCTCCAGAATAAAACAATGATGTTCATTCCTCCAAACAACCGAATTTGAAGTCTACTGAAACAAAACAAAAACGCCCCCCCCCACACACACACAGAAAAGGAAAAAAAATCACATTTTAGGAGTTAGTGCATTTAGCAGCCTTCGCTCTGCTGTCTAATCATCCTTCAGCTAACTTTCAAAAAAATTAACACCCTAGCGCATCAAAATACACATTTTCCACTTGCTCTGTTTAAATTAAAAATAATAATTAAAAAAAAGAAAACTTGAAGGAATTCACAATCAATTGCCTGACTCTTTTTTTTTTTTTTGCCTGACTCATTTCAATGTCATGTACAGCAAATGAAGGTCAGGAAGGCTATTTGCAGCACACATGATTAGGAGAGAATTGGTCTTCAAGGTTTAGCTTTCTTCCAAACAGTGTAAAATACCCACAATTCCAAGTATGGGGGAACACAGACGATCTCCTTTGAGAATTCAACAGGACAATACAGGCACCCAAGCTGTTCTTCATAGAGCGACAAGGCTTCCGTCAAATTCACACAGTTACCCTGTGTAAAATATTTCCCATCCTGTTTCAGTACTTTCATTGAGAGGTCAAGAATCAGTCTGAGAAACTCCCATGTGGAATCTTCTTCTGGAGACGTGGAGATGGGAACAGCTGTCAAAACATTAATCACATAATCAAACTCTCTCCCTTCTTTGGGCGTACCTCTTCAGTACTGGGATACAGTCTTCTATTAGAACCTTCTATTAGAACCTGATAGGTGCCTGGGTGGCTCAGTTGCTTAAGCGTCTGCCTTTGGCTCAGGTCATGATCCCAGGGTCCTGGGATCGAGCCCTGCATCGGGCTCCCTGCTCTGGGGGGTAGCCTGCTTCTCTCTCCTCTGCCTCTGCTTGCTTGCTCACTCTGTCAAATAAATAAATAAAATCTTAAAAAAAAAAAAATAACCTGATAGCAGTCTCCTTTAAGATTGTCTAAGACGTCGCCACATGTTTTCCGCATGTATTTCTTACATCCATCAATCACCCTTTGGTCGATCTCTACCATAGTGACCATCTTTGCTTTCAATTTGACTGTTTCACATAATATGCCCCCATCTCCACCCCCGAGAATCAGTACATCTTTGCCACCGTAGTCTCTTTTCCACTGCCCATGATGGCCTGGGTATATGCCAAATCACTCTCCGCCAGATTAACATCCCCACTAAGGATGAGAATATTTCCAAACTGCTTCGAGTGTAGAATTTTAATGTTCTGATAAGGTGAATCTTCATCATACACCACTTCATCTATGTCATACTCAACCAGGCGACCATCAGCAGTGGGCCAGATCTGTCCACCGCCCCTCCTCCAACTATGGGTGGTAATTGCTTCACCGGCCCAGTAGTGTCCTGACTCAATTCTTTCATTCTTTCTTCTACTTTGTTCAAAAGACTGCCAACTTCTTGGCCTTGCGAATCACCATCATAACTCTGAAGATCCAGCAACACCAATCCATGTGGGTAAATTCTCAAATTGGCAAAGCTGCCATTTTTGTTTATGTAGGTCGCTAGATAACCATGGTCTTGCAGGTGTGCACCGACTCCGTCGTCCCTTGCTCCTGGAAAATGGACCGGAGGCCTTTTAGAATGGTCTCGCCCTCAGCTCTGGTGCTGAGCTCGAAGTCGAGGTGCTGTGCCCTGCTGCTGCCATAGCGAGGCGAGGCCCTGGGCCATGCCTGGAGCAGGCGGCCGCGGGGAGTGCGGCACCTCAACAAGCCCTTACAGCTTGTTGGTCACAATTTTTAAAATTATGAAACAGTCCCTGTATCCAAAAGAATATATTATATACGTGAATGTATACAGATTAATTTTAAAATAAGATAATTAAAATATGAGATAATATAATTTCACTTATTGCTATGATGGAACCAGAGTTCAGATTTGCCATCCTACCTTAACCACTTAAAACCATGGGAGAAGATATATGGAAAAAAACAAACCAGTTTTTGGGCATTGGAATACAGTGCCTTGACAGTGATCTTGGAGAGAATGCAAAGGAATGAGATGAGCCCTAAAATGGCCCTCCTTATGATCTGGAGAGAATTTTCAGGCCATAGCATAGGGAGAAGTAACCTAAATCTAACCTGAGCTGAAGAAACAGAATTGAGAATTTGAGGAGGCCAAGGCAGCTGGAATTTGCAGGGTGGAGGACTGCAGAGGACAGAGTTGCCTAGAGAGGGCGCTCTAGAACCTGTCAAAGGTTCTTTTGGATTTCTGCTGTATGCTGATCATGGGAGGATAACACTTGTCAATAATCACAGAGTAGATTTCAGAACAAAGGCTGTTATCAAAGATAAAGTATATTTATAATAGCAATGGAGTCAATTCAACAAGAGCATATTATAATCCCAACCATTTGTGCACCTATGGATATTTAAGTTTTTTCCAATATCCTTATATTATAAATATGGAGGGTACAGATTTTTTCAGATGACAAAATTCACGTGTGCAATAAAAGGCAATTTTTTTTAATGGGTGAATTTTGCGTCTCTCTTGAGTCTCCATTCTCTGTGATTTCAAGAAACAGAACAATCAAATCTAGATGTTTTCAGTCATTTCAGGTTTACACTTGGCCACTTTATATTTTCTTTCACCCTCAATCTCTACAGAGATGTTTCAAGTTCTAGGGGTTGATGTGGTGGCGGCACCTGGTCCTACATCATCATCATGGGTCCACCCAGGTCACTGCTGAGGAGTAGCAATTCTCATCTGGTCTTGTTATCAGCATCTGCTGTCCTGGCATGCACCTCTGATGTCCATGTCTTAACGATGGTCTCTGGTGGTGGTTCACACACCCTACAACCTTATAATCATGCCTACAGGCTACTGGTGCTGGAGAAAAATGGAAAGTTTACCTTAGGCTGTTTCTGCCTAAGCAGACTCCATTGGCTCCTGGGGTTCCAGTAGAAAGCAGGGCATAAAATCCATCTACTCTTCGATTCCCATAATATATATGTTGTCATGTGAGTAAGAAAGAAGCAATAGGGTACAAAGACCAAGTTAAGAGGTGAGCAGCTTCTTATTCTCTTGGGGACTCTTCAATTCTCTTCTCCCAGCCTAGGAAATCCTTGGCTTCCCAGGGGACAATATAGTCCAATTCTCTATCTGCTCTCTTTTCAGTCAATTGTTAATGGCATGAATTGTAGCTTCTTTCATAGTTTCATTTTGATACTTAAAAGCCAAGTTTTGAAACTAAAAACTCCTTTATGTCTCAGAATGTCCATGAAAAATTTGAGTTTCTATTCTTTCCATGCACCTCAGGGGTAGATCACTGATTTAGTTTTCTTAGTGGCTTAGATCAATACATATTTATTTTCTTATAGTTCTGGAGATCAGGTATCCAATGCAGGTCTCACTGGGCTAAAGGCAAGGGGTTGGCAGGGGTGTGTTTCTTCTAGAGGCTCTAGGTGATGACTTGTTTCTTACTTTGGCAGCTTCTAGAGCACCCCACATTCACTGGCTTGTGGTCCCTTCCTCTTCTCTAAAGCCAGCAGCACAGAGCCGCGTCCTGCTCATGCTGCCATCTCTCTGGTTCTTTCTTCTGGCTCCCTCTCTCACTTATAAGGATCTTTGTAATTACACTGGGCCCAGCAGGACAATATCATCTCAAGTTCAATTCATTAGAAAACTCAATTCCATATGCAACTTCACTTCCCCTTTGCTATGTTACCTAATATGTTCACAGTTCAGGAACTAGGGCATGGACGTCTATGAGGGGGGGCATTATTCTGCTCACCACAGTCAGGCCTGCCTTCAGCCATTTAGCACAGTCCCTTCTGCTGGCTATAGTCTTTGGTGTATAGTTACAGGCGTACAGCCTAATCCTGGTGTACAGTCATTGGTATAGTCACAGGTGTACAGCCTAATCCAGTCCAATCAGAGTGAATGTCAACTCTAGCCAGGAACGCTGGGACAGGACTCTCTCTCTCCTTCTAGACCTGTCCTGCCCAGTATAGTAGCCAGTAGCTACTTAGGCAATTGAGCACTTGAAATGCAAGCAGTGTGACTGGGATGTTCTGTAATGTAAAATATGCCCTGAGTATTAAAGACAGTACAAAAGAAAACATGTAAAATATGTTATCAATAATTTTTAAGTGATTTTATATTGTATGTATTGGGTTAAATAGAACATATTACTGGAATTAATTTCACTCTTCTTGCTCTTTAAATTTTTACAAGATTTTATTTATTTGAGAGAGAGAGTTAGTGAGAGACAGCGTGAATGTGAGCATGGGAGAAGCAGAAGGAGAGGGGCAAGCAGATTGCACACTGAGCACAGAGTCTGAGGGACTCAGTTCCAAGACCACAAGATCATGACCTAAACTGCAAACAAGAGTCAAATGCTCAGGGCACTTGCATGACTCAGTGGGTTAAGTGCCTGCCTTCAGCTCAGGTTGTGATCCTGGGGTCCTGGGATTGAACCCCATGTCGGGCTCCCTGCTCAGGGGGAGTCTGCTTCTCCTTCTCCCTGCCTTCTGTTCGTGTTCACTCTCACTACCTCTCCCTCTTTCTCAAACAAATAAAATCTTTAAAAAAATAAAGAGTTGGACACTTAACTGACTGAGTCACCCAGAAGCACCTCTTCTTGATTTAAAAATTTTTTAAAATATTTTCAAAAATATTTTCTTTTTTTTTCAAAAATATTTTCAAAAAATTTTATTTATTTTTCATGAGAGACAGAGAGAGAGAGAGAGAGAGAGAGAGAGAATGAGGCAGAGGGAGAAGCAGGCTCCATGCAGGGAGCCCGATGTGGGACTCAATCCTGGGGCCCCAGGATTATACCCTGGGCTGAAGGCAGACGCTTAACTGCTGAGCCACCCAGGCATCCCACTTCTTGATTTTTTTAAAGCATAACTACCAGGCAGCCCCGGTGACCCAGCGGTTTAGCACCGCCTTCAACCTGGGGTGTGATCCTGGAGACCCAGGATTGAGTCCTGCATCGGGCTCCCTGCATGGAGCCTGCTTCTCTCTCTGTGAGTCTGTCATGAATAAATAAATAGAATCTTTACAAAAAAAAAAAAAAAGTGTGACTACCAGAAAGTTTTAAATCACACCTATGGCTTGCATTATATTTCTATTGGACTGTATAGTACTGTTCTAGATGGTGTAGGGAATAGAAGTGAAGCTTGGGGCTACTGTAGCAATTTTCATCAGTATGTGAGCAGTCAGCTTGGGATGAAGCCACTACTGAAGAAGACAGAGCAGAAAGAGAAAGAAATTGGCTACTTGATAACATCATGGGGCATCCAACCTGGAACCATCCAACCATAATCTTTCCATTCTAATGTTCTCCCAGACTTTGTACCCCCTCCTCTTCAGCCCTACAAGTCAACACTTCCCCTTCCACTCACAGATTGCCTGTGCTAATGTTTATTCTTCCTAACTTAAGCCAAATTCTATTCTGGAATGTGTAACTCAAATTAAGTCAAAAAGTACAACAATCATTACATCATCCAGTGAGCAGCGTCCAGAATGTGTTTGCTTGCAAGACAGAGCAGAGGGAAGGGTGACTTCCCACTTCCTTCTTCTGGCACCTTCTTGATTTCACAGTCCCTCCGTTCATCTTCAAGACTTTGGAGGATTTGATCTCTCTCCTCAACTGCCACTGCCAACTCATTCTCACAGCACAGCTCCTTGGAGATGAAGCTCTGTGGCTTCCCTTGTAGTTCTGCATTTCCTGACTCTTTTGACCCTTTCAGCTTTGGTCTGTTGCAACTTCTGCTGTGTAGAATTGTTTTCCATGCTCAGAGCCTGGACAAGTTCACAGTCAGTTCCAGCAGCTCAAACTGCTCTGTGAGCCTCCTTCCATTCCAAAGGCCTTAAAGCTGGGTCTGCCTGCACCTAAGCAAAGTTTAGGATGCCTTAGAAAACGGTAGATCGTTTTTCAAAATCAGAATAAGACTTTGCCAATGATAATACAGAAATCTCATAGGCACAAGATGAGAATCTCACAAGTACAGACAGAACTGAAAAGGCTGAAAGCAAAGGTCCACTGGAGCAGTCATGTGCTCTTGTTTATAAAGTAGTCTGTGCCTGGCAAGCTTTGTGTCCCCAAACATAATGCAAAATTTTCTGTGCCTCTAATGTTGTATTGTGCAGCAGACTAACATTGCCCCAGTTTGACTTTTTATCTAGGGGGTGTTTTTTTTTTTTTTTTAAAGATTTATTTATTTATTTGTGAGAGAGAGAGAGAGAGAGCATGCGTGAGTGTAGGGGAGGAGCAGAGGGAGAGGGAGAAAGAATCTCAAGCTGACTCTGTACTTAGCGTGGAGCCAGATGCAGGGCTTAATCTCACAACCCTGAGATCACAACCTGAGCTGAAACTGAGAATTGGATGCTTAATGGACTGTGCAACCCAGGTGCACCTCTAGGGTGGCTTTTTTTTATGGGAGTGGGGGCAGGTAGGAATCACAGATCTAAAATAAGGATATTCTAGGTTATTTTTCTATTTAATTACATGTTATTTTTTTACTAAGAACTTTAAATTGCTTTTTAACAATTCAAAGGTCATTTCATTTATGAATAAATTTAAGATTAAAGTTATTCAAAGACTTCATAAAGACTCTATATTACGTAACCAGAGATTGTATTAGAAGTTAGAAATGAGATTTTGCCAGTGTTTGATTGTATTATGGCCAGAGGCACAGGACTTGATCTGTGTGGCCCACACCTCCAAGGGGTTTATATGCTGGGAAGAATAGTCAAATGGGAAACAAAGCATGACTTGGTAACATTTGGCCAAGTCCTCCACACTCCCAAGTGTGGGTCTTGTTGTTGGACATGGGTTGGAGAATGTGGCTTAGGCCAGGAAGACATAGCAGAACTTTCTCTTCTCTGCCCTCTGGCATCCAAGATGCCATCTGGAGAGCAGCCTCTAGCTAACAGACCCACCCCATTGCAAGGAGAGAGTAACAAGAACAGAGAGACTCAGCCATGCTTGACCACCCACCCACTTTGATCCTTTCTTCTGCTTATTATCTCAGGATGGAGAAGGCAGAAAGGGCCTAAAGTTTCCTGAAAGATGAAGCCACTACAGAGGGTGCTCACCACAGGGGAGCAGAACGTGAGGGGGAAGCCAGGATGCTGCTGATGGTTAAGGTATACATGACAACTTCTAAAGTGCTTCACAATAAAACAGCATTTTCCCCTCCCTTTGCATAAAGCAGAGCTGGGGAGGGGTACATAGAGGAGCAGAAATGCGAGTTTCCCCTCTTAAGAGCAATACCTAGTGTAGGATCTCATACCTAGTAGCAAGCAAGCAGCTCTGCCACTTGTTTGCTGCAATGGAGTGAGCATCTTTATTCTTATTTATTATGGACTCACCAACTTGTACCTTCATGTAATGCTTTACTGAGCCTTTGTAATTTTTAAACTATAATATCTAGCTCCTCCCTTCAAAGCGCTTATAATCTAATTGAGACAGTACATAAGCACAAAAAATTGTATCCATAAAGATGGACTTAAATGCTGAAAATAATAATAAAGGACACAAAGCAGTCAATGGTTAATTGCCCTGTGAGTTATAAGGACGATTCTTTACACACCAGGTTAAGGTATTTGAACTTCATTTATAAGCAATGGGAAGCCATTCAAGGCTTCTAAGCAGAGTATCAACAAGATCAAAGTGGAGTTAAAACCTAGTTTTTGCAAACTAATGCTCAGAAGTAATGACTTCGTAATTTTTCCTTCTCTAGTTTTAAAAGTATTTTATTTATTTATTTGAGAGAGAGACAGAGAGCGCATGAGTGGGCAGAGGGGCAGAGGGACAAGCAGGCTTCCTACTGAGCAGGGAGCCTGACATGGGGCTTAGTCCCAGGACCTTGAGATCATGACCTGAGCTGAAGTCAGATGCTTAACCGATTGAACCACCCAGGCTCCCCTACTATTTTTTTTTAATATTTTATTTATTTTGAAAGTGAGAGAGCGAGAGAGCGAGCGCATATGCAAGTTGAGGGAGGGGCAGAGGGAGAGAGAGAGAATCCCAAGCCAACTCCATGTGGAGCACAGAGTCTGACGCCGGGCTCAGCCCCACAACCTCCAGACCACGACCTAAGCCAAAATCAAGAGTAGGACCCAACCAACTGAGCCACCCAGGCACCCTGCCTTCTCTATTTTACAAACATTCTACAGTCGCTTAATTTTTATAATTCAAAACTATAATCAAGCCTTTTCTTACTGAAAAGCAGAAGTAATTTTCTTCCTGGTCTTTTTATGCTGTTTCCTCCTCCAGAGCTTTCTAGGTTTTAGACATTTGTTTTTGATTTGCAGTAAGTTGAGGTGTCAAACTGACTTCCTGTCCCTCTTGCGATTCAGAGTGTGGACGTCCCCTTACCATGGACATAATATCTCCACTGCACTTGGCTAGGGATTCCTTTGCCATAAGAGATCCTGAGTTGCTCCTCCAAACACCTAAATAGAAAACTTTGTTTTTATTCCTCCATAATCTCATCAAAGGAAAAGAGTAGATGTTTTTAATTCAGTTCATTTAATTCAGTTCATTTCCTTCCGCCCCAAAAACATAGAGAGGACTCATTGGCTTCTTACTGGACTCCTTTCCCAGCATACAGCATAAGGTCCCCTCCTAGATGCTGTGCTTGGTGCCTTTCTACCCAGCTCAGCCTCATTCTTTTCATCCCCCTGCGCTAATAGGAAAACAGCCTCACAGACACACCCCAGAAATGTTTTTTTTTTTTTAAGATTTTATTTATTTATTCATGAGAGACACAGAAAGAGAGAGAGAGAGGCAGAGACACAGGCAGAGGGAGAAGCAGGCTCCATGCAGGGAGCCCCACGTGGGACTCGATCCTAGGACTCCAGGATCACACCTTGGGCTGAAGGCAGACGCCCAACCGCGGAGCCACCCAGGCGTCCCCCCGAAATAATGTTTTGCCAGCTCTCTGCACTTAGTGAGCCCAGTCGGGCTGACACATAAAATGACACCATCACACCCTCGGTGGCTCAGTGATACACTCATTCCCTCTCCCTATGCTCCCTGACCCTGTTTCCGCCTTCTAGCAACCGGGACCCCCAAATGATTCTGGGCTTTTCTGTGAGAATCAGGCGGCTGCATTCCCTTCTTCACCCCCTTTCACGTGGCCCCACCTCGGGCATCCAGTTTTCTGTTGTTTGGCCACCGCTTTGCAAAGGACAGAAGATGGGGCAGGCTGGTTTCTACAGAAAACTCATCTGTTCTCCCATCTGTCTCCCTCCCAGCTGACAAGCACCTTTCTCCAGCTGACCTTGAGCCGGTGTTCCTAAACAGTAGGAGTTTTAGGGTCTGGGAGGCCCCAAGGAAAAAGTATGAAATGGAATGTTAAGGAGGACTTCTCCTGCCAGACTAGAAGTGGAGCTAAAGGCTGAAAGCTGAGGACGTGTGTGTGCTGACACTGAGAGGTCCTCCCAATAGCTGCCCCCACCCCCCCAGGGCTGACCAAGAAGGGGAAGAACTGGCTCTGCTCCCATCACCGTCCCACCAGAAGACTGGGCAGGGGTTCAGGCTTCCTAATGAACGGGGATTGTCTCCCGCCCTCCAAAGGAAGCAGGTGCTTCTGTTCTGTGAGCCCAAAGGAACAGGGGTGCCTCCCACAGCCTCACTCACAGGCAGGCCCCGCTTTGGGTGTCTTTCTTTTTTTCTCTATAAGATTTATGTATTTATAAGAGAGAGAGCGAGAGAGCAGGAGAGCACGAGCCTGGGGGAGGGGCAGAGGGAGAAGCCGACTCCCCCCTGAGCAGGGAGCCTGATGCGCGCTGGATCCAGGGATCCTGAGATCCTGACCTGAGCTGAAGGCAGATGCTTACCCGGCCGAGCACCGGTGCTGGGGTGAGCTTCTGTCACAAGGGACGTGCGAAGAAAGGCTGGGCTCGGGGCATGGGCAGGCGCCGCGGCGGCCTGGACGCGCGGCTTTGCACGGTCAGCCCGGCGGAGCTGCCCGCGTCCCCACCAGGCCCCCGTCCCGGGTTTCTCGGCGGGCTCGGCCACGCCAGGGACCCGCGCACCACCGGAAGGTGGCGTCTCGGCTCGGAGGGTGCCGGCGAGGGCGTCCGGCGGGCGCGCGCACGGCTGCGGGAGGGACGCGGGGAGGGACGCGGGGAGGGACGCGGGGAGGGACGCGGGGAGGGACGCGGGGAGGGCGCCGACTGGCCAGGCCCGGCTCCCGCGGGCTCGCGCCTCGGCTCTGCCGCGTCCTGGGCCGAGGCCCCGTGCGAGCGCGGCGCCCCGCCCGGCAGCGGCCCCGCCTGCAGGGGGCGCCCCTCGGCGGCCGCCGCGGAGTCAGCGGCGCGGAGACCCGGCCGGGTGAGCTGCCTGATTCCCGAGCTTTCCCCACAGCCAGTCCTGAGACCTCTAAACTGCGGGGGGACACTGGGGCGCCTTGGGCGGCCCCGCCCGTAAGCGGCTGAGTCTCGATCTCAGCTCAGGTCGTGAGTTCAAGCTCCGCGTCGAGCTCCACACTGGGTATGGGGCCTGCTTTAAAAAGGTATAATTAATAAGGGCAGCCCGGGTGGCCCCGCGGTGTAGCGCCACCTGCAGCCCGGGCCTGATCCTGGAGACCCGGCATCGAGTCCCACGTCGGGCTCCCTGCATGGAGCCTGCTTCTCCCTCTGCCTCTCTCTCTCCCTCTCTCTCTCTCTCTCATGAATAAATAAATAAAATCTTTTTAAAAAATTATAATAAGTAAATAAATAAATAAAATGGAGAAGCTGAGCACAGGTTGGGAAGTCAGGTAAGTATTCCAATTTCATCTTTTCAACCAACTTGCAATTTTAGTCATGCCACTTAACGCTCCAAATCTCACTTTTATCCCCTAGTTAACTAAAGGTGGTTTAGGGGATCCCTGGGTGGCGCAGTGGTTTGGCGCCTGCCTTTGGCCCAGGGCGCGATCCTGGAGACCCAGGATCGAATCCCACGTCAGGCTCCCTGCATGGAGCCTGCTTCTCCCTCTGCCTGTGTTTCTGCCCCTCTCTCTCTCTCTCTCTGTGACTATCATGAATAAATAAATAAAATCTTAAAAAAAAAATAAAGGGGGTTTAGAGTAGGTGGTCTCTAAAGCTGTGCCCAGATTTGAACATATAAGTGAATACATGATATTAAAGTTTATTTGTGGGGCGCCTGGGGGTGGGGCTCAGTCGGTTAAACATCTGCCTTCAGCTCAGGTCATGATCCCAGGGTCCTGGGTGGAGCCGGGCATCCGGACCCCTGCTCAGTGGAGAGCCTGCTTCTCCCACTCCTCCCCACTCGTGCTCTCTCTCACTATTTCTGTCGCTATTTCTGTCTCTCTCCCTCTCAAATTAATAAATAAAATCTTTTTAAAAATAAAGTTTATTTTTAAGCGTTTCTGAACTGTTTAAAAGTAGTTATGAAGGGGCGCCTGGGTGGCTCAGTCAGTTGGGTGTCTGCCTTCAGCACATGTCATGATCTCAGAGTCCTGGAGTTGAGTCTCACATCAGGCTCCCTGCTCAGTGGGGAGCCTGCTTCTCCCTCTCCTCTCTGCTCATGCTCTCTTTTGCTACCTCTGTCTCTCACTCTCAATAAATAAAATCTTTAAAAACAATACGTTTTATTTTTAAGAGTTTCTGAACCCCTTAAAAGCAGTTGTGAAAATTAAATTGTAACAGAACTATTACTGACTGGTTAATTCCAAATTTTATGTCGATCTTTCTGCTACTCAGTTATGGTAAACACTTTCTGGGGGCACATGCAAACTGACAATTCCTCGTTCTTTGGGAACTGCCCCTGGTGCACTAAGGTAAGTCCTGGCAGCCACATTACTGTTATATGAACACCCCCTCCCCTTGGCTATTGCTAACTAGACTAGAAGTGAACATCTGACCCAAGATGGGCCCAGATACTCTCTCCTGGGAATTGAGAGTTGGGACCAGGAAACCAGAGTGGCCATTTTCCCACATTCCTCCATGAAGTCCAGAGAGGTGGGGAAAACGTGTCTGAGTCGAGAAAGACAGAGAGGCACATGCCCACAGAGAAGCAAAGATGAGAGCTATCGGGAAAGAGTCCTGTTGGTTTCTGGTCCTAAACTGGCTGCATTCCTGCCCTGGGTTCCTTGAGACAAACTATGATTTTATTTTTTCTTTCAGGTTCATTTTTACTATCTATGCCTGAAGAACTTTAGTTGATAAACCAGTAGGAAAGATCTATTTTTCTTTCTTTCTTTCTTTCTTTCTTTCTTTCTTTCTTTCTTTCTTTCTTTCTTTCTTTCTTTCTTTCTTTCTTTCTTTCTTTCTTTCTTTCTTTCTTTTAATTATTTATTTAATTATTTATTTTAATTATTATTAATTAATTTATATATTAATGATCCCAGGGTCATGATCCCAGGGTCCTGGATGGAGCCCGGCATCCGGATCCCCGCTCTAATTTATATATTAATTATTATTAATTAATTTATAATTTAATTAATTATTCTTCTTATTTATTTATTCATGAGCGACACAGAGGGAGAGGCAGAAGCAGGCTCCCTGCAGGGATCCCAACGTGGGACTTGATCCCAGGTCTCCAGGATCAGGCCCTGGGCTTAAGGCAGCGCTGAACTGTGGAGCCCCCCGGGCGGCCCAATATCTATTTTTCTTAATAAAAATTAGTTAACAACTGCATATTCTTTTAAAAAAAAAAGATTTATTTATTTTAGAGAGAGAGAGTGTGTGCACAAGATGGGGAGGGGGAGAGGCAGAGGGAGAGAGACGCAGACTCCCCACTGAGCACAAGCCCCATCGATGCAGGGCTGGATCCTCAGGACCCTGAGATCATGAACTGAGCCGAAGCCAAGAGTGGGACGCCTAACCGACTGAGCCACCCAGACTCCTTGTTCATTGATTCTTTAGCATTAGGCTTTTTCATCCAAAGCAGAAACTTTTGTTTTGAATAATGGCACAGCTCTGTTAGAAAATGGATAGTTTTGAACGGCTAATGATATTTGATGGCAACAGTAAAAACGACTTCCTTAGCATCAGTCTTTCCATGGCAAATAAGCTTTAGCTCTCTGACTGAACATTCACATACAAAGACATAACTAATCATTAATCGTCTCACACCGGAGCACTGGGCTTGGCACATAAAGGTAGCATTCAAGGCGCATTACTATCTCTGTGTGCCTGTGGATCAGTGTATAAAGGCTCTGGCCCTCAGATACCCCGTCTGTTACATAGAAACCATTCCTTCCAGACAATGTTGTTGTGACATTTGAATGAGCTGCTACTGGCCAAAGTGCTCTATAAATCATAAAGCTCTTACAAATGTGAATTCTGAACACTGAATCTTTGAACGGCTATGCTGAATATAGTAGAAAACACAAGGAAGAGAAGGAAGAAAAGGAAATACTGTCAGACAATGGGCTTTCAAGTGGAGTGCCAAAACCTCGATGGAAAATCCCCTTCTCCACCCAGTTCATCTAAATTCAGAATGACTGGAATAACAGAAGTAAACTCCTTCTTCACATTGACACCAAGGTAGAGATGTAATCTTGCTCTTCCCTACAGTCCAATCGTGCAAACGGGGGCGTAAACAGAAATTCCAGCATGCGGACCAAAAACATGTTTCTATGGTTTTAGCTCAAGGATATGTGGCACATCATCTATATATACAAACACTTCTGTGGATGTGCACAACACCCTATATATGGTATACACATATTTACGTAGACTATGAGGATGCCAGAGTAAAGGCTGAGTGGGATATCCCTGGGAACTCAGGCACGTTCAGGCATGTCTGAAGAGACACGATGGGAGACCACCCAGGATCTCTTTACGTGAGGACCTGAGATGGCGCACACAAGGGTCAGTGATGGGACATGGTGGACAGAGAATAGATCCCCAAGAGTAAGATCAGAAGCCTTCAGGAATCAGAAATTCGTTAAGCCCTCCTTGCCCCAGACAGGTGTGTCTGAGAGGAAGAGGGGAGCCTGGTGGCCCTGGAACTGCAGTTTAGGGAACAAGGGAGAGCCAATGCCCTACAGTGTCACCCAGATGTCCTCCGTAGCTCTCTCTTGTGACCAAGAGGACAGCTATATCCCTAGAGTCTCTGTGGGCCAAGTAAGAGTATAAGAAAATACTGGTGGAAGTCACTTCCTCCTCACCTCCATATGGTGCCCATTTATGAAGAGCCAATAAGGTGGGACGCCTGGCTGGCTCAGCCAGAAGAGGATGTAGCTCTTGATCTTAGGGTTGTGATTTCAAGCCCCATGTTGGGTGTAGAGATTACTTAAATAAAACTTTAAAAAAATAAATAAAAGGGGATCCCTGGGTGGCGCAGTGGTTTGGCGCCTGCCTTTGGCCCAGGGCGCGATCCTGGAGACCCGGGATCGAATCCCACGTCAGGCTCCTGGTGCATGGAGCCTGCTTCTCCCTCTGCCTGTGTCTCTGCCTCTCTCTCTCTGTGACTATCATAAATAAATAAAAAAATTAAAAAAAATAAATAAAAGCCAATAATAATGTCCATGGAAATAAGAGACAATTGGGGTGGCACCTACCCATGGCGATGTGGCCTGCTGACCCCTCCAGCTCACATCCACCTACCTCTTCTCAACTCTGTGTATCTGGCCTGTGCCCATTGCCACTTCCTCCTTACCCGAAGGTGAAGCTGCTTGGACCCTCTCAAAAACCCTGCAGAAGGTTCCATTCACTGTGTCACAGCCTCCTAGTGTACTGTGACCCCTCACCAGGGCAATGTGGTCTTCACAGGGCAGAAAGAGCGATCCTTTAGCGCATAAGTCAGGTCACTTCTCTGCTTAAAACTCTCTAATGTCTTCCTGTCACATTCAGAGGAGAGTCCCTGCTGTCCCCTGTCCTCATCTCCTTCTACTTCTCCTACCTTCAGAGGGCAGCCAGGTTCTGTGGGGCCTGGATGGAGGGCTTTTTAAGAGATATCATACAAAATTATGTATGAGCACGAGTATTCAATCATGATGTGAAAACAAATCACAACAGATTAAAAAATCTTCCCAACTCCATTTCCCCTTAGCTGGATCCCCAAAATGCTGAATGTCAAGTGTCCAACACGGCCCCGCTTTGCAGGGCGAACATGTTGGAGAGGACAAAGGGCTGGAGGAGATAGCAGTCCTAATCAACTACAGTTGAAATTACTTATATATGTAAATTTTACAAAATGTGTGACCATGTGAACACACTGCTAGGCTTCTCTCAAGCAACCTCTGCCTGGGCCCTTTCCTGATCTGGCCGTGTTGGCTTCCTTTGTATGGAATCACCAAGGCTCAGCCTTCTGAAGACTTTGTCCTTGCCGTTGGCTCAGCCTGAGATCTCTGAATGGTTTCCTTGCTCATTTACATCAGGTCTCTACTCAAATGCCATGTGTCAGCGAGTCCTTCACAGATGTTCTATATGAAAAATCACCTCAAATCCATTTTCTATCCTTCTTGGCTTCCTTTATTCTTCTCCTTGCACACATCACCTCCAGATACGATATCTAGTTGTTTGCTGGCTGTCTCCTCCAACTAGAATGTGAGAACACAGACTCTGTTTACTACTTTATCCCCAGCACTCATCAGAGTGCCTGGCACATAGTAGATGATCAGCAAATCCTTGTTGACTCAGTAAATTTTTTAAAAAGATTTTATTGTTTTAAGCAATGTCTATGCCCAGTATGGGGCTCGAACTCACAACCCTGAGATCAAGAATCACATGCTCTACTGACTGAGCCAGCCAGGCGCCTCTGAATCAGTAAATATTTTAATAATTACAAGAATTACGTTGCAAGTACTTGTTGACAGGCCTCTTTTAGCTGGTATGATTCTTGAGAGCAGGGGACTTATCATCCCTCCATTTATTTATTCAACAAAGGTTTCTGAGCACTCTATGTGTATTATTAGTCTGCTAGAGCTGCCATAACAAAATATCACAGACAAGGCAGCTTAAACAACAGAAATTTATTTTCTCACTGTTCTGAAGTCTGGAATTCCAAGATCAACATGCTGTGAGGGTTAGTTTCTGGTGAGAGTTCTTTCCAGCTTGCAAATGGTGCCTTCTCACTGTGCACTCACATGGCTTTTCTTCTGTGTGTACCTATGGAAGCGATCTCTGTCTCCCCCCGTGTCTCTTTCTCTCTCTCTTTTTAAAGTTTTTACTTTATGTAGGCTCCATGTGTGGCATGGAGCCTGACGCGGGGCTTGAACTCATGACCCTGAGATCAAGACCTCAGCTGAGATCAAGAGCTGGACACTTAACTGACTGAGCCACCCAGGCACCCATCTTTCTCTTATAGAGATACCAATCCCATCAGATCAGAGCCCCACCATCATGATTCATTTATGACTCAACCTTAGTTATCTCCCTAGAGGCCCTATCTCCAAATACAGTCACACTGGCGGTCAGGACTTCAACATGAATTTTGAGGGGACACAATTTAGTCTGTAACACCATGTCAGGCACTGGGGGTGCAATGTGACCAAACCAGTCGTGACTCCACCCACCCCCTCGCTCCCCACCTATGGAATCTGTAGCACGTACTACAAAAAGTAAAATCTGGTAAAAATGCTCAAGATGAGGGTATGCTGAAGGCTGAGTCAGAAAGGACTATAGAGGGATGCCTGGCTCAATCAATTGAGCAGCATCTGACTCTTGGCTTCAGCTCAGGTCATGATCTCAGGGTCGTGAGATCAAGCCCTGTGTTGGGCTGGAGATTCTCTCCCCCACCCCCATCCTCCCTCCTTCCCTTGGCTCTCTCATTCTCTCTTTCTCTAAGTAAATGAATAAATAAAATCTTAAAAAAAAAAAAGAAAAGAAAGGACTATAGGAAGCAGGAAATACTGATCACAGTAATAATAGCAACACTATTTCATACTTCTATGTGCCAAGCATCATTACAAACAAGAAACAAAAGGTAATTACTATCATCTTCACGTTACAGAGAGGATGCACATCTTGCCAAGTTCACACAACCAGGACATGGCAGAGATAGGATTCAAACCCAGGCAGCCTGCTCCCAGAGCTACTGTGTTAATGGAAGCTTTGAGAAATGCCCCATAACCCCTCACCTTACAGAGGAAGACCACAAGACAATAACAACTATGTGGCAAGCTGATGTCAGTATTAGTGACAACATATGTAAAATTACGGACTGTAACACTGACCACTCCCGGTGAGTCAGGACCACTGGTTATCATGGCATTTATGCCTTTGGGTTGTCTCCTCCCACACTGACTCTAGGCTTGGCCTACTTTTTTTTCTTTTTATGGGCTTGGCCTTTTTTTCCCCTTTTTTTCTTTTTATGGATTTGGCCTTCTGACTTGCTTGGCTAATGAGACATAATTGTGACACAAGCAAGATGCTTGATATACTTACATATTGAGCTTACCCTGTTGAAACCCAGATGCCGTGTAAAGAAGTTTACACTGTGTAAAAAGAGAGGTTACCATCTTCCAGGTATCCTTGTCAACTAAGCCTTGTCAACTGAGGCTAGCTTAGACCTCCAGCTCCAGCCAACCCACCAGCTAAATGCAGTTTCCTCTTTTTGGTTTTTAAACCAAATATTTATTATTATTATCATTCTTTTTTTATTATCATTCTTATTATTATAACCCCTATGCCCAATGTGGGGCTTAAACCACAACCCCAAGATCAAGAATCACATGCTCTACAGACCCTAACTGCAGCTTCTTGAGTGAGCCCAAGCAAGACCAGCAAAAGAACCATCCAGCCAAACCACAAAATCATGAGAAATAATAAATGGTTTTGTTTTAAGCTACTAAGTTTTGGGCTGGCTTGTTCAGCAGTAATTCATAATGGATACATTAATTCCTATTACTAAGATCATCTGTTTTTACTTAGAATACTTCTGATACCAAATGTATGGGCTTTTCCTCCCTACACTAACCAGTTCTCCAACTCTCCATACAGCAACTGGCTTTCCTAAAATTTAATTCAATTCTGACCCTAACTACCCAGATTTAGCACAGACCTAGCAGGTTAAGGACTCAGTCCCACAAGAGTGCTCCAACTTCGGAGGTGGATTATAAGTTCAGGCCTCCTATAATGGACTGATCAGCTAAAAAGTCAGGGGTAGAGTAGGAGGATGCTCCCACAACCCAATTCGAAGGTTTGATAATTTCCTAGAATGGCTCAAAGAACTCAGGAAAATTGGTTTACTTAATATTTCCAGTTTATTATAAAGGATACAACTCAGGAATAGCCAAATGGAAGAAATGCATAGAGTAAGATATGGGGTGGGGAGCAGCATGGAGCATCTGTGCTGTCTCTGGGCAGTCGACCCTCCCAGCACCTCACTTTGCTCACCAAACCCAGAAGCTCTCCTAAGCCTGTAGTTCAGAGATTTCATGGAGGCATCACATAGGTACGATTGATTAAATACTGGTGTTTAACTCAGTCTCATCAGAGGTCACATGGTTGGTCCCCCTGGCAACCACCCCCCCATCCTAAAGATATCTAGGGCCCCACCAAGAGTCACCTCATTAGCATAAACTCAGGCATGGTTGAGGGTGCTTGAGTGGCTCAGTTGGATCGGTGTTTGACTCATGGTTTTGGCTTGGGTCGTGATCTCTGGGTCATGAAATTGAGCTCTGCACTGGGGTCCTCACTCGGGGAAGTCTACTTGAGTTTCTTTCTCTCTCTGCCTCAACTCCCTGCACTTTCTCTCTCTCTCTCTCTCTCTCTCAAATGAATAAATAAACTTAAAAAAAGAGGTTTATTATGAAAAAGAACAGACATTTCTCTTATTATCACTAAGGAAACCCAAAGAGTTTTTGAAACTCTTGTGCCAGGAACCAGGAACAAAGACCAAATATGTATATTTCTTACTATATCACAATGTCATACTCCTATTTTATTTTATTTTCATTAAAGATTTTATTTACTTATTCATGAGAGACACAGAGAGAGGCAGAGACACAGGTAGAGGGAGAAGCCAGCTCCCTGCGAGAAGCCCGATGTGGGACTTGATCCCGGAGCCCTGAGCCAAAGGCAGACGCTCAACCGCTGAGCCACCCAGGCATCCCTCATACTCCTATTTTAAAAATACTTATGTGTGCCTACTATGAGTCAAGCACCATGCTAGGATTTAGGGATACAATGGTGAACATGGCCAATATGGGCCTTCCTTTCACATTCTGATGGAGAAAACAGATTAAAAAAAAATTAAAATCACTGCATATTGTTTTGTGTACAATAACAGGGAAACTTTAGGAGGTAAGGTAGAGAATAATGGAATGATACCTGTTCTTGGTAAGATGATCAGTGAAAACCTCCCTAAGATGAAATTCAAGTGGAAACTTAAAAAATGAGAAGAAAGTAGCCATACAGAATTATATAACAGGTCCTCAAAAAGTGAGAGTTATTTTTTTAAGCTATATATACATATTAGGGTTTTTTTGTATATTTTTTTTATTGGAGTTCAATTTGCCAACATACAGTATAACACCCAGTGCTCATCCAGTCAAGTGCCCCCAAAAGTGATAGTTCTTTACTAACAGACATAAAATTATTGATATTTTAAAATTATTATGCACTTGGTACATAGTAGGAGCTCAATATATATTAGTTCTCTGCCCTTCCCCTTCCTGGCACCATTACCATCACTCAGGGTCCAGTCAAGAAAATAGAAGTAACATGAGGTATATCAACAGTGGAGATTTAATATAGAGAATTTATTATAGGTGTTGGAAGGCTGAAAGAGCAAAAAGGAATACCAAGGTCATTTAGAGGGTTGCAGGAAACACTAACATTTCTAGTGCTAGAAAAACAAAAGGGAAGGGGTGGGGGATACCAGAATCCAGAAATGTGGAGGAGTGGCTTATGGAGAGAACATCACTCAGATGCTATTGATATTTCTGAGGGGGCTTCATGAGGTTGGTTCTCAAGGAGAACCCAATGAGATAGAAGCTGGAACCAACTGCTACTCCTGAAGCAAGATGCTGTTGCTGGAAGAGCAAGTCATCACAAAGAAGGAAGTCCTTCCCTCACTTCTGTGTCCTCCAAGTCTTGCCCTAGAGCCCACTATTGGCAGAGCCAACCAGGAAACCAGTGGGCAAGGGAGACCATGAAAGGTTCAATGCAGAGTCCAGACACAGCATAATAGAGAAGAGCGTTCAAGGGTGGATTTGGAGCTGAGAAACAATAGGCAAAGGGCTAAGATTGTCCAAAATTGTCCTACTCACATCATGTTTTTTTCCCCAGCATATGACCCAATATAGCATTTGTCCTGATTATCTGTTATTATTTTTTTAAGAAAGCATTTTTATTTTTGAAGTTTTTGAATATAACTGTTATTTATATTTTAGAAATAAAATAAAACTGTGACCAAGTATGCTTATGTAATATAGTACCTTAGAGCAACCACTAAAAAGCGAATTCAGAGATAAACTAAAAAAACAATAATAAATACAAAATGGAATTCTGAAAAATGTTCAAGTAGAGGAAAATAGGAAAAGAAAATAGAAAAATAAAATAGGGAGAAGAAACAAAACAAAAAATAACACATATAATTTCTAACATATCAATAATCAATAATTATATTAAATATAAATGGTCTTAATTCACCCACTAAAAGATGGAAATTGGCAGAGAATATACAAAATGTTGAACTCTATAATGTCTACAAGAAACACACTTCAAATATAATGATACAGGTAGATTTAAAGTAAAAGGATGGATATAATACATCATGCAAACAACAAAACATAGCAAGAAAAGAAAAAAATTGACATTAGTAAGTGTTGGTGAGAATATAGAAAAATTGGATTCCTCACACATTGTTGGTGGGATTATAAAACAGTACATTCATATTGTAGAAACAGTTTGGAAATTCCTCAAAAATGTAAACATAGAGTTATCATATAACTTAATTCCACTCCTAGGGTTATATCTAGTGAGAGTGGAAACATATGTCCACACAAAAATCTGTATACAGATTCAAATCAAACCAGCATTATTCATATTATTATATTGTTCTTAGTGTTCATAACAGCTAAGAAGCAGAGACATCTGAAATGCCCATCAAATAATAAATGGATAAACAAAATATGAACATCCAGACAATGGAGTATATAAAAAGGAAAAAAAGCCATGAAAAGGAATAAAGTATTAGTAAATGCTACAAACGGATGATGAACCTTGAAAAGATCATGTTAAGAACATACATTCTGTTCCAGTGCACATGGAACATTCTCCAGAATAGGTTACACGTTAGGCAACAAAACAAGTCTCAATAAATTAAAAAAGATTGAAGTCATACAATGCATCTTTTCTTTTTTTTTTAATAATGTCTCTCTCTTTTTTAAGATCTTATTTATTTATTAATTTGAGAGAGAGAACACAAGTGGGGGACAGTGGGAGAGGGAGAAGCAGTCTTCCCACTAAGCAGGGAGCCCAACATGGGGCTCAATCCCAGGAACCCCGAATCATGACCTGAGCTGAAGGCAGATGTTCAACTGACTGAGCCACCCAGGCACCCATTTCTTCTGACCACAATGCTATGAAGCTAGAAATCAAATACAAGAAAATAATCTGGAAAGAATACAAATACATGGAAGTTAAATAACATGCTATTAAATAATGAACGGGCCAACTAAGAAATCAAAGAGGAAATTTAAAAAGACAAATGAAAATGAAAACACAATCGTTCAAAATCTTTGAGATATAGCAAAAGCTGTTCTAAAAGAGAAGTTTATAGCAATACAAACCTACCTCAAGAAACAAGAAAAATCTCCAATAACTGTATACCTTAAGGACCTGGAAAAAGAAGAATAAACAAAACCCAAAACCATAGAAGGAAGGAAATAAAAAGATTAGAGCAGAAATAAAATAGAAAATAAAAAAATAATAGAGCAGATCAGTGAAATCAGGAGCTGATTCTTTGAAAGATCAACAAAATTGATAAACCGTTAGCCAGACTCATCAAAGAGAGAGGGGGAGGGAGAGTGGACTCAAAATCAGAAATGAAAGGGGAGAAATAACAATTGACACCACAGAAATGCGAGCAATCATAAGAGAATATGATGAAAGCTATATGACAACAAATTGGATAAATTCCTAGAAACATATAACTTCCCAAAACAGAAATAGGAAGAAATAGAAAATTTGAACAGACCAATTACCAGCAATGAAATTGAACCAGTAATTAAAAAGCTCTCAATAAACAAAAGTTCAAGACCAGACAGCTTCACAGGTGAATTCTATCAAACATTTAAAGAAAAGTTAATACCTATTCTCATCAAACTATTCCAAAAAATAGAAGAGGAAGGAAAGCTTCCAAATTCATTCCATGAGGCCAGCGTTACTACAAAAAAAAAAAAAAAAAAAAAAAAAAAGAGAGAGAGACAGAACTACAAGCCAATATCTCTGATGAATATGGATGTACAACTCCTCAACAAAATATTAGCAAACCAAATCCAACAATATGTCAAAAAATATCATCCATCATGATCAAGGGACATTTATTCCTGGGTTGCCAAGGTGGCTCAATATTCACAAATCAATCAATATCACATCAACAAGAAAGGATTAAAAACCATATGATGGGCAGCCCGGGTGGTTTAGCGGCTTAGCGCCGCCTTCAGCCCAGGGCATGATCCTGCAGACCCGGGATGGAGTCCTACGTTGGGCTCCCTGCAGGGAGCCTGCTTCTCCCTCTGCCTGTGTCTCTGCCTCTCTCTCTCTCTCTCTCTCTCTCTCTGTGTGTCTCTAATAAATAAAATCTAAAAACAAAACCAAAAACCCATATGATGATTTCAATAGATGCAGAGAAAAAGCATTTGACAAAGTACAACATCCATGCTTGATTTTTTTAAAGATTTTATTTATATATTCATGAGAGAGAGAGGCATCCAAATTAATAAGGAAGAAGTCAGACTTTCAGTAATTGCAGATGACATGATACTGTATATAGAAAAACTTAAAGACTCTACCAAAAACCTATAAGACTGATAAATGAATTCAGTAAAGTCTCAGATATAAAATCAATGTACAGAAATCTATTGCATTTCTATACACTAATAATGGAGTAGAAGAAAGAAAAATTAAGAAAACAATCCCTTTTACCAAAAATAATAAAATACCTACGAATAAATTTAACCTAGGAAGCAAAAGACCTGAAAACTATAAAATGTTGATGAAAGAAATTGAAGAAAACGCAAACAAATGAAAAGACATTCTATCTCATGGTTTGGAAGAACAAATACTGTTAAAATGTCTATACTACCCAAAGAATTGGGTAGTACACTACATTTAATGCTACTTTCAAGATTCTCTCTTTGGCTTTAGCTTTCAATAGCTGAATTATGATGTGCCTAGGTATTGATATTTTTGCATTTATCCCATTTGGAGTTTGGTAAGGTTCTTGGATTTTAATGTTTCCCATCAAATTTGGCAAATTTTTGGTCATTACTTCTTCAAATATTCTCTTTTCTCTCTCTCACCTCTCATTTGGGATTTCTATTATGTGCATGTTGGTTTACTTGATGGTAGCTCACAGTTCTTTGAGGCTCTATTTTTCTTAATTTTTTTTTTCTGTTCTTCAGATCAGATTATCTCAATTCACCTCTCTTCAAGATTGCTGATTCTTCTATCTGCTCAAACTTGCTATTGTGCCTCTTAATGAATTTTTTTTTACTGCAGTTATTACACTTTTCAAATTCAGAATTTCTATTTGGTTCTTTTTTTATAATTTCTGTATCTTAAATCTATATTGCCCATATGGTGAGACATTGCTTTCAAAGTTTTCATTAGTTGTTTAGACATAGTTTCCCTTATTTTTATTTTTAAAAAAGATTTTACTTATTTGCAAGAGAGTACAAGTAAGGAAGGACAGAGAGAGAGTGGGAGAGTGAGAAGCAGATTTCCTGCTGAGCATGGAGCCTGGTGCAGGGCTTGATCCCAGGGCCCCAAGATCATGACCTGAAACAAAATCCAGTCAGATGCTTAGCTGACTGAGCCACCCAGGTGCCCCTATTTTTTTAAACATATTTATCATGGCTGATTTAAAATATTTTCCTAGTAAGTCCAACATCTGGACTTTCTCAGAAGCAGTTTTTATTAACTGCTTTTCTTTCTCTATATGAGCCATACTTTTCTGTTTCTTTCATGTCTCCTGAGTTTTTTGTTGAAAACTAGAGATTTTAAAGAATATAATCAGCAACCCTAGATATCAGACTCCCTCTCCCTAGCATTTTGTTTTGTTGCAATTTGTTTTGCTATTTGTTTAGTGATTTTCCTAAACTAGATTTGCAAAATCTGTATTTTTTGTCATGTGTGGCCACTGAATTCTTTGCCCACTTAGCTTAGTGGTCAAGTGGTGATTGAACAGCTATTTCTGTAAATTCTCTAGACCAATATATCTTTCAGACTTTGCTGAGGGGTTCTGTGTGCATGTTGGGGCTCACTATCAATGCTCCAGGAGTTTACATCTCTGCCTTAGCCTTCATTACCTGCTTTCAAAAAGCCTCAAGATCAGCCAAAGTGAGAGATTCGGGCCTTCTCAGACATTTAGGCATGCTCACAGCCCTGCACATGCTGTGGCCTTCTAGATTCCTGTGAATATGTCAGGGCTTTCTAAATCTCCCTATGGACATCTCATTCTGCAGCTCTTCAAGTTTTTGGTTAACCTGTTGTTTGCCCCAATTATCACCACCTCAGGCATCTGTGATATTAAACAATTGCTGCTGATTATTTTTGACAAATACTCCAGAAAAAAGGCTGTTCACACTGAGTGAGCTCTGACTTGGAGAGCTATGTATTCCAGGGAGCCAGACAAGTCAGACAATTCTTTGGGAATGGAGCTTTTAGGAGATCTCCAAACCCATTCTGACCCCTCCATTTGCTATTAGATTGCTTGTTTCCACAATTAAAACAGTTAACAAAACAAAACCAAAGCCAAAACCAAAACAACCTCAAAACCAAACCAAACAAAACCAAACCAAAACAAAAAAAACCCGCCCAGTTACAAAGCTCTTTTTCAGGACTACTGCAGAGCTATGAAGAAGAGATGGAACTAGGACAAGTTAAAATGCCATAAAGCTCACTGTTCTTACCAGGATTCAACTGTTTTTCTTGAAAAAATGCTCTTAGAATTGTTGCAAGATTTTGCTTAATTTCCAAACTGTGACAAAGTTGATTTTAACAGTTTTTTTTTCCAGTGTTCTTATTGCTTTTATGGAGAAGTGGATTTTCAGAGGTCCTTACTCTACCATTCCAAAAACTGTCATCATACCACTATTTTATGGACATCACTTGATGGGGCAGTGTCAAGGCTCTGGAAGAGGATGTGGGACTCAAAATGAGCTACATTTACTATTTTGGAAAATCATGTCACCAATGGCAGTTCTGCATGTAGTATTCAAGTCACCAGTTCAACACACTTGAATCAGTCTATATTTGTACTGTCACATTTATGGAGATGTTTTTTCTAAGTGAGAGCCTGCAGTTACATTAGGTCTTCTGGAGGTGTAGCGGCCAAGGATTTTTATGTCAAACTATTTTTCGTAAATTTCTTTTCCTTTTTATTTCCCTTTTATATTGCAGTTAAGGTATTATATTATTATTCTGCATTAAGTTGATTGTTAAACTAAAAATGTTTTAATTGAGGCATTATATATGGTAAAGTACATAAATCTTCAGTGTATGACTCAGTGAATTTTTTAAAAAGATTTTATTTATTTATTCATGAGAGTCACAGAGAGAGGGAGAGACATAGGCAGAGGGAGAAGCAGGCTTTCTGTGGGGAACCTGATGTAGGACTTGATCCCAGGGATCACAACCTGAGCCAAAGGCAGATGATCAACCACTGAGTCACCCAGGTCCTCTCAATGAATTTTTTTAAGCAACAGTACTCATTTAATATTTCTCACAGTTTCTATTAGTCAAGAATTCAAGAGCAGTTTGGTTGGGTGGCTCTGGCTCAGAGTTCCTTGTAAGTTGTAGTCAGAAATCATCTGGGACTGCAGTCATTTGCAAGATTGGGGCTAGGGGATTTACTTTCTTTTTTTTTTCAGCTCTATTGAGGTGTAATTGGTATACAAAAAAACTGGACATAATACATACAATTTGGTGATAGGATTCACTTCTAACAGTCACTTCTAGCTCCTCAGAGCTGTGCTTTCCTTAGTGTCTTCAAGAGCAGAGAACACTGTTTATAATTAGCCAAGCAGTAACCCCCACCACTGAGCTAACTCCAAGCCTCATCTGCTTGCTTCTCTGGAGGTTTTTAAATAGACAGAGATGTGTTAATGGCATAGGACATTATCTATCTCTCACAGTTTTGGCAGGAATATGGAAATGTGATTTAAAAAAATAATACTTGTATTCTTAAACAACCACAATTACTTATTAATGGTATGTGTGTACCTGTTGGGCACTGCACAATTTCTCAAACCATGGAATGAAACTAGACATTTCCATCCGCATTTCCTGTTCTATGTTGACTTTTGCACAGTACTTCCTTTTTATTTTTAACAAAAGAAAAAAAAGAACACTTTGCTTTCAGTTTTGTACATTACTAACAATATTCCAAAGGATGCCTCATCCATATATTCTTGTTCATGTGTGGGATTGTTTCTCAACAGTATATTAGAATCAGAATTTCTGGCTCACAGGGCATTTACATTTCCATTCTTACTGGGTAACACTGAATGGTTCTGCAAGTCACCGTACTAATTTATACTCCTACCAGGCTCACGACCTCAGGCAGATCCCTCTCCTGCTGGAAGAGATGGCTCTTTCACATCTACAAGTTGTCTTCCATCTCAAATCAAATAACATATGTGACGGGGTTATAGTCAGTGAAACGAACATATGTAATATTATCGATCATTTAAAAATCTCTAAAATAGGGATGCCTGGGTAGTTCAGTGGTTGAGCATCTGCCTTTGGCTCAGGGCATGATCCTGGAGTCCCAGGATCGAGTCCCGCATCGGGCTCCCTGCATGGCACCTGCTTCTCCTCCCTCTGCCTGTGTCTCTGCCTGTCTTTCTGTGTCCCTCATGAATAAATAAATAAAATCTTTAAAAAAAAATCTCTAAAATACATGGCAGCTGGGTGGCTCAGTTGGTTAGGCGTCTGCCTTCAGCTCAGGTCAGATCCTAGAGTCCTAGGATGGAGCTCTTTGTAGGGCTCACTGTCTCAGTGGGGAGTCTGCTTCTCCTGTCCCTCCCCCTGCTCATGCGCTCTCTTTCTCTCTCTCTCTCTCTCAAATAAATAAAACCTTTAACAATAAATAAATTAATTAAATAACACTCTCTAAAATTCATCTTGCCGGAGGCCTAGCAAGAGGGGTTTGGCTTCCAGACTCGCTATGTGAGTAGAACCCCCGGCTCCAGAAATAAAAGCTTCTGGAGATGGAAGCAACGTGGGCCCAACTTCAGTCCCATCCTCCGTGTTGCCCTCCTCCTCACCAACACAGCCTAGGCCGTGAAGACAGACACTCTCCGCTGCACAGAACTGCCTACCTGGCAACACTGCCTTGACGACCTGCTGCAATTCGGTGGTGAGAAAGGCTAAGAAGAAGCTAGTGCTCATCAGCATCGTAACATTCCAGGTGTAGCAGAGCCCCACTACATGGTGGGGACCCTGCCTGCGTGGGTTCACCTGTCCAGCTCTGCTTAGCTATCCATGATGGGGAGAGAGCATGTCCATAGTATAAATATGTTCAAAGGCAAACCAGAGCAAAATGGTGCAATAAGCTTCAGAACTTCCTTTCCTCTGTTAATGACTCTCCCTTCTTCCTCCTCCCCCTGGGGCCCTCTTCTGGATCAGAACACCTGAGTCAAAGGAGGATGTCCACACTCACTTTACCCTAGAGGATTTCAGTTTGGTAACTCATTCCCTAGAGGGCCTGCTCAGCTCTCCATTGGCCTGTGTCCCTCTTTCCTCTGGGCCCTCAGAGTCTTAATCACAGTGACGTCACAGTGCGTTCTTCTCTTCCATGATTTGAAGAAACTTGTCCTTAACCAGGGCCTCAAACTTTTTCATATTGCTCCTTTGAGTTCACTGATAAAGCCACTCTCACTAGGCACACATAGCCTATTTGCTGCAAGGCTTGCCTGGATTTCAGCTTAGGCGCCTTCCTCACTGCACCTTTATGCAGTGCACAACCTGTACAACTGTACAGAGAAGCCCCATCATCAGCTGCTCTGTTTTATTCACCTCGATGCTGCCCATTGCCTTCTTTTCTGCCTGATAGCAATGAACATTTGTTGACTGAATGCAATGTGGGCATGCATAGATGGATGGATGAACCACATGTTCGTGTGAGTCACTGCGGTGACTTATAGGCTAATAGGCAGCTACCTAAACCACCTAGATACACCATGAGCCAGGAGCATTGGAATCACACACACAAGAATATGTGGTTTCATTAAGGAGAGAATCTGTGCTATTCGTATGTAAACCCACACTCTTGTGAAAAGGGGCTTAGAATCTACCAACTATTCCGATCACGACTAGGCACTGGCAATAGGCTAAGCCCTCTGAGGGAGATGAGTGATGTAAGATATGCCCCTGCCTTCACGGGTGGCTCATCTAGCTGAGGAAGAAGACTCACTCGGGGGATGCAGCTGTCCGACAGGACATCTATCAGCGAATCGCACAAACTAAGGGCAGGTGGCACCTGTGGCCGCTGGAATGGGCAGGACACTTACACATGCGAGTAATTATGGGCACGGACCCAGCCAGAGGTCAGGGCAGGCTTTCCTGAGAAAGTGACCCATGAACACCCATCAAGGGCTCTCCAGGTGGAGTGGGAAGGGAAGCGCTTTCCACACAGAGGGTGTGACTCATGCCAGTGCTCGGTGCTGGAGGGCGTCATGGCAAGTCTGGAGTCATACTTGGGGTGTAGGGGAGGAGCCTGGCATGCGGGGATGCTGGAGAAGCAGGGAGAAACAGACCATGAAGATCCCTGTTGGCCATTTAGGGCACTGGCCGTTCTCAATCCTCCGAGCAGTGGGACCCTAATGCAGGGTTCTAAACAAGAAGGCGCTATGCTCAGACTTGTGTTCTGAAACTCTCACTTTTACTCTTGCATGGTATTAAAAACAAGGCAACAGGCACAAATGGAGTCGATTATGCTGAGGCCTCCTGGTGTCACCAATCGGAGACTTAACTAATTAGTTTCAGTTCTCCCAGGAACGGAGTCTGAAATCAGTCAGCCAGGAATCACCTGGTCAGTAGAGTTAGGTAATCTCCCTGATAGACCGCTGCCATCCCCTAAAGGGAAGTAACTTTTCAAATAACAACCAGCTCTTCTGCCTGGCATCACTCCCTTGTTCCTGATCCCCTCTGCCCCTAAAAGACTCGCTTTGTGCAGCTCCTCAGAGCTCCTTCCCCTCTGCTAGGTTGGATGCTGCTCCATTAGAATCGAATTTTGCCCAAGTAAACTCTCGAAATTTGTACTATGCCTCAGTTTACCGTTAACAGTGCTAGGGCAGGAGAGGGAACTGAAGGGGACCCTGAGAGCCCCCAGACACAAGGAGCAACCAGACGTGGGTATCTGCTCAGCCCCTGGAACTCTCCGCTCTGGCGCTGCCTCTGGAGGTGGTGGGTAGGTCCCTCTGGGTCCTGGCTGTGCAGCTTCATAGTCCTGAGCTTTCAGACTTCATTTGAGCAGTTCCTCTCTTGGGACTGGGTCCCAAAAAGCACCAGAGTCAAACTGGGTCCCACTTAGAAACTGGACTGGATCCCACTTAGAAACCAGACTGGGTCTGGGAACAGGCTGGATTGGATTTAGAAGCCAGACTGGGTTTGGGGTCTGACTGGATCCAACTTAGGCTGGACTGAGTCCAGTGCGAGGCCTTGGGGACATAAGGCAGGTAAACCTTACCAAAGAGAATCCAGAATTTCGGTGTCCAATGTGGAGAACTTTTAACCTACACAACAGCTTATTGATTTACGAACTGGCCTAGAGCAAAAGGGGTCTCAGCCAAGCATTCACCATAAGGAGAAGCGGGAAAATTATTTTTCCTTCGCTATAGTTTCTGGGGACCAGGGGGACCAGGGTGAGAGCTGCGGGGACACTGCCCTCACTGCAGAGCCTGCAGACGGGATCCTGGGAAACCTGGCAGGAGCCCTCAGAGGGTGAGGATCCTTACCAAAGTCGGCTTTCCCAGGTCCCTATCTGAAGTGCCTGCATGAGAGGGGAAAGTGAAATTTCACAGGGTCCCTTCCTTTCCAAATTCAGATTGGAAGGTAAACGACAGGTGTAAGAATTCAGTCTTTGGATTGTGATCCATCCATCTGTTTCCAGGTATCCACCAACCGTTGGTCTTTCTCTTTTCAGGGACACTATTGCTTTCTCGTGGGTCTCCTCTTGTGTTCTGAGAACTTGCCTTGGCAACCTTTGGGTTGGGAGCCCCCAAAATGGGGCAGATGGAAATGTGGGCTGTATTCCACTTGCAGCTGGTCCTAAAGAGGGTCACCAGCTCTCAGGAGAATTGTCTAAATCTTTCTTCTGCTTATCTTAGGGAGGGGGGTTGCATCCTGGGAGGGTAGTATCTTTTGTACTCTCTGGGTGCCCCACTTACCCTGCTCTGCAGGGTAAAATCTACCTTCCTTCGTTTAGAGTATGAAGTTTAATACAATCTGACTCCACTCCATTTCTGTGATTTCTCTCCTGCCTCTCTTCCCCATGCACATACCCACGTCTCATAATGAATGTATGAATATACCTAACCCTGCGTGACAGCTTTGACCGTGCAACCATGCAACCAAGGACAATATCCTATGGATGATGGTGTAATGGGATGGGAAGAAGCCAGGTCCCCAGCTGACCTGATACAACTGGGCAGCCCCAGCAGTCTGGGCTCCTCACCTCTACAATCATCTCTTGTGTGAAAAATAAAGTGAATCTTCTTTAAGCTGCTCTGTGTGTGTGTGTGTGTGTGTGTGTGTGTGTGTGTAGATATCTCTTTGCTTAAATAGCAGCTTAGCCTTTTCCTAGGCAGACTAGGCAATGAGCTTCTCCAGAGCAGAGATGAAAGCTCTGTCATCTTCTTACCTCCAGCACTCAGCACTGCACCTTCTAAAAATATTAATATTCAATAAACCTCTCTGATTAAGGGGGCGCTTGAACTGGGAAGAACTAAAGCCATAAAAAAGTGAATTGGATCAAATCAGAAGTGCCTGGGATGTCCTAGCCAGGGACTGGGATTTCACACTGTCCACATTTTGGTTCTGTGGAAAGCTGTAAAGTAGGGGGAAAACTCTGCACGTCCAGGCTTCTCTGATGGGTGTTCAACAAAGCAGCTCAACTTCTCAGACACAGGAAGGAATCCAGGAGGCAGCCCTTAAATACTGCAGGTTACAAGCAGGAGGTGCTAACCACACTGGGTACGTGACATCAGCTGCAACTCCTCTGGGCCGATCACTGTGATGAGCTCTGTGGCGCCGATATAGCAAATTTCAGACACGGTTCCCCATGTGGGAGTTGTAGGTTTTGTGTTTTTTGCAGCTATGTTTCTGTCCTTTGATCTTGATAAGCCGTAAAAATGCCTCTCCGACCCTTTCCCTCTTCCTGTGATTCTCTCTTGTCCATTTGCATGACTTACGGTTCTCTCTTTCCACCAAAGGAGTTAGTTACCATGGCAATGTTGAGTTATCTGAGCCAACTTGTGACTTTGAGTTTTAAAAACAACAACACATTGGGGTTGGGGGGTAAACCACAATCATACGCAAACTAAACCCAAACAAAACAAAAGCCTCAAACTATCATGAAAAATCAGCAGTCCTCCCAGATGAGATGGTGCAGCGGTGAGGGGGGGGGCATGGGGGGGGGAGGGATTTTTCGCAGTTCTCCGTTTTGAGAGAAGACGTTCTAGTTTTCCGACCCCGTCTGATCATACCCGAGGGCCCTGTGTGGCCCCTGCAATGATCGTTTGCCCTTTAGCTTTGGCTTCCAGGAGACAACACTAGTTCCCTTTAGCGACTGCATAAGACTGTGCTTTTCTGTGTGCTGATGCTATATCTGAGTTACTTATCTTTATTTTATGCTTTTGTAAGCCACCTCAAATCTCTAGCACAGATATAACCATTAGAATGAATGACCCAAATAAAATCATAGAAAGGGGAGCTCCCTCTGCCTGTGTCTCTGCCTCTCTCTCTCTGTGTATGTCTCTCATGAATAAATAAATAAAATCTTAAAAAAAAAAGAAAAGAGAAAGGGGAGCTCTAAATGAGTGCGGGCCCTTAGGGAAGGGTCTGTACATGGACTCTGTCACCCTTTCCTTAGAACTCCTGCCTGGGTCTGGAAATAACAAAAGGACTATTTTTTGCGTTGGCTTTCAAAATACCTGGTGGCCTCTCCTGGTCGCTAGCCACCCCCTTCCCTCTACCCTACGTTGGTCTAACAGGGCACCAGCACTCCTCCTCCACATGGCACACCAGCAGGAAACCCAATTGTGTGAATGTCTGAAATACAGGCACCTGGCACCCTGGAAGCAGGAGGGTGGCCTTTACTAGAATGGATTGTGCAGAGCTTTTTAAGGTGAGGGGGAGGGTCTCCCACAGTGAATTAAGTTACAAATTGCAGGCAGTGCAGCTAGGAAGGGGCTGGGGTTTTCTGCCCAAATGTTGAGATCTGTTTTGATGGCCGCAAAGTTGCTTTTCTGATTCCCTGCTTCCAACCGCTAGACAGGGAAGCAGAAGGAGCTGCTGCCACTGGTTCACGAGGCCAGGCTTTCAGACATGGGCATAAGGCTAGAATGAGGTCTTCCAAGTAGACGTCCAGCTCCTTTCGTGGATTCCCAGACTGTTCCTGGGCAGGCAAGCAGAGCTGCTCTAGGAGATGGTCCGGCCCCCAGGGTGCAGGGTGCCGCTGACTCTGGGGGCTCCACGCATGGGCCTCTCACCTCCTGCTCAGCTGCAGCAAGCAGCTCAGCACTGCAGGTCGGCAATGCCCTAATGCAGGGGGCTGTGGCAGAACCAAACAAATATTTAGAAAGACCAATAATGAGAATGATCAATTACTGTCTGGAGTAAGGTGTCTGTCTATTTGGGCCCTGAGGCCAAGTGAGCAATGAGGTTGGGAGGGATAATGGGGCTTTGGGGTTGAGTAGGAGGCCCCAGTAGTTTGCCAGGGGCTCAGAGCAATGCTGCAGAGCTGGAGGACCGTGGTTGTGCATGTCAATATGGCATTGACCTGGCTGGGCCTCCATAGGCCCTGCCTCACCCTGATGGAGACTCCAAGGGTTGTGCTGGTGGTGGGGAGAATCAGACCCAAGTGTGAGGCTGCTGGTGTTGTGTATGTGCAGGTGTATGTGTGTGTGTTAGAAAGATGTGTTTACTCTTAGTCCAGGAAAACTTCCCTGTCCCTTGTTGTTGGGGGAGAGAACTGAGAGGAGGGAGGTTTAGTTAAGCAGTTAGACTCGAACACAAAAACATGAGGAAGGGGGATTATTTCCCAATGTCTATGGTACTTCGACGAATGGATAAGAACTCTTTCCTGTCTATCACAGAGGTTGATCCCTGGGGAGGGGTGCATGTGAGCATGTGGGGGTACACTATGGAGGGATTGACAATCAAAGAGAATGAAGGGAAGTTCCTATAAATAGGGCTGAAGTAAACTGCCCAGGAAAGGGCCCCAAGCCAGGGCCCAGTACATGCTGGATGGCCATAGAGAATTGAGTGGCAGAGAGACAAGAGGAACGGTCAAGGTCAGGACAGCTAACCCTCTATTTCCAGATCTCACCACATGTCCTAAGACATGGGCCTGCTCTCCTCTAAGCAGAATGAGAGAAATTGAATATGGATTGTATATTGGATAATATTGTATCAATGCCAAATGTCTTGGCCATGACAATGGTATGGTGATGGTGCAGGAGAATGTCTTTGTTCTTAGGAGCTCATGCTGAAGTATTGAGTGCTGGAATTTTCTGATATCTGCAACTTTCCAGGGGTTCAATAAAAAGAAAGGAAGAGATATGGGAAGTATTAATGCAAATATGGCGAAACAACAATTGGTGGATCTCAGTCAAGGGCATAGAGAGGTTCGTTGTATCATCTTTCAGTTCTTCTGTACACTTGAAATTTTTAAAAATAATGTTAAGGGACGTGAATTATTGGTGCATGACAACATGAATTAATCAATATGCTCACTAAAGGTGAAACTAGACACAAAAGAGTACACACTATATGATTTTATTTGAAATTCTAGAACATGTACAACTCTATGGTGGGAAGATGTCAGAACAGTGGTTGCCTGAGTGTGTGTGTGGGGGGGAGGAGGTTTGACCAGGAAGGATCATGAAGGGACTTTCTATATTTCTGCAGGGGTTTGTGTTATGCAGATATGAGGTATTATTTGAAACTGGGCAGATGTACACCTAAGATTTGTGCATTTAACGATATGTAAAATTCATATGAAGAAGGGAAAAATGGTTTAAAAAGAGTTGGGGAAAATACTGAATAAGGGTAGAGTGTGGTTTGCCTTGGATTTCTAACCTTTTGGGATAATCCTCGGCATCTTTCCCAGTTTCCCAATATGGTTGGGCATATTTTGAAAGCTTCATCTTGAGGGTTCAGGAAGAAGGTATCATTGCTCCAGTTTTGGAAGTTCCCAGGCTCAGAGTTGGTCCCCAGGTACTCAGTCAGCCATGGGTCCAATGATGTAGTCACACTGGTGACTTAGCTCTGTGTGGTGTGGTAGCCAGCCTCCAAGATGGCACCCAGTGATCCTCACCTCTCAGTTTTTGTGGTTCTCTTTCACGCTGAATAGGGCCAATTGTGTAACCAATAGGATATCACGGATATAGTCTGTGACTTCTGGGACCAGATCATAAAGGACACTGCAATGTCAGCCTTGCTCTCTCTTGGATCGCTTTCTCAGGGGTGGGAGGACACAACCCTATGGTGGCTAGCAAGGAACCGAGGCCTCCTGCCAACAGCTAGGATCAGTACTCCAGCTGTTCAAGTGAGCTTTTTGGAAAGTGGATCCTTCCGTCCCAGTCAATCCTATGACTGCAGCCCTGGTGGACGTCTGGACTGCAACGTCATGAGAGATCCTAAGCCCGAATTATCGTGAAAATTCCCTCCTAAATTCCTTACCCACAGAATCTCTGAGGTCATAAATGTTTATCATTGTGTCAAGCCACTAAATTTTGAGGTTACGCACCAACAGATATCTAATATAGAAAGTGACACTGGGATCTTCAGAGAACACGCAGGCACCTCTAGGCAGGTGTGGCCTGCCTTCCTGTGGTGAACCACAGGAGCTTTCCCTTCCACCCACAAACCTCATCCTTCTTCCCGTTTTCATTCACAGCAGCCCAGGGGGAGACTGAGAAGCATTTTCTCTTGCCATTCTGCCCCATAGTTGTACTAAGAGTCATTAAACTTCTTCAAGACTCTGCTCTCTAGCACCGTCTCCACCCTCGTTCCACCCCACCTCCACAAGAGAAATCATCCCTCACCACACACTCCCCTGAGGACCTCATGGCACTTCATGGCACCACCAAAACCATTACCTGCTTGGACTTGAGAGGTCCCCAGGTCTCCCACATTGGAAAGTTATTGCCAACATCCCACCTACATTTTCCTTACCATCCTTGAGCCTCTCATCTGAGAAGAATCTCTGCATTACAGTTTTTATGGCAGATGCAATATTCTCCTTTTTTTTAACGTTTTATTTATTCATGAGAGACAGAGAAAGAGAGAGAGGCAGAGACACAGGCAGAGGGAGAAGCAGGCTCCACTCAGGGAGCCTGACGTGGGACTCGATCCCGGGTCTCCAGGATCACGCCTGGGCCAAAGGCAAGTGCTAAACCGCTGAGCCACCCAGGGATCCCCAATATTCTCCTTTTAAAGGAAATTTTAGTAAAATATTTTCTTCATAAAAGTTATATAAGGTCATTTTAGAAAAATAGTAAAATACATACAACAATCCCTGTGAAGAAGGGTGGCCATGTGTGTGTCCTCAAAGCAAATCCGTATTAAATAATTTAAAAGAAATGAGGTGCTGAAGTAACTTATTTTGTCATAGCCAAAGCTTTGAAATCAATGTAGTTCAACCTGGAGACTTTGTGTATTAAAAGCATATTTAAAAAAAAAAGCATATTCCCACAAACAACAACTTAAACCTTCTGGAAATAATATGGACACAGATAAAAGGGGGAGAAAGTGTTCCTCGCAGTCTTCTTTCTGACTGACCTGTCTGATTGGACTACTTTTGCCCTCTGCCTTGAACATGTGATCTCGGTGGACACCCCTGGACACCTCATTGCCCCTCACAGTGAGAACTATCGCCCCTTTCCTCATACAAGCGCCAGAGCTCTGCTCAGACCCTCTGAGGCCACAGCCCACTGTATGTAGTTTACAGGGGCTGCCATAACAGAACCCTACAAACTGGGTGGCCTAAAACCCAGAGATGTATTCTCTCACATTTCTGGAAAGCAGAAGTCCCAAATCAAGGTGTTGGCAAGGATGGGTTCCTTCTTTGGGGCTCTCGGGAGAGTCTGTTCCATGCCTCTTTCCTAGTCTCTGGTGGCTGCTAGCAATCCTCGGTGTTCCTTGGCTTGTAGGTGCATTCCTCCAATTTCTGTATCTTCTCATGGCATTCTCTCTCTCTGTCTCTGTGTCTTCTCATGGCCTTCTTACAAGGACACCAGTCATTAGATTTGAGGCCTGCCCTAATCTAGTATGACCTTGTTTCCCTGAATTACATCTGCAAAGAAACTGCTGGGAAATAAGGTCTCATCCCGAGGTTCTGGGTGGATATGAATTTGGGGGGATATTATTCAATCCCATGCACAAAGGTTCAAACATCACACATTTTAACCATCAGCAAGGATAGCACTTGGGTTATCACCAGTGGATTAGAAATCCCTACATCATGAGAAATAAAGGCAAAGAAAGAGATCAAGAAAAGAAAAGCTTTAAATTCAGTCTCTGCTGAAACATTAAATAAATTTTATGGCGCTCCCAGGAGAGCATGGATGAAATTGTTGCTGTCTCGCTGCTTGGAGAAATCAGAGGAAGAGTTCTTTGCAGGAGGAAACATTCTAAGACATGGGTAATGAAAGCAAATCTCCTGGAAGCATAAGGGCTAGATCACAGCTAATTTAGGCAAGAAAAAAGTGCAATGAATATTACGCAACCTATAAAATTGTCTTTAGGAAGAGTTCTTCAGGACACGGAGAAAGGCTTATGCTCTAAAGCTAACAAAAAACCTCCAGCATTCAAAATTGCATTGGCAGCATGAGCTCAACTATGCAATAAAGAGGAGACATTTCCAGAGAATAAGGCTGGTGCCAACTGTGAGGTGGAGACATGGACACAGAGGGCGATTGCCTTTTATTTCACACAATTCTGCACTGTCTGAATTCCTTTCCCCAGTGATCATGTACTTTAAAAAAAAAATAGACTTTTAATTTGAAAACAGGGTTAGATCCACACACAATCTGCAAGAGTAACGCAGACAGTTCCATATATCCTGTATCTGGTTCCCCTATTCGCTAACATCTTACATTTGCCATAAATAACGAACCAATACTAATGCATGATTATTATCTAATATCATTCTTTAATGGGATTTTAAAAGTTGTTTCAGCATATCCCCTTTCTGTTCCAGGATCCCATCCAGGAGACTAGGTTACATTTAGTGATCACATCTTAGGCTCCTCTAGACTATAACATTTTGTCAGACTCGTTTTTGATGATCTCGACCGTTTGTGGAGTTCGGGTCAGATATTTCACAGAGCGTCCCTCGGTTTGGGTTTGTCTGATGTTTTTTTCGTGAGACTGAGGTTTTAAGTTTGTGGGAACAAGACACACAGAACAAGACACACAGAAGTTAAGTGCCATTCTCAGTGTGTCACATCAAAAGATTAATTACTTTTTTAATGAAACAGACCATAAAATGTATTTTCCATGAGGATCACACTAGAAAAAGAACAGTGCTGGACTCTAGAGTGTGGATTATGAGGGTTTTCTTAATAGTTTTCTTTATGGTCTTCTATAAAAAGTACAAAATACATTTTATAATTAGAAAAAGAATTAACAAAAAATCTGGCCGCAAATAGCCAGGAAGGTCCGCAGTGGCTGTGGGGACAGGGGAGGGAGGGAGGGGGCCGGGCCTTGTCTGGCAGGGGAACAGAGAGTGTCAGCGTGATGGGGAACACACCAGGGCCTGGCTGCGTGCTGGGAGCAGTCAAGATTACTAATGGCAGGACAGAAAGTAACAGCAACAAAAGGAAGGCGAGGGCCAGGCTAGGAAGACAGCACTAATGAGAACATTGAGATGCATTCCAGGCGAAAGGGTAACCCAAAAAATGTAAGCAAGCCTGGAGCTGAGATTAGTTATAGCCAAATAAGTCATGCAGGATTCAGAGGGTGCAGGCGGCCGGTGGAAGCTCGGCACCTCCGCGTCTCTGAATCCGGCAACGTAATGCTTTGTATAAATACTGACTTTTTAGGGAAGACAGAGAGGAGCCTCTCTCTCTTTTCCACGGTAGGGATTAAGAAAAGTTTATTGATTTTTAAACAGGCTGTTTCTAATCAGGGTTTATTTTAGATCTAATAAAGCTGTTATTATTTTTTTCAATTAGGTGCAGAGAGGGGAATTCAATGTCAATCTGCATAAAGTATTCTAAATTGCTTTGGAAGATGTTATGGTGAAACTAAGATTGTAGATCGCATGTAAATCCCAGGGCACTGGTCCCATAGGGATATTGTACTAGAACCCTTATGTTGCCCCAGCTCTTGGTTCAGCGTTAAAATAGCAGGGCTGGGGTGCCTGGGTGGCTCAGTGAGTTAAGCATCTGCCTCCAGCTCAGGTCATGATCCTGGGGTCCTGGAATAGAGCCTGAGTTGGGCTCCCTGCTCAGTGGGGAGTCTGTTTCTCCCTCTCCCTTTGCTCCTTCCCCTGCTCTTGCTCTCTCACTCAAATAAATTAAAAAAAAATTTTTTTTAATGTCTGGGCTGGGGTGCTCGGCTGGCTCAATCGGTGGAGCATGTGAACTCTTGTGAATTAGAGCTCCACCTTGGGTGTAAAGATTGCTTAAAAATAAAATCTTTTGGGGGCACCTGGGTGGCTCAGTTGGTTAAGCATCTGCCTTCAGCTCAGGTCATGATCACAGGGTCCTGGGATTGAGCCCTGAGCTGAACAGGGAGCCTGCTTCTCCCTTTCCCTCTGCCCCTTCCCCCTCACCCCTGCTTGTGCTCTCTCTCCCTTAAATAAATAGATAAATCTTTAAAAAAAAATCTTTTTGAAAAAATAAAATAGGGCAGCCCTGGTGGCTCAGCGGGTTTAGCGCCACCTTCAGTCCAGGGTGTGATCCTGGGGATCGGGATCGAGTCCCATAGAGGGCTCCCTGCATGGAGCCTGCTTCTCCCTCTGCCTGTGTCTCTGCATCTCTCTCTCTCTCTCTCTGTGTCTCTATGAATAAATAAATAAAATGTTTAAAAAAAAAAGAAAAAAGAAAATAAAAATAAATAAATGAAATGGCTGGGCAGATGGGTTGGTGTCCATATAATGGGGTATATGACCGTAACTTTCATGGAAAGCAATCTTTCAGTTATGATTGGCAAACTTCTATTCATGTTTCAGGACCCAAATCAAGGGTTCTGTGAAGTCTTCTCAAGTTCTCTCAGGCATAACAGGGACTTTGTCCTCTGTTTCCACTATGTACTGTTGGTAGTAGTTTTCATCATTGCATTGATCATGTTGCACCACCTCATTAGTTTCTGTCCTGGTCCCCCAGTAGACCGTGCAGCATAGAGACTAGAGACAGTAATATATTCTCATTCTGTAGTCCTTTCTCTTCCAAAGTAGCTCAGTTACTAAAATATAGTAGGCACTTAGATCCACTTTTTACCCCTGAGTCACAGACCAGCTATATACCTCTGTAGATCTGGTTTGCCTAGTTCCACCTTCATACGTGCATGTAGCTGATTCTTGATTTGCTAAATTTGTAAGGGTTTGTTGAGCATGTCCTATGGGCTTACTTTCTGCCCTAGGATATCTAAGGGTTATAAAAGAATGATGTAATCTTGCTGCTGTGTAGCCCTTAGACTTTAAAGAGTTCAATAGACTAAAATATTGCAAAGAGAACAATAGAAGGATGTATAATTATAGAAAAGTGATTCTAAGTGGCCCAGTGCATGATAAAGGTAGCTCCTGGTATGGAAGTGAAGAAGAGAAGAGTTGGCATTATTAGGACGGACTTGGCCAAGGCACAGAAGATGGAGAGAGTTGACCAGATGGAAGAAATGAGGGAGTGTGCTTCAGATTTGCAGAACAACTGCCCAGGTGGGGCTGAGCTCCAAAGAGAGCAGACGGTAAGGAGACCAGCCTGGAATTTCCCATTAGATTTTGGAGCTGTTGGGGTGAGCATGTTCCTGACTCACCAAGAAGCTGGGCACTGAAGCCAGAAGCTGGGAATGAACCAAGTCAAGCTGAGATGAGGGATGGACCATCAGCGTGCAAGCTGAGGATGGTCTCAGAAGCAGGATCTGGATACACAGAGGGGATGGATTCAGGACCATGCGCATTGAGAGGATCTGGCCTCACAGGTATCAGAGGCCCAGGAAGCCATGGAATTCCGTGGATTGATGTGTCCCTGCTACACTGACCTTCCTTCCTGCTCCTTTCTCTGAGAAAGAGTTCTGTTCACTAAAATGCTTAAAGGCCCCACGCCACTCCTGACAACTAGGAAGGGGCAGTAGGAGAGGAAAGGAGAAATAATTCTGAACGGAGGGAATCAGGGCAGCAGTATGGCCCTCGGAGAAGACTTTGATGAGAACTGTTAGCATTAGCACTGTGCATTTCGGCAAGTTGCCTGACCTCCCTGAAACTTAATCTCATTTGTAAGACCCGGATGCCCATCTGTATCTTACAGTTGTTCTTAGGACATAAAGCATAGCAGGCACTTTTGGCTGCAAGAAATCACGACTCCCTGGGATCACCTCAAGTGTGTGGAGGGTGGTGGGCAGACACAGCTGGGACTCTCAGAGCACCTGGAAGTGAGCCTGGGACCAAGAGCAGCTCTGGAGGAAGGGGCACCTCTGTCCATTCAAGAGAGGTTCAGCGGCCCGCCTCTCTGCTGTTTATTCACCACATCTGTCTTGAACACCAACTGTGTGCCAGTGTGGGTGCTGGGGATGCAGCCTTTCCACACCTCGCTTGGTCTCTGCCCTTGAACGTACCCAGTTCTCTATCTGTGGATAAACCAGTATTCTTTATATGCAAATGACTGAAACCCAACTCAAAGTAGCTGAAGGAAAGGGAGGCTTTAGTGGGTCATAGTGTAAACAAATCCCAGAGAGGCAGGGGTGCGAAGGGAGGAGAGGGGGAGGTAAGGGAAGAATGAGCTGGTCTCAGGGTCACCTGATCAAGTTCACCAGAGAGTAGGCTGAGATTTAAAAATAGCTGCAAATATCCTCCAAAGAGATAGTGCTTTAGGCCGGAGTAGTGGGAGGGACACTCACAGGGATCAAGATACCTTTTTCTTTCTATCTTTCTTTTTTTTTAAAGATTTATTTATTTATTTGAGAGAGAGAGAGTTGGGGCAGAGGGAGAGGGAGAGAATCCCAAGCAGGCTCCATGCCCAGTGCAGAGCCCACTCAACACGGAACTTGATCTCAGAACCCTGAGATCATGACCTGAGCTGAAAACAAGAGTTGGATGCTTAACCGACTGAGCCACCCAGACACCCCTCATCTTTTTAACATCCCTTTTCTTTTCCAGTTTAATTGAGGTATGTTTGATTAAAAATTGTACATATTTAGGTCGTATAACATGATTTTTTAAGCGTGTACAACGTGATGCTCTAATATACCGTACGTATGCATTATGAAAGGATTATCACAATCACGGAACACATCCATCATTCACATAGTTACCGTTTTTGTGTGAGTGATGAGAACACTGAAGATTTACTTTCTTGGCAGATTTCAAGTGTTTAGTACAGTATTATTAACTATAATCACCATGCTGTACAGTAGATTCTCAGACTTACTCATCTTACAACTGAAGGTTCATTAACCTAACCAACATCTCCCCATTTCCTCCACCCCTAGCCCCTGGCAACTCTATTCTGTCCTCTGGTTCTTTAAGTTTGACTTTGCCAGATTCCACATATAAGTGAGAGCATATAGCATTTGTCCTTCTGTGATTGGCTTGTTTCACTTGGCATAATGTTCTCCTGGTTCATCCATGTTGTTGCAAATGATAAGATTTCCTTCTTTTCATAGCCGAATAATATTCCATTGTGTATATGCCACATTTTCTTTATCCATTTATCCTTTGAAGAGGATTCCTTTCTCTACTCCCAGATCTGCCACTGATTAATTACGTGATAGCGTTTATAACATTGTTAGGGCTTCATCTGTTAAATGGGCATAACGATCACCTCGCTTTCTAGCATACAAATGTCATTTAAGTGCTGGGTGATATTATTCTAAAAATATCTGCCTCAGCATACTAAATACCTCTGTACAAAGACTCACATGGGAAGAAAAACACTGATCAATATTGACACCTGATAATTTAACCTATTTGAATTCAGGATCATAGCTGGGACCACTGACTTCACTGACCCCTGGCCCTCAATGCAGGTTCCTGAGCCAGTGCTCAGGCAGCAAGTCATTAAAGAGTTTAAGCAATTCCCTCCCTTCCTGTGGGGTTTAGGGATTCTGCACCCCCAGATGACCCTGGGTTCCCATCTTGGTCCCACCTGTGCTTGGTAGCCAACCCCATGGGATGGAGGAAGAGGGTGTCCAGAGCCTCAGAAGAAGCCCAGAGATCCATCACCATAGGACAGGGCTTCTGAGTGGTTCTTGCTAATACAACTGCTCAGGAACCATAATTCTGGACAGGGGTCTAAGATCCACGCTCAGGATCATCAGATGGCCAGATTTCTGGGCTGTTTCCTCCTCTCCAGGTGGGAACCTGCTACCACCTAGAACCTAAATGAGGGCTGGGAGCTGACCCTCTGTTAGTGGCCCAAAACATCCTCCCTCTCCTATTTCACATGGTGGGCTGAGCCTAGACCCTCTTCTCCTCATCTGCTATTTTGCCAGAAAAAAAGTCCTGCCTAGGGGCAGCCCCGGTGGCTCAGCGGTTTAGCGCCACCTGCAGCCCAGGGTGTGATCCTGGAGACCCAGGATGGAGTCCCATGTCAGGCTCCCTGCATGGAGCCTGCTTCTCCCTCTGACTGTGTCTCTGTCTCTCTCACGAATAAATAAATAAAATCTTAAAAAAAAAAAAAGTCCTGCATTGGCCTTGGGTTTTAACAAGTTGCTTTACATATTTGTTTTTTTGTCTATACTTATATTCAGATGTGATTTCTCCCATCATACCTCTCCAAAGTGCCAGACCCACTAGTATTTTAATAGTGTTCTCTAATTTAGAATCCCTGCTCTCATTTTAAATTTACTGAGGATCCACATAACAATAAAAACAATAAAGCAGACCATATCCGTAGGGTACCTGGCTGGCCCAGTCGGTAGAACATAGGAGTGTTGGAGCAGTGTGAAGAAGAGGTGAGAGCAACCTCCAGACCGGCCAAAGCCTGCACATTGCTGTGTCCCCGCATCCAGTACCTACATCCCACTGCCAATGCCACCAGGCTCAAAAGAAAGGCTGAAGGGGAGGCTAAAAGAGATAAAGCCAAGGTGAAGAAAGAGCCACAGAGAAGATCCGCAAAGTTATCTGCTAAACCTGCTCCTCCATAGCCAGAGCCCACACCTAAAAAAAGACCGCTGCAAAGAAGGGAGAGAAGGTACTCGAAGGAAAATCAGGAAAAGTTGATGCTGACAAGGATGGAAAAACTGCAGAAAATGGAGATGCCCAAACACACCAGGCACAGAAAGGTGAAGCCGCTGGACATGCCACATGAAGCGTGCATCTTTGTGGTGACTGTACAGTTTAAAATACTGCTTTTGGGGATCCCTGGGTGGCGCAGTGGTTTGGTTCCTGCCTTTGGCCCAGGGCGTGATCCTGGAGACCCGGGATCGAATCCCACGTCGGGCTCCCAGTGCATGGAGCCTGCTTCTCCCTCTGCCTATATCTCTGCCTCTCTCTCTCTCTCTCTCTCTCTGTGTGACTATCATAAATAAATTTAAAAAAAAAATAAAAAATAAAATAAAATACTGCTTTTTATCAAGTTCGATTATACATGAAAAAGGAACATATGAGTCTTGATCTTCTTGTTGTAAGTTCAAGCCCTGCATTAGGTGTAGAGATTACTTAAAAATAAACTCTTAAAAAAAAAAAAAAAGACCGCTTCCCGTGTGCCCAGCACCGACCTAAGTGCTTGACACCCTTCCTTGAGGCCCATGATCTCTTCCTCTTGACAGGTGAGGACACTGAGATGCAAGAGGTTAATCCAGGATGGGCAGCTGGTGCATGACAGAACTGGGATTCTGACTACAGTGGCCTGATCCCAATGCCTGTGTTCATGACTCTGATGTGACAGATGAGTGGCCCACAGAGGTAAGCAGATGTGTGGAGCGAGCAGAATCACAGCCGAGTTCCCACTGTGTCATGTATTTTTGAAGGTTTTATTAAATTTCCCAGTTACATGTGAGTTTTTTCCTCTAGAAACCAAAGGGCCATTCTATTCCATCTTCCCCTTTGCCATCCATACTTGACAAAGTTCTGCTAGGAACCATGGGAAATATAAAGCATAAGTAGACACAGCTCTTGCCTTCAAAGGGTTTTAATACAGAAGATGGGTGGGGGATGAAGTCAGTGCTGAATGAGGCTTTAAGCACGTTTCTTGGCTGTTTCCTCTTGTTGCCAGAAGTAGCCCAGCTCAGGTTATTCTGCTCAATAGCTCAAATTGTGGAAAGGCCTCGAATTCAACAGCTGATGGCTAGGTTTTAGGAGTACACGGTCTTTGTGTGTTTTAAGGGGCAAGGATAAGACTTGAGAGTAGGGTGATGCTGTTCCTCTCAATCACCGTGAAACATTGCAATCTGCCCCTGCCCAGGGATAAGTTCTCCTTAAAAATCCTCCACGGAGGAGACTAAATTTTAGCTCTGGTCACCAGAGAAGCCATTCCACATCCCAGTCCCTCTGACCTGCCTCAGAGCTGTTGTTAGGCCCAGTGTAGTAAACCTCTATTGAGGACCCACTGTGAACTAGAGAGGCAGGGGCAGATTGCAATGTGAGGGAAGGCAGGGGGTGCAGTGAGGGTGGTGTTGAAGGTCCAAAGGGCATGGTGTCTGACTTGGAAGGATTTGTCACTGAAATGGGACAGTTTGTGTATTTTTTAAAGATTTTATTTACCAAAAAAAAAAAAAAAAGATTTTATTTACTCATTCATGAGAGACACACAGAGAGAGGCAGAGACATAGGCAGAGGGAGAAGCAGGCTCCTTCCGGGGAGCTTGATGCAGGACTCGATCCCAGGACCCTGGAATCATGACCTGAGCCAAAGGCAGACACTCAACCTCTGAGCCACCCAGGTGCCCCAGAAGGACAGATTTGTCAGTAAAAGCTGCTCAGTGCAGTGGCAGAGGTCCAGAGAAGACCCTGTGAGAGCTCAGAGAGGGGGTTTAAACCGGTTTTGGAGTGTGGTATTAGTAATGTGTGTATATGTATGTGCATGTACAGGTCTCTCTCTGTTTCTGTGTTATGCATCTATGCGTGTCTGTGCATGTCTGAGTGTGTCTGTGTGTGTATCTTCCTTGAAGACAAGATACCTGACCTAAATCTTGGAAGGAGATTCCAAACCAAGAGAAGTCATGAGCAAGTGCACAGAGGTAACAGGTGACATGCAAAGACCCATAAACTGGGCTGTGAGGTGGGGAGGTCAGGAGACAAGGCCTGTCAAGCTTAAGCTTAATGGACCTACACAACTTAAGATACCTATGAGGGGTTAAGTTATGCTGTTAGGGAGCCAGGGGTCCTAACTCTGAGAGGTTTTACATCACCATTATTTTTTATGATTTTATTTTTAAGTAATCTCCACACCCAGTGTGGGCTTGAACTCACAACCCCAAGATAAGAGTCCCATGCTCTAAGGACAGAGCCAGCCAGGCACCCCACAATATTTCTTTTTCCTTCTAATGGAAACATGTTTTCCTCGGCCCTCTCCCATGACCCATCTCCTGCCGGCTCGGTTGTCCAGGTGAAGACCCTGTATCCACTCAGTGGGGGGTTCCTGTTATCTCAGGAACAGACTTCCACTATGACAGTTTCTTTATAAAAGCTTATTTTTTGCTTCTAGAAGTCATTTCAATAAATAGCTGTCAGATTAGACTCTCATTTAAACAGTATCTGTGGTGGGGAGAGGAGTAATTAAAATGTAATGAGATGGTTAGCAAATGGATCTGGGACTTTTTAGCTTTCTTATTCTAGGGAAATCAGAACCAAAAGGCATTTTTAAGCGCCTGATCTGCCAAAGCATCACACTAGGGAGAGGGGCCGGTATGTGGATGAGCAAGAGAACAGCCTGTCCTGTCCTCCATGACATAGGTCCACGCTCCCAGAGGAGCAGAGGGGAGAGCAGCTGACTGTGTCCAAGGAAGTGGAGGGTGCTTGTGTCTGAACTGAATTTCTAATTAATTGGATGTTTGACAGGCAAAGACAAGGGCATTTGGAGCTGAAGAGACAGCGGAGGAGACAGTGTGACCAGTGTGGCCTGGGAGGAAATGGTTCTGGGGCCGAGGAGAAGTCAGGGCTGGCTGAAGGCCTGTGTCCTTGCGGAGCAGTAAGGGGAGGCAGCTGGTAAGGTGGCCCCAGGGCTGACCCCAAAGGCCGTGGGGCACCAGGCTCTGGAGCTGGGCTGTACCTACAAGCAACCAGAAGTCATCGAATGTGTGCAGGCCTGATGCATTTCATGTTTTAGGAAGGCAACTGGATGAACGAGAGAGAGGAAATGGTGAGAATCAATCTGGAAGCTGTTAGAGGAATAGATGATGAAGCCTGCTTTAGGCAGAGGGATGCACGGAAAGGGACACGTCAAGAGATATTTAGGATGCAGACCTGCGCTGAGCTGGGTCCTGACGGTATGGGAAGGAGTAAAGTATGGTTAGAAAGCTTGCTGGTTTGGGAAAATAGGTGCCTACCACACACGGTGCCAGGATACCTGAGAAGAGCGAATGCTTTTATAAACTGCCTTCTGGTATCATCTCAAGCGAATCTAAGAATGGAATCACCTAAATATATGGCAGAAGGCAAAAGGAAGAGCTAAAGGAGGGCATGCTGAGAGGTTTGTTCTTTGGGCCCAGATGGAATCTGCCAGTTTTTCTAAGGTCTGCAATTGTACTGTTGGTGCCAACCACTGTCTGCTGTATAAAGTGGGACTCACTCCAGACTCCCACATGAGACATTTCTGGGAGACCGTTGGATGAGAGCACATGACGAATGCAATGCTGGAAGGACATCGACGGGGAGCTCTCTAGAAAGTCACTGGAGCTCAGATATGAGGAGACACACGGGCTGGAAATCCAGGCTGCAAAATAATTAGCACACCAGAGCCAGCTGGAGCTAGCAGAGGGGAGGGGGGCACAGGTGAAACCACCCAAGGAGGGCCCAGGACAGGAACCCAAGGAGCTTCAGCATTCAGGGAGCAGCTGAGGAGGGGTGGTGGTAGAAATGAGACGTGAAGAGGACAAGGAGAGAGTGGCGGCTAGGAATCTGCCATAAGAAGGACCAGGCTGGTCAAGGGCAAGGAAAACCTGTGAGGGGACAACTTCACAGTGGGAGTAAGGGGATTGGGCAGCAGGTGCTGTGTGGGCCTAAGTGATGCTGGGCATATTGCAAGTCAGGCCATTCCCTCTGGACTGTTGTGCCTGCCCATGTGCTAACTTCTCTCAATCCAGACCCGGCGCTTGGCCCACCACTCATGCCTTGACCTTTTGGGGCTCAGGCCGCTGGGATCAGTGGTAAAGTCTCATGACTTCCCTTCACTCATCTGTGGGATAAGAGCTTTTGGGCCACTGGGCCAACGCCACTCTTTCTTGTTTTGCACTGAGAAAAACCATCAGTGTAGATACCGTGCAAAGATATTTTTGGAGCATGGCTTTGATCATGCGGTAGCAACATTCCAGAAGAAAAAAGCTTCTTAAGAATCTGCTGCATGTTGGCTGAGAGATTGGGTGTCGTGCTGATTGATGAAGGTCCCAATGCTCAGCAGTTCGGGGGAGAAAGCAGGCCTTCGCTATCAGAGGAACCGCATTGCATGTTCTCATCGTGGCAAGCCAGCTGCTATCTTCATGGTTAAGCAGCTCTAATGGCTACCATGTGTCAGCTGGAAATTGTACTTAACCAAAGGGATAAACAGCACTGCATCACAGAGCCACGAAGCTTCTGTGCCTATCTGCACATCATGAGCGAATCACGTCTGTTAGAATCCCATACTTTGTGTCAACAGACTTTTTAATACATGTATGACGTTTTATAGTCAGCTCTGAAGATTTTTAATGTGGGAATGTGATGCAATAGGATTGGAGAACTTAACGATGATGTAAAGGTTCTACAAGTCAAACCGTTCTACTTTTCATAATCATGCTGCAACAAGACATATATTAGTATTAATATGTGCATATATTAGCAAGTTATTTCTTTGGTTAAACAAAGATCCCAATGGACAGGAGGTTGATTTTAGAAGTTTTTAACAACGAATGAAGCAAGATAGGGTAATTATTAGACTGAGATAAATCCAAGAAAATTCTATTCCTTTTGATAGATTGGGACCAAATGCAGGTTTTTCAAGAAAAGGTAAAAAGGCATTTAACCCACAGTTTTTCCTTTTAGAAAATTAGTATTTTTTTTTATTTGATTAATGATGGGAATTGGTCATGTCCATATTCTGGCCTTTCCTCTTGTCAATTCAGAAAATAGAATATATTCCATCTGCTGTTGCTCCCCTCACCCCACATCTTAATCTCATTAAGGCAGAGTTGCGGGATCCCTGGGTGGCTCGGTGGTTTAGTGCCTGCCTTCAGCCTTCAGCCCGGGACGTGATCCTGGGGTCCTGGGATGGAGTCCCACGTCGGGCTCCCTGCATGGAGCCTGCTTCTCCCTCTGCCTGTGTCTCTGCCCACTCCCCCCTCTCTGTGTCTCTCAAGAATAAATAACTCTTTAAGAAAAAAAGGCAGAGTTGCTAAATACTAATAGTTTATGATAGTTTTCAATGAGAATTGGATAATTATAGATGTTGAGGAACATCCAACACTCATGATCAAAGAAGGAGGCTATGTACATGAGGAAATCCATGAGGTCTCATTTTGACAATTTTATTTTGACAACTTATTCCCCTTGTTAAGTTTTTTTTTTTTTTTCCTGGCCTGAACTTGAACCATTAAGGTCATTTTTGTTCTGGATGGGTTTGGTTCTCATTCATTTATTTACTAGTGCCTAAGATCTGCAATTGTGCTACTGGTACCCACCATCATCTGCCTTAGACGTGGGACTCACTCCAGACCCCCCGACCTGTGCCATTTCTGGGAGACTTTCAGGGACTGCACTGGGCCATGGGCTATACAAGTGGGTTCTTGAGGGCAGGGATCTCAGATCCCCAAGAGGGATAATAGGAGAATCCTGTCTGGCTAGATTCTCCAATCTCTCTGACCAGCACTAGAAATATGTTTTAAGAGTCTTCTAGTTGAAATCGTCTATTACATGCGACGTGAACAATGTCATTTACTCTTTTTATTTGTCATGGCTCCCAAGAATCATGATGTTTTTCAGACCAAAATATTGGGGACCTTATTGCCTCAAACTTTCCAGTGAGAGATGAAGGAACTAAACATATGGCAAAAGAACATTGCTAGTTTAATCATTCCTTTTTATTTCCTAAAAGACAAGACTCAAATGATTCTGAGTTAGAGTAAGCGCCCACACAGTCCAGTAGAGCTTGGTGCTGGAATGTTCTAGAAGATTCTGATCCTGTGGTGTCTCATTACGAAAGCCTGAAAAATCAACGTAGCTTCAAATTCATGCGGTGAAATAACATGGGCATGTGAGGAATGTAATACTATAAAATATAACATTAACCATGTATCAGCCCTATCAGTCTATCAGAAATACACAACAAAGCAAGTGGTCCTGAGAATCTGAAGAAGGCCACTCAAAGTGGCTAAATGGCTTTGTTATTAAAAGAGCCCTGATATGGTAAGGCTCTGAGGTAAAACCCCTAAATCCTGACTTGGGTGTTCTTGTGTTTTAATGTTTGTTCTGCTGAGGTACTATTTTTCACCCAGCGTGGGTAAGAGTGAGTGGGAAGGATGGACCTTAAAGCAATGGAAGGATTTTTACTTCTTATTTTCTACCTATACTGCCTAGAAAATGTTTCCGTTGTTATGTCAAGTAGTACAAAATAAAACCAAGCAGTCTTGTGTATTTACACTGGGGCCTTAGTTATGCAAAAATGTGGTAGGTGAAGCATTAGTAAAAAATGTAGTAAAATGGTACCAGTTATGTTGGGGTTGTAAATGTGTCCTTTTGCTTTTCTTTTTTCTAAATATCAGTACTAAATAAAACATGTACTAAATATTTATAATGAAATTGAAATCTGGAAAAAAATCCTATTCTTATTTCACAATTAGTACCACACATTCTTGTCTGAAAAATTCCATCAAATGTAATTAATAGTCTTCTACCTTGGGGTAATGTCATCTGGGAAGCTTTTCAAGTTTTGAAAAGGAATGACTGGGTGGCTCAGTGTGAGTATCTGCCTTTGGCTTGGGTGGTGATACTAGGGTCCTGGGATCGAGTCCTGCGTCAATCCTTCCTGCAGGGAGGAATCTCCCTCTGCCTATGTCTCTGTCTCTCTCTGTCTCTCATGAATAAATAAATAAAATCTTTAAAAAATAATATTAGTTTTCAGGGACTGTGAAGTCTGCGTGGGGAGCTGATGCACAGCCAAGGTTGAGGACCATGACAAATAGGACTCTAGATTAGATCACTGAAGCTGAAGGGAGTGTCTGCAGCCACTCACTATTATGAATAGTGGGTAACAGAGTGTGAGCCTCCTGGGTGGATCCCTTTGAACAAGATTCCCTACTGAGGTTTCCATGTCACTATTAGCTTAATGGGACCTGGAAAATAGTCAAAGTTAATTCTTTTTTAAATTATTTATTTGAGAGAGAGACAGGAGGAGGAGGAGATAGCATGAGCAGGGGGGGAGAGGGAGAAGCAGGCTTCCCGCTGAGCCGGGAGCCCAACATTGGCTTGACCCCAGGACCCAGGGATCATGACCTGAGCGGAAGGCAGATGCTTAGCTGACTGAGCCACCCAGGTGACCCTCAAAGTTAATTCTTAACGCAATTTTCATTTAAATTCATTTTTTTAAAAAAGCACAGATCTCCTAGCACTCAGAACTGGGAGAGGATTTGTGAAACAAACTATATATAGGACACTACAGGTTGGAATTCACCTCCTCAGATGATTGGTATTAACCAATAGGTCAATCATGACAACTTTTTTTCCTTTTTAAACATTTATTTGAGAGAGCACAAGCAGGGGGAGCAACAAAAGGAGGGAGAAGCAGGCTTCCCGCTGAGCAGGAAGCTTGATGTGGGGCTGGATCCCAGGATCCCCGGACCATGACCGTAGCCCAAGGCTTAACCAACTGGCCACCCAGGTGCCCCAACCATGGCACGTTTTAAGCTAAAAATTCAGGAAGACATCTGTCTTTTTAGCTAAATGTGTGTGTGTTGGGGGGGGGGGGTAGATGGTAGTGTGGCAGCTGTAGTGATGGTGACTGGAATCTGAAACTGTAATATGGGAAGTGACACAAACTCCTCAAGGCTTGGACTGCAATAAAAATAAGAGATGTAAACCAACATAATGGAGATTCTGATCTAAAGGCAAGATCATTGTGTATGTAAAGTCTTCTCAATTATCTTCATAGGAAAAGAGAATATTTTCAGATTCTAGAGACTATTATAAATGAAAATTTCTTGAAATCCAGGCAGGCATACAGACATTTTCAATTGAGTGGAACAGGAGACACTGATGGGGTGTCTCTCAGCCTCTGCTCCCCTTTCCAGGAGTTGCCCATGGTCAGACCCAGCGGCTGCCATCACACTTGCCTTCTTGGCTCTCGATGATAATGGGACTTGGCATCAGATCAAGCAAAGTCTACATCCTGGGAGTTCTGAACTGGGACTGTGAGATGCTAGGTTGTTATTTCTGCAGGTCATGTAAACCAGGGAGTGAAGGCAACCACAGTGGGTCACGATGCACATGTAAGCAGTGACTGGTTTGCTGAGACCAATGGAGCGGACGATGGAAGAGGGAACTCAAGGGAGGGAAGCTGACTGCTGGCTTCTTGGTCCTGTCCTCTGTGGGTCTCAGCTCTGCTTGATGAACTTGGATTCCATTAGCCATCTCGAGAGCCTTCCATAAATGCCTTTTTGCTTAAACTAGTTTGAAGTGATGGTTTTGCCTTGTGACCCAAAATGCCTTGACTAGAAAAAATGGTAACCAAAATAAAATGTGTAACCTAACCAGTAATTAACACTGAGAAAGGAATGTAAATGGAAGCAACATTAAGAATGTATTAGTCATTTCTCTCTGCTGAAAATTTTAGTACAGTCATTCTTACCTTTTTGGGGGTGGTAGCAGTTAGAATTCCTTAAGAAGCTGATGATGGAAGCTATAGAGCTTCTCTTTAGTGAATCCCTCCCCCCTGTTTTTGCATATAATCCATGTATCACATGATAAGTACCTAGGTAACTGATGTTTTGATTTGAACTGTAATAAATGTACACAGATGTCAGTCATTCTCATTCTATCATTTAGGTTATAATCTTCTTTCTAAAGGAGGAAACCAGTTTTCTCTATAAATTTTAGTTCCTTTACCTTGATGGCTCAATCAGAATTATTCAATTAAGTTATTATCATCTGTTAAATTATGGGATCTATATGGTATCAAAATACCTTTTTATAATATTAAAATACTTTTTGAATGCAAATCATGGTCTGTGCCCCAAACATGAATGTCTTATTAAGGTGGATTAAGGGTACTTCACATTGAAATTGAATGCCCTCTTCTGTAGGCTAGGCTTTTCTTCCCTCTATCGAACTTGAACTTATTGAAGGGCCCCAGCAGCTACAAGTCAGTCTGTATCTGAATCCAGTCTCTACTACTTGTCAGATAAGCGTGGGCAAGTTCTCTAATCCTTTGAGACTACATTTTCTCATTGGCAAATGAGGTCAACAGTGGTACCTAATCATTAGGTTTTTGTGAGGTTTTAGTAAGATAATCCATTTAAAGCACTTGGCAAAATGCCTAGCACAAGACAATAAATATTACTTTATTATCTAGATGAATAGACATAGAAATTCAGTCACAATATACTGTGAACTTGCTTCTCTTGAAAAGCCTTTTCTCCTGACTTGTCCTGCAGACTTATACTGATAGAGAAAGGGCTAGGACTGAGTCAGGGTCAGGTCCATTCAGAGCTTTCCTCCTCTGTGAAACTCCCTCCCTCTTCTAGACAGAACGAGGGACCTCTTCAGGCTTCCCTGGGTATTCCTCCACATTGAGTTGGAATCAACTGTGTAGATGGGCTCCATCTCCAGACTCTGAGACAGGAACTGTTTGATTCTCCTCCTCTGTATCCCATAAGACAATTTGTTGAATAAATACAGGCATAAAGAAGCACAGAGCCAGTAGCACTTCCTGCCCTTTCCCTCTCATTAATCAGATCCTGAGGGAGAGCATGGAAGAGGTTACAGAAGTGAAGAGGTTGGTATGAGAATAAGAAGGATCCCTACAAACTTAGGGAAAGACTGATTGTTCAGTAGCCATGGTAACAAGGAGCCACCCGAACTGGTTTTAAGTCTTTTCAATCTATCCGTGACAACTAGCTGAAGTGAACATGCTTTTGCAAACCAACCGGTGTTGGCTCTTGCATACGAAGATCAGTCAATAAATTAGAATGGATCTGTGCCAGTAAAAAGCATCCAAGCACCAGCCAATTGATAGGTCTCGCATGAGCAACCACACTTCCACAGATGTCAACCCACTCTCACTAAGTTAACCAATCCATGAATTCCACACTTCTCAAAAACCCTACATGAGATTAGCCGTCTGCTCTGTTCTTGGAGACTATGCCTGACAAGCACGGTTTTCCCTTACTAGAGCCAATAATAAATTCAGTTTTGCACTTTTACTTCAGAATATTGGGAAATTGTCTCATCATTTTCCCAATCCTGATATAGAAAATTTTTGTATTTAGATAAATTTCATGTAACATAATTCACCATCTTAAACATTTTAGTGTACAATTTAGTGATTTTTAGTATATTCATAATGCTATGCAATCGTCATCCCTATTCAATTACTGAATATACCCTTTTATCCTCAAAGGAAACCCTGTACTTCCCATTGACCTTCTCTTCATCACTTGCCAACCACTAGTCTACTTTTTGTCTCTGTATGCTTGTCTATTCTTGACACATCAGATGAATGAAATCATATATCATGTGGCCTTTTGGGTCTGGCTTCTTTAACTTCAGCATGTTTCATGATTCATCCATGTTGGAGGATGGATCCATGCTTCATTCCTTTTTATGGCCAAATAATATTCTACTGTATGGACATAATACATATTTTTAGCCATTCTTCTGTAAATAGATACTTGGGTTGTTTCTACCTTTTGGCTATTGTGAATAATGCTGCTATGAACACTGGTGTACTTTGGTGTACAACTATCTGTTTGTGAATACCTGTTTTCAATTGGTTGATAATTTTTTTTTTTTTTTTTAGGACTCTGACTATATCACCTTAGGGTGCCCTGCCTGGCTAGGTCAGAGAAACATGTGATTCCTGATTTCAGGATTGTGAGTTTGAGCCCCACACTGGGTGTGGAGATTACTTTAAAATAAAATCTGAAAAATAAATAAATGAACCACCCTACTGTCTTCTAGCTTCCATGATTTATTTCTAAAAAATTTTTTATTAATTAAAAAAATTTCAGTTTTCTATTTAGCTTTCTAACTGTGCTTGTGCCTTCAACACTTTCGCAGTGATTTTCTGCTCCTCAATTGGGAAAGCACACTTGATCCTGTCACAAACACAACACACATGGAACCACTGTAGGCCCTGCTGACATGTTTTCTTTCTTATAGACAACTTCTTAAGAACTATAGGTCTCATAGCATGAACTCCTCAAATCACCATGTGTGGATTCTGTGCTTTCCCGACCTTCTCAGTATAAAGTTAAATGATCCTACTACCAGGGGTTTCAGACAGTGTAGTTTTGTTAGAAGCTGTATCATATATAGGACAGTCTATGACAGTGTGTCAAATGCTGGGCTATTCTGAATGTCTATGGATGTCATCCCCATAAAAGGAAAAAGCTGTATGATTCCTGATAAGAAATCAGCCATTAACTTCATTGAGGATCCATCTTATGTGATGAGGTGCTTGTCAGAACAGGCAAATCCAGACACAGAGAGTAGATTAGTGGTTGCCAGGGTTAGGAAGAAGAAGGAATGAAAAATAACTGCACACAGGTATGGGGTTTTGTTTTTGTTTTTTTTTTTTTTGAGTGATGAAAACATTAGAAAAGAAATTAGTAATGATGATTGCATAGATCTGTGAATGTATTAAAATCCCCCCAATTAAAAAAAATCCCCCAAATTGTACATTTTTAAAAGGATAAATTATGTCTTGAGCTGCTATAGAAAATCTAAATTGGATATCTCAAAGGCATCTCAAAATCATTGTGTCCAACAACATATTTTTGTTCTTTAATATCAAACCTTGTCTTCTTTCTGTGCTCTCTAGAGCTCAGTGATTGGACCACCATGCATCTACTTCCACAACAGAAACCCTAGGTCATGCTTGCCACCTTGCTACTCCCTTCCCTCAATATTTAGTCCATCCCTGAATCCTATCAATTTCACCTCCTAAACGTCTCTTTAATTTTTCCATTTGTCCCTATCTTGAAGATTCCATCCCAAAGCCACCATCTCTCATTAACAATGCTTCTTATCTGGCCTCCTTATGTATGCACTACTGCCCCTCTTCAATTTGCCATCCCTGCAGCAGCTGGCAGGGCTGGAATGCTCAAAAGATAGACCAGGTGCATACTAATTACATCAGCAAAGCAGACCACTTAACAAATCGAGGCAAAATTTCTTGGAAAATTTTGATATTTTTTAGAATATAAAATTTCTGTAAGTAACAGAACACCCAGCTCACACTTGCTGAGATAGTGGGAATGTATTTTCTCACCTAACAAGTCCAGAGTTAGGTAGGCTCTAAGTTAAGCTCAGCCATGTCTTGAAGCACCTACACTTTTTTCCATACTGCCATTCTACTGTCTCCCCGATGGTGGTAAGATGGCTGCGAAGCAGCAAATTGGCAGCATGTTCCTCTGTTCGCATCCAGTGACAGAAGAAAAAAATCCCTCAAGGATAGGTTCTTCCTTTAGCTTGTATCAGGCAAATTTAAGTTATAGGCACACATGTGGACCAGGAAAAGGCCAAATACTCATTGGTATGGACTGATTATGGTCTACTTGTGGATTGGATGGGCAGTGGAATAAAATTTGATAATCTGCAGAGGAGGAAGACAGGGACGGATGCTTGCCCTTGATGCAATAATATGGCCCTTCTTTTAGGCAAGACTTGAAATATAGGGAAGGGGCCCTAATATACTGCAGAAAGAGGAAGCTAACTTTAGCTAAATCTCATTTACAGCATGAGTTTTCCCCCTTTGTATTTCAATATTCTAAACTCAAATGCATTTTCTGTCATCTGGCACAAACAAAATTCAGTAATTTATCTGTAATTCAGTAAAGACCTTTCCAATTTTTCTTATTGCACTATGATAAAGTTAAAATTTAAAGATTATCATATGGATTCAAAGGTGGATCATTCTTTTTCCAGTTATAAAATATATTGAGCACAATGACAGAGATTCACTAACCACGGGGTAAATACAAGTCAAACACTTCCCTTTTGGGCTCTATGCATTTAAGCAATATATATCACACATTTACAATTGTGCCAGGCAGCTTTAAGTAAAAAGAAAACATACTTTAGGAACAGTTATAGGATAAGCCAAAAGACCTAGAAACCACTCTTTTAGCTAATAGACCTAGATACATAATAGGTAATCAAATTATAAAAATCTGCTGTATTAAGAATCAAGTGCATTTAACTCAGAAATCAGGGGTTCTATGTGTAATCTTTATAAAAATGAGGTGTTATTCATTTGACAGTATACATAAGTCACTAGCAAGCATTGAGATGCGTTATTCCCCTACCTATGTGTGGTTGGCAGCTCCTGGAAATCTATAGTAGAAGCTCTCTTCCCTAAGTAGCCAGGATCTGTAGCTGGTCAGTTAAAAACAAAAGTCAGTTAAAGTGGAGAATCACAAAATTACAATAAATATCTTTAAAATGTTGTTTTAAATTAAAAACATACAAGTCTATTCATTCATCACTCCTTTGATAACAGGCCTTTTCTTGTGGCATCTAGGTGGCTCAGAGGTTGAGCGTCTGCCTTTGGCTCAGGTCGTGATCCCAGGATTCTGGGATCGAGTCCTACATCAGGCTCCTTGCAGGGAGGCTGCTTCTCCCTCTGCCTATATCTCTGCCTCTCTTTGTGTCTCTCATGAATAAATAAATAAAATCTTTAAAAAATAAAATAAATAAATAAAAGGCTTTTCCTTGGAGTGGAGTCTACAGAAGGGGGCTGTACATAAGACATGCATTAATGCAAGCAAGTAGCACTACCAATTTTAGTTTCAAGTGAAGACTCAAGGCACCTGTGGAAAAAAACTGAGGGCTGGATTAGAATTCCGCTGGATTTGGACAACCTTTCTTTCCCCCTAAACTTACATGTTTTTCCCATACCTAATTCCATAGCATTTTTTCTTAAGACCCGATAAAGACCTATCTTTAGAGATAGGTGCTGATATCAGATAGCTCTTTATCAGGTCTTCCCAAGAATTTGGCTTATTTTCACAGAGATCACAACTCTCTTCATGCTCCTATTTGTTTGCTTTGGGTAATATTGAATTAACTTATGTAATTACTCAGTATAACTTGCATAAACAAGTTTGGGAACAAATGACTGACTTTTGGAATGCATACAACTCACGAAGAAGTGATTAGCCCATCAGGGGTTAGCCTACTTACTAGTTTTAAAAATTGCATGATGGGTCTTCAGCATTAGGAAAGTTTTTCACACAGAACAGGCACTGGTTCAAAGGTCTAAACCAAAGGAAAGCTGAGTTGGTTTTAGAAAGAGAAAAATCTAAATTCAGAAACAGCATTGAAATTTATATGAACTTATGAAACTCCTTTGAGAAGAATGCTAAGGAGTAAGATTTGAGCAGACCTTTCTTTACAAAGCTTCCAGTAGGGCCAGCAATGCTTCTCTGTGGAAGGGCATGATGCCTGAGCCTCCCGTTGGATGTGTTTACTATCACTGGGTCTACTCTTGATGAATGCTCTAAAATATTAGAATATGTCTCTCTTTGAAGAAGGCAGGAAAGGAGCTCTTCCCAGTTCATGTTTAAGGAAATCTTAAAGTCTAGCTTTTGGCTTTCAGCTTGGAGGAGGCCAAGGTGTAACCGGCTTCAGTTATCTAGAAATCTGGCCAGGTTCACCCAACACCAGGCACCCACTTCCAACCATGCCACCTACATTCGGCCCCAACAAGATCAAAGTTGTATACCTGAGGTGCACCAGTGGGGAAGTTGATGCCACATCTGCCCTGGGGTGAAGATCAGCTCCCTGGGTCTTTCTCCAAAAAAAGGTTGGTGATGACATTACCAAGGCAACAGGTGATTAGTAAGGGTCTGAGGATTATAGTGAAACTAACATTCAGAACAGACAGGCCCAGATTGAAGTGGTACCATCTGCCTCTGCCCTGATTATCAAAGCCCTCAAAGGACCACCAAGAGATAGAAACTGAAGCAGAAAAACATTATGGACAGAGAAAATGTCACTTTTGATGGGATTGTCAATACTGCCCGACAGATGCAACATCAATCTTGAGCCAGAGAACTCTCCTCTCTGGAACCATTAAAGAGATCCATCCTGGGGACTGGCCAGTCTATGGGCTGCAATGTTGATGACCGCCACCCTAATGATATCACAGATGACAACAATAGTGGTGCAGTGGAATCCCCAGCTAGTTAAGAACTACAAAGGAAAATATTTCAATAATCATTGACAACCAAAAAAAAAAAAAAACAAAAACAAAAACAAAAAAAACAACCCAGCATTGAAGTCTAAAGTACCCTTAATATGGGTCACATTACTAAGGATAATAAAATTCTCCAAGGGAACCAATTTGCTAATCACTAGGGGAATATCTATCCCGTTTCCTGGTGCCCTCTTGTGATAAAACAGCAGGTCTACAGTGGGGTTCATAAAGCTTTGAGATTCAAGTATCTGAAAGAGATACTCGTTTACCTTCATTACCTTCATACCTACCTTCATTCAGTTGGACTGCACACTAGGAATTAGCTACCAAAATGATAAAAGTGGTGGTGTTTGAAGGTGGGCCATAAGATTAGAAGTATTTCCTCCCCACCCCCTAAATTACCTAAAATGAAATTACACTAATTTTATAAGTAAAACAACAAAAAACACCACAGTTGACCACCACAGTTAGTTTAATAAGCAGAACCACCTTAAAGCTTTGGACAAAATGACCAATAGCCTTAACATGAAGGCTTTTAGTACTTGTACTTTTTGTTTTTTGATTTTAAATTTATTTTTTTAAAGATTTTATTTATTTACTCATGAGAGACAGAGAGAGGAAAGATATGGGCAGAGGAAGAAGCAGGCTCTCCGCTGAGCAGGGAGACAGATGTGGGACTCAATCCCAGAACCCTGGGATCGCGACCTGGGCCAAAGGCTTTATATATATATAAAATTTTTTTTTTTTTAAGTAATCTCTCCAACCGGGGACACCTGGATGGCTCAGCAGTTGAGAGCCTGCCTTCGGCTCAGAGTGTGATCCTGGAGTCCCAGGATGGAGTCCCACATCAGGCTCCCTGCAGGGAGCCTGCTTCTCCCTCTGCCTGTCTCTGCCTGTGTCTCTCATGAATAAATAAAATCTTTAAATAAAAAAAAATCTCTACACGTAATGTGGGGCTCAAACTCACAACTCAGAGATCAAGAGTCGTACACTCTACCAACTGAACCAGCCAGGCATCCCTCTCTTCTAGTAATTCTTACTGAATTCAGGGGAAGACCAATAAGTCTTTTTAAGTTTTCCTATTGTTTTGTCTCACACTGTTTAAGAACTCAAAAATAACAAAAACTAAGCAAGGCAAATCCTCAGCTGTTTTCCTAGTTAGCATTTAGGAAGCCCACTGTATTATGCAATTTCTAAAAGGCAGTACTGAATTGGGTTACGATCATGAACTCTGGAATCAAATGCCATTTACTAGCCGGTGACAGTGACCTTGCAACAGTTACTTAGCCTGTCTGTGCCTCAATTTCTACATCTGTAAGAGAGTGATATTACCTATCTGTTAAGATAATTAAATGACTTCATGTGTAGTTATATGTAAACTGCTTTTAACAGTGCCTGGCCTGTAGTAAGTTCTATACACATTTAATAAACAAATGCAAATTTTAAAAATGTTGATGAGTTTACGAAGTATATATTAGAATATTTTTTGTGGAGGCACCTAGCTGGCTCAGTTGTTAGAGCAGGTAGGTGACTCTTGATCTCAGGGTCAAGAGTTTGAGTCCCACATTGGGTGTAGAGATCACTTAAAAAGTTTTTGTATTATTTTCAACACTTTTTAAAAAAAGATTTTATTCATTTATTCATGAGAGACAGAGAGAGAGAGAGAGAGGAAGCAGAGACACAGGCAGAGGGAGAAGCAGGCTCCATGCAGGGAGCCCGATATGGGACTTGATCCTGGGTCTTCAAGATCACGGCCTGGGCCGAAGGCACGCACTAAACTGCTGAGCCACCCAGGGATCCCCTCAACACTCTTATTCAACATTCTTACTCTTCTAGATTTTTATTAATAATTTCCACTAAACCTAGAAAAGTTAAATTTATGCTTAATGAAAAATAAGTATATTTAGGAACAAGTAATCTAAATTTCCAAGATGAAGACCCCTGATGTCACGTGCCATGCCCATTAATAGAAGTTCTTCCTGAACCCATCTTCCCCAATGTGGAGACCCTTAAGAGATGCTGACCATGCACTAGTAAGGAACCCAGTCATAAATGGATGTGTCTGTGTGGTTTTAGAACATAAACATGAATTCTTAGATGCTCCCCCTTCAAAAGGTAGAGCATAATCCCCTCTTCCCTGAATGTGAGATAAATGTAGTAACTTGCTTCCAAGAAATAAAATGACCTAGGTAGCTCAGTAAGTTAAGTGTCTGCCTTCAGCTCAGGTCATGATCTTGGAGTCTTGGGATTAAGACTGTGTAGAGATTTCTACTCAATGGGGAATCTGCTTCTCCCTCTGCCCCGCCCCCTGGCTTGTGTGCACTCTCTCTCAAATAAATAGATAAATTCTTAAAAAAAAAAAAAAAAGAAAGGAAAAAAAGAAAAGAAAAGAAAAGAAAAGAAAAGAAAAGAAAAGAAAAGAAAAGAAGTGGAAGTGGAAATGATGATGTGTGACTTCAGAGACAAGGTCATTCCTCACTTGGATCCGAAGGAAGCTGAGAGAAGCCAGCTGCCATATCATGAGGATACCAACAGCCCAGTGGAGAGGCTCACACTGTACAGGACTGAGGCCTCTTGCCAACAACCCTATGAGGCAACCATCTTGCAAGTGGACCAACCAGCCCCAGTCAAGTCTTCAGATGACTGCAGGTCTGATTGCTTGAGAAACATCATGAGGTACACTGAGCCAGAATCACCCATTAAGCCACTCCTAGAGCTGGCCTGCAGAAACCATGTAAGATAATATATGTTCACTGTACTAAGCTACTATATTTTGAGGTAATTCTCTTCACAGCACAGACAACTATTAGTGTGTGTTCATGGGTAAATGAGAGCAGTGTAAAGTACCCTTTCTAGATCAGATACTACCCAACTGGTGAAAATCTATCGTTTTGACCCAAGAGCTATCGCCACCTGGCAGTCAGATGTGATAAAATGGTTTCTTTCTTCTCCCTGCCCAGTGGCTGCTTTTATGTCACAAGCATGACAGAGTTAGCATAACTGCTCAGAATGCCTGAGATGAAGTTCGAGTGCAGTCTCAGTGAGATAGAGACTATTAGTAAAAGGTGATAGCCTGGCTATGGAGAAGCCCCAAAGAGTGAAGTTTGCACAATACACTGTGTGGGCTTTTGTTCTTTGTCCTAAAGGGTCAGAAACTGTATTTTATAAGAATGTTAGAACTAAAAAAAAAAGAAGAATATTAGAACTCATAAACTAAACTGACAGACTTGGGGGCTGAACTATACAAAGTAAATCCATAGGAGACTAATGTCTAAATCAGAAAGCTTCTCTGAATTTGCTATGTATAGAATGGAATTCTGGTCTTTAATCCAGAGTTCCTCCTTTTCCTGAATGATAGCTTGGAGGTCATATTAGCAAATCAGAAGGTGGTTCAGTTAAGCTTGCAATGAGAGCGCAAAGTGGCAAGTCCCAAGCCACAGCAAGTCTTAATAAACTGATACTACCTGAAGAAGAGAATACTGCTAGTCACTAAACTACTCACATGCCATGGATTCAGTACCTCTCTTCCATGGATAACAGTGTAGGTGCACTATTATATATTGTTTCTCCAAACTCTTGGCAAACTGTTTCTGTTCACAATTTCTTTCCTCAAATGAGTTAGTACCACTTAAAAACCACAGTGTACCTAGGAAACATTGGGGCTCACCTCACCACATGCTGACTTAATTAGTTTAAAATCTCTGGAGGTATCTTATTACCATGTCCTTGGAGGTGCCTCACTGTTGTCTTCACACATTACTTGTATAGTTTGGAACACAGGACATTAATCAGCATATCAGAGCTTGTCCAGAGATAATATTTTGGAATTGGCAAAGCCTCTGCAAGGCAGTTTTGTAATTTCTGATCTTTTATCTAGAAAATTTCCATGATCAACAAAATTCTAAGTTGAGATCACCAGGGGCAGAATAATAAACAAATAGCAGTTATCAAAATAGGGCATTTATGTGATACTAGCCCTTTTTCAACCCACTATATGTAGCAGTACAGTTTTCTAACTTGAGTCATGAGTGTACTTACCAAAACTGAATCATTCAACTTTGGAACAAAGGCTAGTTTGTACCTGTCAGTTTTATAACTTCAAAAATTGTTTTTACCATCTAATTAAATATTTAATTTCAAGAGAAAATATTTTAGAATTTAATGTCTTAGTATTAATCAATAGCTGATTCAGTTGAAAAGTATATTCTATCAAATGTATATGCACTTGAATTATTAAAACTTAGAATTACAATAAAATCCTCAATATGTTGCTACCATATAATTAGATACATTATAACATCATTAGTAATGTGCCAAAATAATTTCAGAAATTTATAAATATATCAAAATCTCTTTTAGTTTCATTGTCCTCAGAAACCCAGGACCATTCAATGGTTATTTACGTGTCATTTTCATCAGCGATCATTCTTACTGATTTTGTATGCTACTGAATACATCTTTCCCTAATTATTTGTTTTACTAAAATGAAAATGATTTTTTTTCTTGGAAACAAAATGAAGTCAAGTTAATTCAACAGCTGCTGCTACTTCACCTGAAATTTTAAATAGCTCCAAAGCCACAAAAGGAAAAGGTAAATACATTAGTACGTGCTAGAGCACGTGCTAGAATCTTTAACCTAGCTAGTATGCAATAAAAATTAAAAAATCTACTTTGGGAAAGTTAACACAAGTGGAAAAATTGATTAAAGTATGTTCATTAAGGGTCTTGTCATTAGCACTTTTATTTAGTACAATATATGCTAGAATATAAATACATAACAATATGCCCTTTCTTATCACGGAGTCTTTTATACAACTAAAATTCATTTTATATGACAACATTTTATATGACAAAAGAAAAATAAATCAAACCTGGAAATTCTCAGAAAAGGAGCAAGGATATAGGAAAATAATGCATTTTATATAAATTATAGAGGACAGTTACAAAGAAAATCCATTACCTTCCTCTCTGACTCAATTTTACAAAATAAAATCAACACATATTATTCTGTGAATTGCTAGGAGTACGTGAACAACTGTGGCCCTTTCAAAAGACAGTAGTCAAAGACAAACTGTTATCTTGATGTCATATATTGTTCTTAGTTCTTAACTGGAGTTGAGCTTCCTTTCATAGTCTTCTTTAGGTGGTGGTAGTTTGGCAAGATTTTCATCAGGAAATCCAGCTGTAGTGTCTGGGGCTAAAATGATAAGATAATTAAGGACTGATAAGCAGAAAGCAAAGTTAAGAGTACCAGGCAGAAATAATTACCACCAGGCCAGGGAAGTATACGTGATTTTCACTGGCTTATTTTCACTTAAGTGTTTAGGTTTTTAAAAATTTTTTTTTAATTTACAATGAATATATATTCAGTTTGGTAATAAGAAAAAGTCAAAAGATTTTACATATAAAAATAGACATGATTCAGTTTTCAACCCTGCTTCTGAAGACTTTATCATGGCCTCCAAAAAGTTAAACGTTTCTAATCACAATACCTGGAGCACAGCACAGTGAATGTAGTACAGTTCTAATCATAGAATACACGGAGTACACTGCTTTCCACAGGACCTACACAGCACATAGCTATATTCCTCACCTGCTCTTCACCCTTCATGTATCAGCTCTGCCCAAACTTCCCTCGTGAAGCTCAGGAGGGGTACTTGTGACAAGCAAGGAGTTTTGGCCCTTCGTATCATGATTCAATAAGCCTGGGGAATCCTTCATTTAAAAAGGACCTCTATGTGATCACTGTGATCAGTAAAATGTGGAAAACAGTATGTACTAAACTTCAGATATTCTTACTCACTTAATTCTAATCTCCTTTAACCCAATTCATTTCATTTCTCCCTCTTCAATCATTTTTGCTGTTATGCAGAAAGAAAGAAAAGAAAAGCTGGATTTGTCCTTATTGCCTTTTTAGTCTATAGAAGTAATACTCATTTATAATTGTAATAAAAGCCAAACATCAGAGAAACAATAATCCAAAGAAAACTGGAGTTTTAATTTCTGATAAAATATGGCTAAGAATGGACTGCAAAGTGATCAATGGCTTGAAAAATATTTTCTTTTGGGAGAGGGGAGAGAAGCTGGGTAACTAAAACACTATACTGTGTGCCAAGCAATGAGGCTCAAAACCTTAATCAGTATGTCTTCTGTCCAAAGAAAGCCTCAATTGCCCTATCTTATTTACCTCCTTCATAAAACTCTAAATACATATTCTTCATTATTGTTGGTTCTTAGGAGGAGAAGATAATTTCTCATAAGACAGGAAAATATCCAAGCATATTTGCATATTCACAAACTGTGTTTATTTTCAAGTCATCTATGTTGGTAAACTAATAGATGAATCCAAGTTGACTTTCCAATATAAATTTGGCACAGTCATTCCTTACCCTGGAAGGGTAATTGATATTTTAAGACTGAATCAACATTTTATAAAGTTTGGTGACACAGCTTCAGTAAAAACATGTAAGACCAGGAATAACATCTCTGGATTTTCTTTTCTTACCATCAACTTGTCATTGTCACCTTTGTTTACATTTTTGATAATAACTGAAAGACTGAATAATTTCATTGCAAATAAATTCTAGCGTTAGTAATGTTTCTGTAATGTTTTACTTTAATCATTTACTTTTCCTTTTTTAAAGATTTTATTTATTTATTCACAAGAGAGACAGAGAGAGAGACACACAGACACAGGGAGAAACAGGCTCCATGCAGATAGCCCGTCACGGGACTCGATCCCAGGTCTCCAGGATCACACCGTAGGCTGAAAGTAGCACTCAACAGCTGAGCCACCTGGGCTGCCCAATCATTTACTTTTTAAATAGCAGACTTGCGGCCCCAATAGAAAAATAATGTGATATTTTGGAGAAAATCTATAGCCCTAGAAAGAACTTTTTTTAAAACTACAATTAATATACAATGTTTTATTGGTTTCAATTAGAACATACTGACTCAACAATTTGATAAGTTACTCAGTGCTCACCATGATAAATGTAGTTGCCATCAGCAACCATACAACATTATTACAATATTACTGACTACCTACCCTGTGCTGTACTCTTCATTTCTGATTTATTTATTTATTTGTTTTTTGATTTATTTATTTTTAATAACTGGAAGCTTGTACCTCTTAATCCTCTTTATCTATTTCACCCATCCCCCACCACCTCTTCTGTGGCAACCACCAGTTTGTTCTCTGTATTAAAACCTTTGTTTCTTTAAAAAAATTTTTTTTTATTTATTTGAGAGAAAGAGAGCAGAGCAAGAGAGAGAGCATAGGGGAGTGGCAGAGGGAGAGGAAGAAGCAGGCTCCTCACTGAGCAGGGAGCCCAATGTGGGGCTCGATCCCAGCACCCTGGGATCATGACCTAAGCCAAAGGCAGACGCTTAAGTGATTGAGCCACCTAGGTGCCCCAGAAAGAACTTTTTTTAAAGACAGGTTCTAAAAAAAAAGACACGTTCTAATACCTGTGGTCGCTCAGTCTGTACCCGACGAAGGCAGTCTGCACCGTAAATCACTGTATTCTCAGGGATGACCTCAAACGTATTCAGGCTGCAGCAAGCCCCAATGATGCAACCACTTGTCAGTATTACATTTCTGCCCACATATGCTGCAGAAAAAAAAGAAAGAACTGAAAGTTAAGACAAATGATTAGAATGTTAACTTTTTTCCTAAAATGATCTGAGTATAAAAATGCAAACTAGTCTTAAAAAAATTAAAGGAGGGCAGCCTGGGTGGCTCAGCAGTTTAGCACCGCCCTCAGCCCAGGGTGTGATCCTGGAGACCCGGGATCGAGTCCCACGTCGGGCTCCCTGTATGGAGCTTGCTTCTCCCTCTGCCTGTGTCTCTGCCTCTCTCTCTCTCTCTGTGTCTCTCATGAATAAATAAGTAAAATCTTTAAAAAAAATTAAAGGAAATATTTCAGTTCAGTGTAAAGCAAAGAGGTAGACGCCAGACTAGTGTTAGATGAATTAAAAACAGAGCTTTGCTGACTGGCTGTGTCACCTTGGGCAAGTCACTGTAAATTCTCTGAGTGAGTTTATCTGTAGGACGGAAAGACCAATCTACTTACAGTTTGTTGTAAGGAATAAATGAGGTAAGTGCTAAGTACAGGTTTGACACATAGTAAGTATATAATTAGAAAATAACAGTAATAATTGGTAATCCAAATTAAAATAAAAACCATTAAATAAATTAACAAGAAACATTTTAGGGGTGCATGGATAGCTCAGTCAGTTAAGCATCTGCCTTCAGCTCAGGTCATAATCCCAGGGTCCTGGAATCCGATCTTATATTGGGCTCCCTGCTCAGCAGGGAGGCTACTTCTCCCTCTCCCACTCCCCTGGCTTGTGCTCTTTCTCTCTGTCCAATACACAAAATCTTTAAAAAAACCAACAAACCAACCATTGTCTTTCATGTCAATCAGGACCATCAAAGATAAGTCATTATTCTAAAGATGTCTAATCGTTCAGGTTTTCTGGACTGTAGTGCGACGGACACACTCTTGGAGCTGCTTTCTAGTAGTGGAGGTGACTTTATATGACCTCCAGCCTAGCTCCATTTATGATAAGTAGCTTCCACTTGTTCCTGACTGGCTATGGTAAAGTAGTCCTGATATTAAAGAAAACCAACTTCAGGACACCTGGGTGGCTCAGCGGTTGAGCATCTGTCTTTGGCTCAGGGCATGATCCCGGGGTTCTGGGATCAAGTCCTGAATCGGGCTCCCTACAAGGAGCCTGCTTCTCCCTCTGCCTATGTCTCTGCCTCTCTCTCTGTCTCTCATGAATACATAAATAAAATCTTTAAAATAAATAAATAAAGCAAACTGCTACAAAAAAAAAAAAGATTTTCTTTAATTCTGCAATTATATTAATCAATTATCACCTTAACATTTTAATTTAATTCAATTCTGATTTAAATGTACACAGCTGAATGTTTTTTAAGAAAGGAAGGAGGGAGGGGAAAGAGAGAATCTTAAGCAGGCTCCACGCTGGATATGGGGCTCAGTTTCACAACCCTGAGATCATGACCTGAACCCAAATCAAGAGTTGGACACTTAACCAACTAAGCTACCCAGTCAGATCCACTGCTGAATTTTTAATTCAATGTATTAAATACATTATTAAGTTCCTTATAGCAAAGAATTAGTCTCATAACTATTTTAGTCCACTTTCAACCATACTTTCCTTCTACTTTGCCATAGTTTGTCCTTAGGTTATTTTCTAGGACACAATAAAGAGAAAGGAGGTAATCACATTCTTTTTTCTTAATATTTTATTTATTTATTTGAGAGAGAACGAGAGAGAGCAAGACAATGAGAGAGAGCATGAGCGGGGATGGGGGGTTGGGGAGGCAAAGGGAGAAGCAGACTCCCCACTGAGCAGGGAGCCCCATCCAGGGCTTGATCCCAGGACTCTGGATCATGCTGAAGGCAGACACTTAACCAAATAAGCCACCCAGGCACCCCATGGTAATCACTTTTCACAATACAATTCCAACTATAGCTTACCTTTTGATTCAATAACATTATTATCTCCCATTTTCATGGCTTGGGAATCTGTAAGCCAGAGTTAAGTAAACACTGTAAATATGTTCATCTTATTTTTTCCCTCTACTAATTCACTATATCCTTACCAGGCACTGGGGCAGAGGACAAAGGCATGGAAAGGGCCATGCAGACCCAGTCTGGCCAGAACTTTTTGCTCAGGGTAGCCTGAAAGTAAAGTTTTAATTGTTAAATACAAGTATCTCTAAGTATATATAAATGCCTTCTATGTTTTTTAAAGAAATGAGCATCTTTTACCCCAATTCTATGAGTAACATATTTTTACTCATAGACTGTTTTAAGAAAATTAAAATTACTTATCACCAAATCACTTAAAGATAACACTGTTAACAGTGTGATATATCTTTATATTCTACATATAATTCCCATTATATAACTGGGAATCAAACTGTATAAATTTCTACAGCTCACTTTATTTGGTTTAATTAAATCCACAAGCAAGCATTATCCCATAGCATTAAAATCTTCAAAAACGTAATTTAAAATGACTGCTTTATGGCCCTAATAGTCCATTCTGTGTACTTACAGCTTAATTTATTTCAATATTTTGTTATTGTTAAACATTTAGATTTTTTTCCATCGAGTTTTCCTATAATAAAATAATGTCTAGTGACACCATGAGAAGATTTTTCTATCTTTTTAAAGCAAAAGAACTGGTAGCACTCTGGGGGGGGACAAACAAACAATGGAATATTTCCATCCCCATCTACCAATTTCTTTGCATCAGGCAACTCAGACAACACACTGTTAACCTAAGCTATACAGGAATCAAATGGACAGAGCTGAGGTTCTTTAACCAGGATAGAAGCCAGGATTCCTGTTTCTATATCTACTGCCACTCAATCATTGCTATCTGTCAATAAGTTGTAGCAACAGGAGCAAGATGCTACCTAAAGATACGTATGTGTGTACATGCATGAATGTATACTTATAATCTATCTGATATACTGATAGATAAAATATGACAATTTCTATGGAATGGATTTGGATACTAAAGACAGCTGTGAAGAAGAGGTTACTTAAGTTATTGTAAAGGATACAACAGCCAACTTCAAACACATTATTGGTGCCAATGATCATAGGTTTTGGTTCTGGATCCTCAGCATCAGGGGTGATATTATCAGGGTGACTATAAAAAGAAGAGACAAATCATTGAAGTCAATAATGCAATAAACACTTCTCTTGTTTTAGAATTTGGGTTCATTCTTTCAGTTTACCTCCATCAAGCTTAAAATGTGTAACTACATAAGTAATTTCTTAGTCCAAGTGAATTGTTTATCCTTTATGCTGAAGAATTGATTTTGAGTTGAAAAAGAACTACTGAAATGTAAAGAAGCCATAGGCAGATACCTAAAGAATCAAAGACGAACTTTCCTTTGCTTGTTTTTAAAGCTCAAAGTCCAGAGGGCCTTTTCCAAGACAAGGTAAACATGTTGCCGGCTATCATTTTTAGTTTCTTAAATTGTAATCAAAATCATGCGCAGCTTGAAAAATTTCCATTCTTAATAATCATTTGAGATTGTGAAAAGCAAACAGATATTCACATAAAATAATTATTTTATGCTGTTAGGTAGTTTGAAATACTTGGAACATAAAATGTTTGCGGTCTAAGAGGAAGCCATTTTTTAAATGGAGCTTTATCTCTGACAGTTGAGTTACTACAGAATATGGCTGTTGTCAACTGACTTACACTAAAGGTGCCAAAATGAATTTTAAAAAGAAACTGCTTAATATAGTAAGAAACTCCCAAATTCTAAGTAAGCATTAAGACAAATCAATCTCTTTATCACAGTTAAATATTTTCCCAAGGTCTTTCTTACAAATTCCATACATTGTTGCTATAAATTAGGTATAAGCTTGAATTTCCTGCCAAAATTTTATCTAGAAAGCTTTACAAATGCTTAAGAAAACTTCACAGGTATTAGAGTCTCGTTCACTAAAATCATGTACATGTTTAACATTTTATTATTTTTTTAATCTTTAAAGTTAAAAATTGCCTCTAGAACCCCCAAATTTTCAAACAGAACTCTGGGTGTTACCCCCACAAGGCATATGAAAAAGTACATCAGAGTTAATTAAGTCCATGTGTCTGGGTATAAGAAATAACATTTCAGCCAGAACTGAGAAATCCAATCAAGACACTCTCTTCAGCGTGGTCAGCACAGTACTTGGTCGCTGGAGTCAGGAAACGTTTGCTTCAGGCACAGAAGAGGTAGTGACATGTAAGGGGGAGGTTATCAGACCAAGAAGGGGAGACTCTAGTCAGCTACCAATGAGTTCTCTCACCTCAGACAAATCTCTTCACCACCCATTTGGCCTCTGGTTTCCTCATTTACGAATTACCTGTGTTGAAAAGATCCTTAATGTTTCTCTAGTTTTAATATAGTAGACTTGCCAGATGTCTGCTGTAAACATTCCTATAGATAGCTGAAATTAATTAAAAAAAAAAATCTGTGGTACTTTGTTCAGAGTGTCTGTAAGGGTCTTACTCACGCATTTATGATAAGTGCCTGTTCTTCTATGAGGTTACCCTCACCGATCACTATCGGCCCGGCTTCTGCAATAATTCGGGCTTTAGGGTGTATTACCGTCCTAGGTCCTGTTAAAAAGATGATGAAACGAAATTACTGGGAGGCTATGTTTCCAATGCTTCCAATTGGAGGGGAGAAGGTGACGGGGGGCGGGGGGGGGATGCCGAGGCTATTGGGAGGAACATTTCCTAAAGTATGTGCCAGGCACCACACTAGGCACTTTGCAAACGTTATCTCTTCAGCTATTATCAATAGTAGTTGGTGCCAAATCTCAAGCCAAGGTGAGTGGAGACAGCACAGGCCTTGGAGCCGACAGCCCTGGCTTCCTGGCTATTTGGAAGCCTTTGCTATCTCAGCAGTGAAATGGGGGTGTGAGGATACCAGTCTCCCTGAGTCGTTATAAGGATTAGATGAGATAATGTTCGTGGACAGGGTATTTTGCCACATTTTTGGCAATAAAAATCAGTTCCTTTCCTTGTTTTGCTTTTCCTATAAAAGTGAGGCTCTCTGCTTACGCTGGTGCTTTCTCATGCTAGTGGGCCACGGAGCACTGTCTTACGCTGCTGCACTAGAATTAGACTTTTTATTAAGTGGCTGAGAGGAAACACAGGTGGAAGGGGGGGACAGGAAACATGGAAACCTTACCTTTGTTACTTTGTCACCATCCCTACAGCAAGCCCCACCCCTGGAAGGAGGCAGAGCTTCTGCTGTGTCTGGTGGAAGACATGATTTTAACCAGGTAAAGGTTGGAAAAGGTTACAAGGAGGCAGTGCAAGGAGTCAAATGTGATTGCTGGAGTCCTAAGACTCTGAAATAGGCTAGCTGAGGCAACGTGTTCTTCCTCAAATTGAAGGGGGCAGGAAGGGGTCTTAGTCTCAGCACATCCACTTTGAGATCACAGCAGAGGAGAGGCACTGACTGCTTTAACAGGGATAGGATTCTGGAGTGCTAACACATTCCCTCCCCTGGTTCTTCATTTCCTAAGGGCCCAGTGCTTACGTGATAATGAAACCACTTGTGAGAAAATATACCCTCACTTTCACCACTCCCTGAAGCCCCAGCCCCAACCACCCCAAGGCCAAGGCTATTTTTATTGGTAAACAAGCAGACATGAGGTAACTGACTGAAAGGAAGAGAGCAGTGTGGACAGAAGGTAGAGAGGCAGTCAGGAAGATGACACTGTCCATGTAACCCAATATTCGACTGTGTAAATTAATTTATCAAATAATCATTATCTGCTTTTGACAGGCAAGATGCAGGGCTATATACATTACAGGAAAGCAAAATGGAATACCTGTTACTTTTGCCCTTTTGAGCTTGCATATCTTCATTTTGTTTTTTTTATTTGAAAACTGGAAATATTTAACCTACTCACACAGATGTATTAAAATAAATAAGGAGGTGTTCTGGGGCCTAGAGAATTGTTAAGGAACCTCTGTGCAGCTTTGTTTTTCCCCTAACAATGAAGAGCTGAGGACTGATAAGGAGGGTGGGGCCCAAGACAGGATGCACAGTCAAAGGACCGCACAGTCTGATAAGAAATAACATGAGAGTGGCTTTGTTATTTCTGTCACCTCTGGCTCCCCAAATCCTCAGCTGCGAAAGTAAAATTTCTCTGGCAGCTTCTCCTATTCAGGATGGAAGATGGGATCTCCCGGATCTCTGGGAAGGTTCTCAGGTGGCCCATGATTGGGAATAGGTGTGCCTTTTCTTCTTTGTTAAAAAATATATTTATAAAAGTAATATGTGCCCATTATAAAAATTCAAACAAAGCAAAAAGCGGAAGGGCCTTTCTTTTTGCTAATCCTATTCCCTAGAGGTAACTATTCTTAAAAAGTTTGGGGTATATTATTCCAGGCTTAAGTTCTACTGTATACTTAAGACCTGTAAAAAAGGGATCCCTGGGTGGCGCAGCGGTTTGGCGCCTGCCTTCGGCCCAGGGCGCGATCCCAGAGACCCGGGATCGAATCCCACGTCGGGCTCCCGGTGCATGGAGCCTGCCTCTCCCTCTGCCTGTGTCTCTGCCTCTCTCTCAATCTCTCTGTGACTATCATAAATAAATAAAAATTAAAAAAAAAAAAAAAAAAAGGGACACCTGGGTGGCTCAGCGGTTGGGCATCAGCTCAGGGCGTGATCCTGGAGACCCGGAATCGAGTCCCACGTCAGGCTCCCTGCATGGAGCCTGCTTCTCTCTGTGCCTGTGTCTCTGCCTCTCTCTCTCTCTGTTTCTCATGAATAAATGAATAAAATATTAAAAAAAAAAGACCTGTAAACATCACTATACATAAAATACATTTCATCATAAAGTTAAAAAATAAAATAATTTGAAGGTGGAAAATATGAACTATAAGCACATAGTTTTTTTTAAAAAATCAAGGAATAGGGGATCCCTGGGTGGTGCAGCGGTTTAGCGCCTGCCTTTGGCCCAGGGCGGGATCCTGGAGACCCGGGATCGAATCCCACATCGGGCTCGCGGTGCATGGAGCCTGCTTCTCCCTCTGCCTGTGTCTCTGCCTCTCTCTCTCTCTCTGTGTGTGACTATCATAAATAAATAAAAAATTAAAAAAAAAAATCTGGTCAGTTTCAGGACCCAATGTAGCTACATTAAAAAAAAAAAAAATCAAGGAATAGTACTTAGTATTTTGCAATTTACTTTTATTCACCTGAAAAGTCATGGTCATTTTTCCATATAAGTACATTTAGCTAGCTGTTCTTTTCAATGGCTGAACAGGACTTCATATCATATCAACACACCATAATTTACTCAGCCAAGCCCTTAATGATGGGCATTTAGATGTTACCATGTTTGGGGGAGAGGTGCTAAATAATATTGAAACAAACACTGGATTCCTTTGAAATGAGAAATTTTTTTACAGGTCTTCCAGCTGTGTGAACCAATTTAAACCCACAGTTTGCACAATACCAGATTTGCATTTTACTTTAAAATGTTCTATGATAAAAGACACAAATCATTCAATGTTAGGTTCTTTATAATTAAAGCCCCTGCCAGCACCCCACCCCTTATCTAGAAAGTCCAGACTCTGGCCTCTACCACTTAAAAGCTATATGCTTAATCTCTCAAATACTTGTTCTTTCACCTACAAAAAAGATTTGATTTAGAACAACCTACTTCATTGTGTTGAAGTAAGGATTATACAAAATAATGTCTGAAAGGGAGAATACAGGGTCTGGCCCATAGTTGTTACAAATGGGAGGTTTGTCACTATCTGACATCAGAAGCTATTTGTATAACTATCATAATAAGCAAAACAACTCCTTCTGGTCTGAGAAACAGAAAAAAGGAGTAGGGATCCCTGGGTGGCGCAGCGGTTTAGCGCCTGCCTTTGGCCCAGGGCGCGATCCTGGAGACCCGGGATCGAATCCCACGTCAGGCTCCCGGTGCGTGGAGCCTGCTTCTCCCTCTGCCTGTCTCTGCCTCTCTCTCTCTCTGTGTGTGACTATCATAAATAAATAAAAAAAAAAAAAAAAAAAAAAGGAAAAAGGAGTATACTTTACTCCTCTACTCAGGTTTCTAGGGTGGTAACTCCTTTCAACCAGCAGGGGGAAATGTACATATGACTGTAAAATAGTAAAATAAATTAATAGAGATGCCTGGGTGGCTCAGCAGTTAAGCATCTGCCTTTGGCTCAGGGCATGATCCCAGAGTCCCTGCATGCAGCCTGCTTCTCCCTCTGCCTGTATCTCTGCCTCTCTCATGAATAAATAAATTAAATCTTAAAAAAAAAAAAGAAATTAATAAAAGTATTTTCCATACTCGTATTAAAATCTTAGACGAGGAAGAGATTAGTATGCTGTGATAGAAAGCAGATCCTTTGCCACTGCTAGATAAGAAGCTAGAGGCACTAGATATTCTGCTGGTCCTCAAACTGTAGCTTTTGACAAGCAGACTTGCAAGAAGCTACCTGAGAATGGACTAGTATTGACAAGGTCATCACTAAATTTCTTTAAAAGTTCATCTGAAGGAAAAAAAAAAAAAAAAGTTCCTCTGAAGGGATGCCCGGGTGGCTCAGCGGTTGAGCATCTGCCTTCTGGTCAGGGCGTGATCCTGGAGTCCCCAGATCAAGTCCGGCATTAGGCTCCCTCCGCCTGTGTGTGACTCTGCCTGTGTCTTTCATGAATAAATAAATAGGACAGTCCGGCTGGTCAGCGGAATAGCTCCACCTTCGTCCCAGGGCCTGATCCTGGAGACCTGGGATATCAAGTCCCATGTCAGGCTCCCTGAATGGAACCTGCTGCTCCCTCTGCCTGTGTCTCTGCCGTGCGCTCTCTCTCTCGCTCTCTCTCTCTGTCTCTTATTAATAAATAAATAAAATCTTTAAGTAAATAAAGTTTCTATGAAGTTCCTTTAAGTAAATAAATAAATAAAAGTTTCTATGAAGTTCCTTTAAAAATAATTGATATTTTCATTTTTCCCTTTCAGAAATGATATAATAAATGTGAATTATACAAACACAAATTTAAAAAAATTAACCCAAACCCCACGTCTTATACAATTTTTAAACATAATGTCTGAGCTATTTTAACCAGGCACTGCACTTTAGTACTGTTATTATCATTTTTATCATTATTCAGTTAGCTAGAGAATGACTGGAAAACTGGTTATAAATCTGAGGGCCCTGAGTTACAAAGCAAGATCACCAGCTTACAGGAGACCTGTTCTTAGGACACCACCGCCACCTGGTGGCAGCACTGACAAACTACAAGTCCCAGTGTTTCGGGGCTGAAGTAATTTAAAAGGTGAGTATCAACTTTGAATTGTGAAGGAACGACAAAAATCATGGGTGATGATAAATGAACAGTCCCATAAACCTCTTGTAGGTCTTGGGGCAGAGACGAGAGGAGTCAGTATACATGTATTTCAGCATGTGACCGCTAAGATTTTGGTTTGGAGAGCTTGTTAAGGGGATATGCTGATGCAGGTGTGTGGTCCGCACAGTGGGCTTCACCTCTGCATGGTTTTGTGCGGGAGGCTGGCACCAGAGAGCCCAGGAATTCAAGTGCTATTCCAAGTCCTGGGCAGCAGCAGCAGCAGCAGCAGACTATAGTGTGGGCACAGATTGTTCCACACTCTTCTACATGCAAGAAGCACTTTTACCTAGAATGGGTCTGATTTCAAACCAAGTTTAAGGGTCTTGAGGTTAAAATGCTTTAAAAATAAAAATCTGTCACCATGGAAAGATTCTTTTTTAAAGGTTGTTGTGAATTTCTTTGGAGCTATCGCTGGCAGGGTAGTTTGTATATTTTCTTACCAAATGTGCTGAAACCCTATTTGGCTTATCTCCTTGTTTGGATAAATGTGTCTAGAGTTGGAGTTGCCTTACCAGCTGATGGATTATTTTTTTAAATGGTTGGCTGGGCTTGATGTAACATAGCCAAAAAGGCATTCCTTGCATCAAATTTCCCTTCCCCTCATTTGGTAAAGGACATTTTTCCTGTCTATCTTTGCCACAGAAAGCAATCTTTGTGCACATTTTCCTATGTCAATAAATAGTTCAAAAAGACACAAGCTTTTTCTCTTGAAAATTAAAACAATTCTTTTGACCTGTAAACTGAAGTACCTGTAAGAACTGCTTTACATGTGATGAATTTCAAGTCAAAGCCACTGTTCTGCCTTATTGAAAAAGATTTCCATGGTAAACGGAAGCTTTTGATCTGCATTAAAAACTCTGATGGAGCAGCCAGGGTGGCTCAGCGGTTTAGCGCATGCCTTCAGCCCAGGGCCTGATCCTGGAGACCCAGGATCGAGTCCCACATCAGGCTACCTGCATGGAGCCTGCTTCTCCCTCTGCCTGTGTCTCTGCCTCTGTCTCTCAAGAATAAATAAAATCTTTAAAAAATTTTTTTAAATTAAAAGCTCTGATGGACAGAAAGAATAAGTGGGACGAAGGGCATCCATTTCAAAGTTTTACCACTGTGTGGGGTTTGGCCTTCCTAGTACAATGGCCCAAGGAAGCCCTGTCCTAAGACCAGGAGGCTATCACCCCATAATAGGACTACAGAATAACTTTCTGAAATGTTTCAAAGCACAATTTAAGGAAATAATGCATGGCCCAAGAAGCAAGGCAGCCTAATTAAAAGCAGGCTTGATACTATGAAACCTTGTTTATCCACACTGTAATTAACAAGAGAGCTGTTATTTTTCCCAAGGTCGGTTTCCTAGCAGCCTCTAATGAAAGGGGTCAGGCTCCAGCAGAGCCTCAAGTCATAGGGTTTCTGCTTAAGGACAATACTTCAAAGCTTCAGACTCTTCTCTTTGATAAACCAAATACCTGATTTTCAAGGGGAATACAAGATCAGGTTTAAAGTTCTATTACACCACTGAAACATAGAGAAGGAAAAAATTACTTCCCTTCTGAATATTTCAGAATGGAATAATTTGTTAAGAGTATAACCAACGAGGGGATGGAAAATTATGCATAACATCCTGAAAAATCCATCAATTCAACTACAGTTAAGTTTACTGCTACGTGACCCAGTTAAAAAATTATGACTTCTTATGCTATAATCTTTCATTGAAAAAATCTATGTTGAACTGTCATTTTACATTTTAACCATAGAATTGTGTACTATCAGCGAGGGGAAAAACCTATATGGAAAGTTCTATTTAAACACTGTTTCCTTATAAAAGCTCAACATTTAGGGAAGGTCAGTTGATAATCAGGATAAAGAAAGGAGAGGAGCACAAAGTAGTGGAAGGCAGCAGGAAAACAATAAAGTGAGTGCTGACTCCTGATACCCTCATGCCCCAATCCTATGCAGTGGCCAGCGGCCCACCTTTCTTTTTCATGATAAAGCCTTTACTGCTATTCTATAAAAGCTTCTACAAATAACAGGAGTTTTTTTTTCCAAATCTGAAATACACATACACACAAACATGTATATACACCTTTGTGTACATTTATGCTAGCAGAGATATCTATACTCCCTATGTATCTATTATATAGTAGGTAGAATGCAGTTTAAAACAGGGAAGAAGGGATCCCTGGGTGGCACAGCGGTTTAGCGCCTGCCTTTGGCCCAGGGCGCGATCCTGGAGACCCGGGATTGGGTCCCACGTCGGGCTCCCGGTGCATGGAGCCTGCTTCTCCCTCTGCCTGTGTCTCTGCCTCTCTCTCTCTGTGACTTACATAAATAAAAAAAAAAAAAACAAAACAAAACAGGGAAGAAGTACAAATGAAAGGGAAAATCTGTGTAATTAGCTATACTATTTTAGTCTTACTTTCCTTCTAGTTATAGAATACCTTTGAGTTAATGAGAGGGTTATTCCTTCAATCATGATGAAACCATAAAAATATTAGATTAAAAATAATGTAGAACAGCACTCTGATAAACATGTGGCTATCATGATTTCTTCTCATAAAAAGTTTGCAAGTGGTTTAGGAACTAATAGAGAGCACAGACTGAACAGAAATTGAGTCATCTTCTACACTTTGAAATTCTGTCTAAAATTAAGTATAAATCCAACCTGGCAAATTCGTAATAATGTTCCATAAGACAGGTACAATTTTCACTTGTTTTCTAAGACATGATGCCTAACTGGCTAAAGGCTTGGACTTAATAAAATTCACAATTTTTTTTCCTATTAAAGATACTGTTAGTATAATGGAACAGGACATATTTTCTCTCTGAAAGTGTACTTAATTCACCAAAAGCTCTACCCTGGTAACATGCAGCTGCTAGTAAGGATAGACTCACATTAGGAAAGCTACAAGGGCACAATATGCAATGAAAACATACATAAAAGAAAGAACAAGTGGCTAAAATGTAAGTTTGGGAAAACTGAATCATGTCCATATAAGCAAGGTGCCACAGGTTCAATGGTTCATTTGATTTCAATGTTGGATCTCACCTCTAACTAGGCTACACTCTGTTAAGATTTAACAGTGCAATTAGCTGGTGTTAGGATTTGGTCAATGACTTTCGTAAATATTCTCTCATTGAAACCTTCAAAAACCCCTTCAGAACCCTACTGGCTGGGGGCAGCAATGCGCCCAGTTCAGACTATGACCTCCCAGCCTTCCCTGAAGCTAGATGTGCCTAAGTCCAAGGCGTCAGACATACAAAGAGAGACTGTGTGGAGCTTTCAGGAAGACTATTTAAAGGAAGCTGACTCAACAGGGAGGTACACCCTTTTGTCTCCACTCTTCCCCTTTCTTATCCAAGATCACTCTTGGCACTTTAGCTATCGCATCCTGGCCTACAAGGCTGGAGCTCCTGGACAATCAACTGACCAGCCCTGAATTGCCTACCTCGATCCTTATTTATATAAGAAAATAAACTTTTGCATGTTTAAGCCAATACTATATGCAGCTGCACCTAATTCTAATACATACAATTACACACAGATGGGGAAAATGAAAGTTGGTGAGGTTAAGTAGTACAGCTGAGGCAAATCAGCAAGTAAAGAGCAAGGATGCTAATCCAGGTCTGTCAGACTCCATGGTCCACATTCCTAGTAACTACCAAGTAGTATATGAACTCCATGAAGGCAGTACCTTTGTCTGCTGTGTCCACTGCTATGTTCCTAGTGTTAGCACAGTGCCTGTCACATAGTAGGTACACAATTGATGTTTCTCAAGTAAATGAATGGCTTTATTGTCTCATTAGCTTATCAGGAGTTTATTTTTTATTTTTATTTTTTTCAGATAGGAGTTTAAATATAGAGTGCATCAGGGTGCCTGGCTGGCTCAGTTGGTGGAGCATGTGACTCTCGATCTCAGGGTTTTGAGTTTGAGCCCCACATTGGGTGTAGTAGATTGCTTAAAAATAAAATCTTAGAAATGTATCCATCACACTTAATTCTTTGAGAAATATTAAACACAGGAGAAATACATTATTTTGTCAATAAAATTAGGACACTAGTGAAACAGACAAATATGTAATACCTAACAATTGTAAAGCATCACAATAAATTAAATTACATCAATTTTTGAGAAACAACACTAATAAACTATTTTCTTACCTATGGTTACATCACCTCGAATTTCACTTTCTACACACACAACTGCTCCAGGAGCAATCTTCACACTGTAGAAAGAAAAAGATAACTTTACCACAGGTTAAGTCTTTAAAACATTGTTATAGAAGCTATCTTGACACTACAATAAGAAAAAAGGTTTAAAAATGGGTTAAAAAAAAAAACCTAAGAGAGGGACACCTGGGTGGCTCAGTGGTTGAGTGTCTGCCTTTAGCTCAGGGCATGGTCCTGGGGTCCTGGGATGGAGTCACACATAGGGCTCCCCATGGGGAGCCTGCTTCTCCCTCTGCTTATATCTTTGCCTCTCTGTTTCTCACAAGTTAAAAAAAAAAAAAAAAACAAAAAAAAAACTAAGAGAATAGGGTATTTAATATACTATAAAATTCTCAGGAGGCATACTATCCATCAGGCTAAAATCAATAATGATACCTTTTAAAAATGCTTGAAGGAGTGCCTAGGTAGCTTAGTTTAAGTGACCGACTCTTAATATATGCTCAGGTCATGATCTCGGGGTCATGGGATTAAGCCCCTAGTCAGCCTCTGTGCTCAGCAGGGAGTTGGCTTGAAATTCTGTCTCTCCCTCTGCCCTTGCCCTCTCCCATGTATACTCTTTCTAAAATAAATAAATAAATCTTTTCAAAAATAATAAAATAAAAATAAAATGCTTGAGAAAAGAGGATTTGGATTCTTTTAACATCAGTATTGTTTCCAAATAGGAAAAAGCTCAGTACAATCTAACAATCCATCAGTAAGGGACTGGTTAATAACCTATGGCACACCACAGTCTAATACACAGTCATAAAAAAGAAAGAATAATCCTTCATGTAAAGTAATACACATTCATAAAAAAGAAAGAATAACCTTTTATGTAAAGATTTGGAATGATTTCCAAGCTATATTAAGTCAAAAAAAGTCAAAGCCAGAAAATAGTTTTATAATACACCGTTATTTTTGTAAAAAGGAAGAAAAAGAATGTACATTCAAAATATTTAACAATCAGCAAGGTTATATTAATACAGAAATCAACATAGAAATTCATAATTTATAAAGATTTCTACTTATTCTCTATGTATTATAAAACTGCTTATCAACGGATATAAATTGGGAGTGCAAACTGTCCCCAAATTACTTACTTCCAAATAATGTATTGATGCTTTTTGACATTGTGACATCCTGTTTGACACAGCTGAATCTAGCTAAATGCTGCCTCAGCTGAGCCATGAGCTGACATGAAGAACTGTGCCAAACAAATTCCCCATTAAATTGATAATCATTTGGTAAGTTCTTCTCATTAAGTATTTTTCTTAGTAGTAATGATATTATTCATGGTGTTAAATATGCACCCAGCTCTATAAAATAACAGCAATATAATTTTAGATATTTTGACTTTTAATACTATTTGGATTTTTCAAAATATTGATTTCTAGTTATTCACCACAAATATACAGAAATACAGTAAGTCTGGGGGCACCTGAATGGCTCAGTTGGTTAAGCATGGGACTCTTGATTTCAGCTCAGGTCTTGATCTCAGGGCTGTGAGTTCAAGTCCCACACTGGGCTCCATGCTTAGAGCCTACTTAGAAAAAAAAATGAAAGAAAAATGTTATACAATAATTTTTGTATACTGACCTTGTTTCCTAAAGCCTTGTTTTAGTTCAGTTCAAGAAGATTCTCTGGGATTTCTAACATAAACTATTTTGTTATCTGTGAATAGGGGCAGTTTTATTTCTTCTTTTCCAATCTGTATGCATATTATTTCTATTTCTTGCCTTACTGCCCTGGCTAAGACTCCCAGTATGATGTTTAACATACTTAACCTGTTCTAGCTCCATAAGATCAACAAAACTTATCAAACTATCTAAACCATAAATGCATTTTAAATAAAATATTAAAATCTGGTATGTAGAACAGTTGAAACTTTCCTGACCAAAATGTTAACGCTTTGGTTTATAAATTTTCTGAAAACTTGCCTTATTTTAGCATATGTTTTTCAACCAGTAAGAACCAGAAATATACAGTGTAATGGTTCACTCATACTAATATTATTTTTTAAGTTCTACAAATATTCATGTATGAAAAATACTAATTTTTAACTTATAGTAAATAGTATAAAAATGTTAATAGTACGTTCTATTTGTTTTTCACGTCTTTTTTGGACATTTCTTTGATAAAAATAATTGTTATTGCCAGGTTTTTTTTTCCCCCCTAAATTTTTATTGTAGACAGGTTCATGTTTTTAAATTTGTCTTCCTAAATGAATGCAAATTTTCATTATATGTAACATGAACTTTAGTAAATAGGTAAATTGGACATGCTATTTTGGTAAATAGGACATGCTTGCCATTCTTACAAAGTATTTAAGCACTAGATATTTGTATTTGCTTGACTATTTCCAAACTCTCCCTGGAGGAATACATAAGGTACTAGTAATATTCATTATTCAATATTCATAGAGAGGAGCTGTATAGCAGGGACATAATGATAGGGAGAAAACTTTTTTCATTACCTGCCCATTTTTTAACTGTTTGCATTCTGAATCTCACAAATGCACTGCCTATTCAATATATAAATAAATAAACAAGACAAAAAAGAGTGTGATAACATTTTCTTAACACCAAGGGCCAAGGAGGTCCTGGATGCATTTCCATAATCAAGGTGAAATTTTATTCCTATCTCTTTAAAAAAATCTACCTCAAATCAGACTCCCTATATGCCCTCTCCTACTTTATTTATTTTACCTAAAAATACTCTCTTGCAACTCTTAAGTATCATTCAGTGAATTTTAGACTTCTTAGTTCCCCATTAAGACCAGTTTTTTTTAAAAGATTTATTTAATTATTTGGGGTGGGGGCACGAGTGGGAGGGGTGGAGGGAGAGAGAGAATCTCAAAAGCAGATTCTGCATTTGAGTCCTTGACCCTGATGCAGGGCTTGATCTCACAACCCTGGGAGCACAACCTGAGCCAAAATAAAGAGCTGGATGCTTAACCCACTGCAACACACAGGTCCCCCAAGACTAGTTTTTTTGTTCTAAATTTAAAACATTGTTCCCATGGCTTCAGCAACAATCCTTTTTAATAAAGGATAAAATCATTATTCACTAGTATCACTTCTCATTACTTCCAGTCTTTAAATAAATATCTATCATAAATATAACTCTATTATGCCATATTCACAATGGGATTAGTTATAGTATTTCTAGACTACTGTCTACAACTGTTCTGTGTCATTTTATATCCAGGATGCTTGATACTCTACTAGCAGAAACAGGACACATGTCAATGTAAGTAAGAAATAAAAGATTATGTTATGAAATAAATATGAATACTTGGGATATTCAATATAACCATATTTAGATCCATTTTTTACATTAGTTTGTTCAGGGTAATGAAGTGTTTTTGGTTTTCTATTTATGCTGGCTATCAAATGATGATGTACCTATAATTTAAGTGAGACACCTGGGACACTTTTGTTGACGGTATCAGGGCATTTATTGGAGAATACTGTACCAATATGAACCAGGAATCATCAACACAATCACAAGGTTTGACCTAGAAATCTATTTCTGGGGTTCCAGCATCAAAAATTCAATAGGAAGAAAATATATGCACAAACTGGCAATGTTTTTAGAATAATGAAACCGTAAAAGGGGAAGGCTAATAAAATAAAATGTAATCATCAATTTACTGGAATACTATATAATTCCTTAACTATAAAAAAAAAGATAAAACTATCTTTTTATCGAATAAGTTTGCTCCTCTCTGAGGCACTGCACTCAAGAAATCAGGCCCAGAGATAGGTAATGATGAAAGGCAGAGCAAGAGTAAGCCCACCAGCTTCCCTTCCCCTGTTTGCCTTGCTGACCCTCATACAGAATTTTAGGCAACAAGGGGAATAGATGGGGATTCTTTTCCAGAGAAACTATCAGACAACATTTCTTCAATGAAAAGTTCAACTTCCTGCCTGACTTCACCCTAAAGCATATCAGAAGTAAGCCTAATGCACATACCTGGAGCTTCCAGTTGCTTAGTTCTCATTCTTAATAATGGACAGACAGCCAAAGATTATCAGATATACCAGGAAAGCCTCCAAGTAAAAAAGGAAAAAAGCAAGAAGAGGAAAGAAATAGTCTGAGGAAACACAGACAATTCAGATAGTAAAAGAAAACTTAAAAAAAAAAAAAAAAACCACCTTATAATTCAGAGAAATAAGAGATACTGCTGCATAAAACCAGATAGAAGTCTATGAAAAAGGAAGTCTAAGAAAGAGCTTCTAGAGATTAAAAACATGACCAAAATTTGAAATCGTAGGAGTGAGGTTAAAAAAAGAGCTCTTTCAGAAAATAGAACAAAGTGAAAAAAAAAAAAAAGAAAAAAGTGTACAGAAAAAAATGAGAAAATTAGAGAAGCAATATATGAGGCATAAAATCCAAATAAAATAATTTTTTTAAAATTTTTATTCATTTATGATAGTCACAGAGAGAGAAAGAGAGGCAGAGACACAGGCAGAGGGAGAAGCAGGCTCCACGCACCGGGAGCCCGACGTGGGAATCGATCCTGGGTCTCCAGGATCGCGCCCTAGGCCAAAGGCAGGGGCCAAACCGCTGCACCACCCAGGCATCCCAAAAAATTTTAAGGGGTGCCTGGGTGGCACAGTCAGTTGAGCATCCAACTCTTGGTTTTAGCTCAGGTGATGCTCTCATGGGATAGGATAGGGCCCCACATTGTGTTGCACTGGACTCCTTGCTCATCAAGGAATCTACTTCTCTCTCTCTCCCTCTGCTCCTTCCCCTGCTCTTGCTTTTTCGCTCAAAAAAATAATTTTTTTTAAATCTCAAAAGGAGAAAAGAATTTGCAGAAAAAACTGTTAAAGAACAATACAAGAAAATTTCCCACAAATAAAGGATATTAAATCTCAACTCTAAAAGGATGTGAATGCAAAGGACCCACGCCAAATAACACCATCTTGAAATTTCTGAATGCTATGGAAAAGATCCTTACAGTTTTTAGAACAAAAGAACAAAAACAAGAAATAAAAAAAATCTCACAGAGGAGTTAAAATAATCAGAACAGCATAGCGTCCTGAATACCAATACTGGAGGCTAGAAGACCAGAAAACAATCCCTATAGAATTCTAAGCGAAAACTATGTTCAAACTAGAGCTATCTATCCAGCCAGAAATATAGCTCTCAGAGTCAGGGTACAAACTCTTTAATATGTCTCTCCATCATTCACATTCTAGAATCCCCCTAAATACTCCCTTATAGAAGTGCAAAGTAACACCGAATTTATTATTCTTAAATCACATCAATTTGGGGCACCTGGGTGGCTCAGTGGTTGGGTGTCTGCCTTTGGCTCAGGTCATGATCCCTGATCCCGGGGTCCTGGGAAGAGTCCTGAGTCAGGTTCCCCACAGGGAGTCTGCTTCTCCCTCTGCCTCTGTGTCTCTCGTGAATAAATAAATAAAATCATTAAAAAAAAAAAAAAAGAAAATCACACTATTGTAGCTACTAATAGGGAAAACTGAAAAAAGGAGACATACACAATTTTTTCTTCTACAAATTTCAGTGAACAAACCTTCCTACAAAGTATTTTTAAAGTTCTAAGTAAAAAGATGGCTTTTTACCCAGCCGGGTGGCTCAGCCAGTTAAGCAGCTGGGCTCCCAGCTCAACAGGGAGTCTGCTTCTCCTTGCCCCTCCCCCTGCTCATTTTCTCTCTCAAATAAGTAAATAAAATCTTTTTTAAAAAGTATATATACATGGGGGATCCCTGGATGGCTCAGCGGTTTAGCGCCTGCCTTTGGCCCAGGGCGCGATCCTGCAGTCCCGGGATCAAGTCCCACGTCAGGCTCATGGAGCCTGCTTCTCCCTCCTCCTGTGTCTCTGCCTCTCTCTCTATCATAAATAAATAAACCTTTAAAAAAAAAAGTATATATACATATATCAAACAAAAACTAGTAATCTGAGTCTTTCTTGAAGAAATATTTATGGCATTAGACACAGCTACACCTGTTTCCATCATTTTGACATACACTGACTTTCTACAAGGTAGACAAATTAATGAAATTCTAGAAATGATGAATCTGAGTTATGTGTTCCACTCTGAAGTCACAGAAAAAAATATATATATAATCTTTCTACCAACTACATGAAAAACTTGAGAAAAGCAGAACATAGTCCAACCGTTTCATCTTACAGATGAGGCAACTGAAGCCCAGAGACTAGAAATTTCCTGAAGCAGTTCATCCCTGGGGCATCATTATCTTAACACCAAACAAGTCTTTTTCTGCTAGCTGAACGTTTCCTGGAAACATCCTGAGGTGTTGGGTAGTTTTCCTGTGAGAGCTGAATAAGGCTGTCCTTGAATACATCACCATCTGTAAATGCTAGTCCTCTGATGCTTTTCATTTAGAGTGAGTTTGTGTGTCAAAGCAATTTTATTAGGCCCTGGTCAGAGAAATTAGGCTTTATAAAATACCTCTTGTCTTAGACCTTATTTCCAGGTTTCCATTTCCATAGTCTCCCTCTATGATTTTTTTTAAAAGATTTTATTTATTCATGAGAGAGAGGCAGAGGCAGAGGGGAGAAGCAGGCTCCCGCGGAGAGCCTGGTGCAGGACTCGACCCCGGGACCCCGGGATCACGCCCTGAGCCAAAGGCAGACGCTCAACCGCTGAGCCACCCAGGGGTCCCCCCCTCCGTGATTATTTATGAAAAGAGCATTAGGGAACATTTAACTTGTCCTGGACAGACGAGGGGAGCAATCCCAGATGTCCCCCTGTCCAGTGTCATGCCTCAGGGAGATGACCTCTGGCAGCGTTTGTGTCCCCATCAACACACTTCTCCCTGAAGCAGAAAATAATTCACCACGAGACCAACCAAAACGAGGTCCAAACATCCCCGTGCGGACTCCACTGCACCCCAGGGTGGTGAGGCTGGGGGCTGCACTGGGAGGAAAAGGCCATGAGACGAACAAGCCAACAATATCCTCTCCATTACTATACACGACTTCTTTTTCTAAAAACATTTTATTTATTCATGAGAGACACAGAAAGAGGCCGAGACACAGGCAGAGGGAGAAGCAGGCTCCCTGCAGGGAGCCGGATGGGGGACTCGATCCCGGGACCCCAGGATCCCGCCCCGGGCCGAAGGCAGGGGCTCAACCTGCACACGATTTTCATAGGAGATCTGGTCCTCTCTCGCTTGTGAAAAAAGATTACGGTTGCCTGCCTCCGTAGAGGAAAGCCCTCAATTTTAATTCCTTACGATAGAACCAAGAGCTGGGCGGTTTTCCAAGTTCAAAGAAGAGCCCGCAGAGGGTGCTCAACGCGGCCGCCTTCCGAAAGCGCGAGCGTCGGCATTTCTCTCCAACCCGGTTCCTTCCCACCACCGGTCCCCGGCGGCGTAGACGGCTGGGGGGGCCGCCGCCAATCCTCAGGGGCCACAAAGGCGCTAACCCAGGGCGAGCGGGCCGCGGGGGGGCGGGAGGGGCCTGGGGCGTGGCCAGCACTTCCCGGGCGTGGGGGAAGCGGGCGGGACGGCCGGACCGCGCAGGGGTCACAGGGGCTGGGGGCGCCGGGGCCTCTGTGTCCCGGGGCAGTGGGCGGCCACACTGGAGACCCCGGAGACCCGGGAGACCCTTTCCGCGCAGGCGCGCTGCGGCGGGATCGAAGGCCAAAAGCCGTCCGGCCCCAATGCCGCATCCGCTCCCCATCCTCCCTGATGGCCACCTCGTCGTCTCCTCCCTCGGCGGCCGCCAGGTCTGGGCTGTGAGGAACCATCCAGGCCGAGCACCCCGGATGAGACAATCCCTACCACGGGCGACCAGGAGCAGATTTTCGACTCCTAGGGAGCAGAGAAATAGGCTGTTTGGCTTTTCTCAAACAGCGGACTCACCTCTTTTGGGCCTTCTCCGCCATGGTTTGGACCCGGTCTCCAGTTGGAGCGGAGATCGACACAACCGCCTGGCTCCAGCGATGATCTCTACAAGCGATTGGAGCGCCTGGCGGGGCCGGGGGCGGGGCCGGGGCGGGGCCTGCGGGGCGGGGCCTGCGGGGCGGGGCCTGCGGGGCGGGGCCTGCGGGGCGGGGCCGGGGGCGGGCCCTGCTGCGGCGCCCTGCTGCGGGGAGGAGAGACCGCCGGTGCCGGCCTCCCCGCGTCCCCGTCCTGGGATTTTTTATTTTTTTAAATTTGTTTATGAGAGAGAGCGAGCAGCACAGACACAGGCAGAGGGAGAAGCAGGCTCCATGCAGGGAGCCCGACGCGGGACTCGATCCCGGGTCCCCAGGATCACCCCCGGGCTGCCCTAGACAGGGATTGAAACAGGCACAGCCCAGGCCGGCACACATCAGGACGACCCCATTATACCCCACCGTCCTTTTTCTGTCTGTTTTCCGATCTCTGCTCTTAGGATTCCTGCCAGGCTCTTGCACCCTTTTCGGTGGGGCGTGAGCGCACCTCTTCCTGGGTGAGCTCAGCATTCCCGTAAGCGAAGTACCTTCCTCCCTGCCGGCTTTCTCGGGTTAATAATATCTCTAGTTCCGCCCTCCTTGCCGAGCTTCATACCTGGTTACTCCATTGCCTGCTTGGCCTCTCCACTTGGATGCCTCAAAGTTGTATCAAACCTAAAAGGGATCGAGCTGAGCTTTTGATTTACGCCCTCAATTGGTGCTTGATCTCCGCCTGGGTAGAGGGATCCGCCGCCGTTCGCGTAGCTGCTCAAGCTGCAAACTCAGTAGGCATCCGAGGCTTTCCTCACCCCCCTGTATGTAATTCACCGCAAGGATCTGCCACTTCTCTTTTTTTTTTTTTTAAGATTTTTTTTTTTATTGGATGTTATGCTATATGCTGGCAAGTTGAATTTAAATAAAAATTTTTAAAGGGGGAAGATTCTATCATCTATTTATTTATTATTTATCAGAGAGAGCATGCACAAGCAGGAGGAGCAGCAGACAGAGAGGGAGAAGTAGGCTCCCGGAGGTGGGGCTGGATCCCGGGACCCTAGGATTATGAGCTGAAGGCAGAAGCCTAACGGCTGAGGCACCCAGGCGCCCCTGCCACCTCTCTAATGTAATCCCTCCCGGTAGTCTGCTCCCTCCACCCTTGACCTCCAGAGTGAAGACCCCATCCCTGCCCTCCACCCCCTCCCCTATCCGGGCCAATCTCCTTTAGCCAAAATCATCCTTTAAAAATCAATCCTTTAAAAATCAATCCAGGTTTAGCGCCGCCTTCAGCCCAGGGTGTGATCCTGGAGACCTGGGATCGAGTCCCACATCGGGCTCCCTGCATGGAGCCTGCTTCTCCCTCTGCCTGTCTCTCCTTCTCTGTGTCTGTCATGAATAAATAAATTTTAAAAATCTTAAAGAAAAATGCAAACCAATCCAGTTATTTTACTTCCCATTCTTTATAAAACCCAAACTCCTTTCCATAATCTACCTCTCGGCTAGATCCAGCCCCTGCCTACTTTCTCTTCCTTCATGTCATGTTCCTCTTCCTCTGATCACACTTTCATCCTCCATGAAGCCAAGCTGTCTGTCCCAGAGGGCTTCCAACTGCTTCACTCCCTGCCCTAACCCCCGTCTGAGGGTTCGAGTCTCAGATGTCCTATCTCGGGTGCATTAAGGTTCAGCCAGAGAAACAACCACTAGGAGATATAAGTTAAGAGGTTTATTGCAAGGAATCGGTTTACATGATTGTGGAGTCTGCATAGCCAAGAAGTCTGTAGGGCAGGCTTGAATTCTCATGCATGCGGTGAAGCTGCTGTCTATGGGTGGAATATCTTCAGGGAAGCTCCAGGTTTGCTCTTAAAGCCTTTTAACTGATTGGGTCAGGCCCACCCAGATTATCTAGGGTAATCTCTCTTTTTTTTTTTTTTTTTTATGATAGGCACACAGTGAGAGAGAGAGAGGCAGAGACACAGGCAGAGGGAGAAGCAGGCTCCATGCACCGGGAGCCCGACGTGGGACTCGATCCCGGGTCCCCAGGATCGCGCCCTGGGCCAAAGGCAGGCGTCAAACCGCTGCGCCACCCAGGGATCCCAGTAATCTCTCTTCTTTAAAGTCAATTGGATATGAACTTTACTCACATCTATGAAATACCTTCAAAATGTCACTTAGGCTGGTGTTGGATTGAATAACTGGGAATCGTATTCTAGCTAAATTGATAGAAAAAACTGACCACCACCCTCAGAGAAACCGTCTCTAACCACCCAATCAGGTCATTCTTGCTATATTGTTGGTTTTCTCCATGGAATAAGAAGAGGACCCCTCATTCAGGTGCCTGGTTGGCTCATTCAGTAGAGCATGAGACTCTTGATGTTGGGGTCTCAAGTTTGAGCCCCACATTGGGTATAGAGTTTACATAAGAAAAATGCAAGGATCCCTGGGTGGCTCAGCTGTTTAGCTTCAGCCCAGGCATGGTCCTGGAGTCCCAGGATCGAACCCCACATTGGGCTCCCTGTATGGAGCCTGCTTCTCTGCCTATGTCTCTGCCTATGTCTCTGCCTCTCTGTCTCTCTCATGAATAAATAAAATCTTTAAAAAAAAGAAAAGGAAAAAAAAGGACCATTCAGCTGCTGTAATTTTTTTATTTTATTATCTCCCCCAAATACTAAGTTCCTTGAAAGTAGACACATAAAGTTGTCACCACTCTTTACTCAATACTGACCACAGTACCTGAAATATAGTTGATACTCAAAAAAATTATTGAGGGCAGCCCTGGTGGCTCAGCGGTTTAGCGCCGCCTTCAGCCCAGGGTGTGATCCTGGAGACCTGGGATCGAGTCCCACATCGGGCTCCCTGCATGGAGCCTGCTTCTCCCTCTGCCTGTGTCTCTGCCTCTCTCTCTCTCTGTATGTCTCTCATGAATAAATAAATAAATAACATCTTTTAAAAATTACTGAATAAATATATGGACAAATTTAGAACCATTCTATGGTCCCCAAGCATATAAGCACTTACCCCTTTTCAAGCAATGTCTGTCTAAATTAATTTGAAAGACTTCTAAGGCATGTGTATTAGAGTTCTCCAGAGAAACAGAACCATGGGAGATTACACACGCACATTTATTTTAGGAGTTGGCTTATGTGATTATGGGAGCTAGCAAATCTGAAATTCATAGAAGCAGACCTATGGGCTGGAAATTCAGGGAAGAGTTGATTTTGCAGTCTCAAATCCAAAATCTACATGCTGGAAACTCAGGGTTTCTATGTCCCAATTTGGAGGTAGAATTGCTGCTTCTTTAGGAAACCTCAGTCTTTGTTCTTATGGACTGATTGGAAGCCTGAGTCGATACAATACAATACGATACAATAATTAACCATGATAACATGCGAGAAGGACCATTTTATCAACATTAGGTACAGTGTCTAGAGCCTATAAGCTTTTTTGGGACCTACGAACTGAGACCTGAAAATAAAATGTACTGATTTCAGGGGTGCCTGGGTGGCTCAGTCAGTTAAGTGTCTGCCTTTGGCTAAAGCATGACCCTGGGGGCCTGGGATTGAGCTCCATGTGGGGCTCCCTGCTCGGTGGGGAGTCTGTTTCTCCCTCTCCCTCTGCCTCTCCCCCCTGCTCATGCATTCACTTTCTAATAAAATCTTTTTAAAAAATGTACTGATTCCAAAACACAAAAAGAAAACGACAAGTAGGACTTAATAAATATTTAAAACAAACACAAAAGGAGTAACTTTTTTCCCAACAAATTAACTGCAACTCAATTCTTCTGTACCTAACAATTATATTTCATGGGGGATGTGATTGCATTTTAATATGTTTAATATTATGTGAGCTTATTCATTGTTCTACTGTCGTCTAGATCTTTGTGCTACCTGTGGCGTGGAATAAGCCGTCCATCTGTTTGGAAACCTCCCTCCAGTGCCATTTTAAGCATTTCTGTTTCTCTTGCTTTTTAAAAATGCCCTATCTTCGCAGATAATTGCTTCTTTATTTACCACTACTGGATACCCATGGTATACAGCTCCTGTAGTTCTTGGATGAAAGTATTCATTGCCATTTCCATCTCTCTAGTAGATGGAGAGCTGCTTGAAGGCAGGGGCCATGTCTTATTCATCTTTATATTCCTAGTGCCTGGCACCAATCTATCATAAAATGGTAGCCCAATAATGCTGCCATTTTTATTGTTATCCAATTGTTTTACTTTCAACTACAGTCATCAACCAGCTTTAGACTCCATGCTTTTACATACTTTATCTAATCTTCATAATGATTCTGTTGAGACAGGCTTTATTATATCTCATTTTAAAAAAAGATTTTATTTATTTGAGAGAGAGGGAATGAGAGAATACAACTGAGGGCAGGGCAGAGGGAGAGGAAGAAGTAGGCTCCCCACTGAGCAGGGAGCCTGATGTGGGAGTTCTGTCCCAGGACCCTGAGATCATGACCCCAGCCCAAGGTAGACATTTAACTGGCTGGTCCACCCAGATGCTCCTAATTTTTTTTTTTAAGATTTTATTTGTTTATTCATGAGAGACACAGAGAGAGAGGTAGAGACATAGGCAGGGAGAGAAGTAGGGTCCCTGTGAGGAACCTGATGTGGGACTCAATCCCAGATCCCTGCGATCATGAAGGAAGAGGCTCAACCACTGAGCAACCCAGCCATCCTATTCCTAATTTTTTAATCAAGGAGTTCAGTGTCAGATGAGATTTAGCTTAGAGTCCCTTAGTTAATAGGAGATTCTCTCTCTGCTTTTCCTTCTTTGCATAGCTATCTCTCACTAAGAGGTGGTCCTGGCCCTTAAGATGCTTTTGTATCAGGCTGTACTCTCCTGTCCTTTATTTAAGGCTGCTTGCTGTTGCATGTGTCTTCAGAGATGAAAAATGGCCAGTCAGGTACATCACTCTAATACTCTGGGCTCAGTAGATGGACTCTACTAGCCAAGAGATGATTTGTTTTTGTCTTGCTTCTAGGGAGTCTCTTGTATTTCTTGACCATGCTCTGGAGAAAAGCATCTTAAATGTTCCTCTCTACACTTTACTTCCTTAAACCCTTTTAAAGTTTCATATGTATTTACTGAGTATAAAGCATATGCCCAGTACGGTTCTATATGCGGGGGATACAGCAATAAACAAAACAAAATTTCTCCCTTTTAGAGCTTACATTATAGCTGGGGACAGACAACAAACTAGTTGAGAAATAGATACGTAAGAGGTGGTGATAGGTACTATGAAAAAAAAGAGAAAGAAATAGCAGAAGGAGGACAGCGATGGTTGGGAGGAGGAATCCTTCTGCTCTTTGAGAACCTGCCTCCCTTCCTCATGCTCATGTCCTTGCTCCCCTTTGCCAGCAGACTGGTTATCTGTTCACAACTGGAAAATAAGATTTTTCATGAGCTTAGTGAAGAAAATATGACAGATGACTGGAAAGGCAAACAATGCAGTATGTAAACTAAACAAAACGAGAACTTCTGAAAGCAATGTTTTCTGTACATTCTTAATATAATACCCAAATGTGTTTTGGTTTCTATAGTGCAGTTCCCTTTATCACAAAGTCAACTTTTATACTGCTTCCTGCCAGCCCTTTTGTTTGTTCTGTATTCACCCAGGCCTTCCTGAGCCATATAAAAAGATCATAGAGAGCCTGCTTGAGGTTTCTCTTACAGAAAGGCACCTGTTAAGGACTCTGAAAAGGACAGTATCTTTGTCCCGGTTCATAATGGATTGGCTTCAGCTGTTTTTCCTTCATCCTGTATCACTTTATCAAGGGGCTGCTTTTCCTTTTGCACTTCTGTTTAATTATCTCTGCATTATGGATTCATTTTCCATCCATGCCAGGTAGGCTTAAGGACTAATTTTACTCTTACATTTATGAATACCATAGTAGATCAAAAAGCACAGATTGGGATGCAGACATGAAGATTCAATAATTAATTATATGGTTGTTTTTAAGTGATTATCACTATCACTGATTATTGATTGCTTGGTTATAAGTATCCCTGATAGAGTGAAATGGAACTGGAAATTGACATCATGACTGCATTGACTCAAAGTTTGGTAGGTTTACATTAAATGGGAAAAGGATAAAAATAAACTCTAGGGAGAGATAGATATTGAGATGGTACAAGAATTCCCCAACAGATACATCTATATCCCTACCATATGTCCTCCATATTCTTGAACAGTCCTAAGTTCATGGAATTTTATCATTTTCAACAAAATTAAATTTTGTTAAATATATAACTAAGTGATTTTAAAAATGCCTTTGTATGGTTTCTCAGAGAAATGGAATAAGTCAAAAAATATGTTAGATTAACTATATCTCAATCTGGGATTTAAAAATTATTGTCACTAGAGATTTGATAACTTGATTGAAATGATTTTTGTATAGCTAGTAGATTCTATACATGAGAGACAGTCCCGTTTTAAAGACTTATTTTATTTTAGAGAGAGAGAGAGAGAGCAGGGAGGAGGGGCAGAGGGATAAGAAGAGATAATTTTAAGCAGACACCCTGCTGAGCATGGAGCCCAAATTGGGGCTTGATCTCATGACCCCAGATCAAACATGAGCTGGAACCAAGAGTCAGATGCTCAATGGACTGTGCCACCCAGGCGCTCAAGATAGTCTCTGTTTTTAAAGAAGTTTGCGGAATATCCTTTTGTAAAGTGAAAATCCATTGCCAAAGGGCTACCTCCTAATAATTCACTTGTTTTAGAAATTAAATTTTTTTAAAAAAGATTTTATTAAAAAAATATTTTATTTATCTACTGATTAGAGACAAAGAGAGAGAGGCAGAGACATAGGCAGAGGGAGAACCAGGCTCCCTGTAGGGAACCTGATGTGGGACTCAATCCTAGGACCCCGGGATCATGACCTTAGCTAAAGGCAGACGCTTAACCACTGAGCTACCCAGACATCCCAGAAATTAACATTTTAATACATTGGGGGTTTTAAGTAAAATCTAGCTGTATCTAATAATCAGTTAGAATTTCTGAATTTGGTATGTTATTACATACACAATCTATAGTTACTACAAGTTCACAACTGGTCAATAGCCTTTCCTTCATTTAGGAGATGGGAGGGTGGTTGTAAAAAAGTTTCCTATTGAGAAAGAATCACAAACAATAAAGCAAAACAAGTGCAAAAACAAAAGTTAACTCCCAGAGGGTTAAGATTTCTGGCTTTGGAGTCAGCCTAATGGGTCCTGGGTCCCTCCCTTCCTGAGTGTCCTTGTGTATGTGAATAAATTCTCTCCAAGTTGATCTGTGAAATGGAAATAATAATGCCTATGTCATGAGTGTATTTTAAGGATAAATAAAGATATTTCTTAGAAAGGGATTATTAGCACAATGCCTAGAATAAAATAAGCACTCAACATACCATGTAGCCTACATTGTACGTGTGTAAACATTTTAATGTTTACAAAGCCTTAGGGCAGTTGCTACTTCCAGCTTCCACTTCTGCTGGGTAAGAAATATGTGTACCCCTTATTTTTCCATGGCAGGGAGGTGAAGGTTTGGCCCACAGCATTGATTGGGGTGGGTTAGCTCAAAGAGAAGCGCAGAAATGGCCCCTGCCTTGTGTGATAGAGCTTCTCACACTGGGGAGCCTACTAGTCCCTCCCAAGAATGACACTCTCACCACTGTGTGTGTGTCACTGTGCCACGGAGCCATGGAATATACCCAGTGATGGTCAACAAAACATAGGCCTCTTTGACTCAATTTTCCTATCCCTGAGTAGTCAGTACCTATTTTCACACCTCTTCATTCAGATTTATTAATTTGGTACCAATTAAAACAAACGGGGGCACCTGGCTGACCCATTTGGGAGAGCCTATGACTCTTAATCTCAGGTCATGAGTTTAAGCCCCATGTCGGGTATAGTGATTACTAAAAACAAAAACAAAAACAAAACAGCAAACTTTGTAAAACCAGCCAACCAACCAACCTCCATATACTATGGACAGAACTGAGTCCTTATAATGTGAAGTCCCCCAGGTCTCTGCACATTCTCAGGTCATCTACCAGCTTCCGAGGGAGGAAGTTTCCACAAACAACATTAAAAAACCCACCAACTCATATGATCTTAAAGTGCAGTCAGGAGGGTAAAGAGCACCTATAAAGATTTTCTAATTGAGTTTTCAAACACTTAGAGAGTGGCATGGCGTCACCTTTCCCACTGTCTGTGGAATGGTTCAGGGCAATGTAACCCAGCAAAAAAAGGGAAGAGCCAGCCTCATCTCGATGAAGTGATGTCTAGAGAGCTTTCCTAGATCCTCAGCTGGCTAGGTTCACAACACTTTTCATTCAGGCAATAAGCCACTAGATTTTTAAGATATCCCCATCAGGAAACCTTCTGGAGCTGTGACCCACAGGATTATCAGGGGCAGGTATTGTTCCCACTTGAGTGGTGGACATCAAAGAGAGGTTTGCAGGATCACTAAGGTGGGAATCAAAATTTGTCTCCTGAGAGGGGCGCCTGGGTGACTCAGTTCGATAAGTGTCTGCCGTCAGCTCAGGTCATGATCCTGGGGTCCTGGGATCGAGCCCCTCATTGGGCTCCCTGCTCAGTGGGAAGTCTGCTTGTCCCTCTCCCCTTGCTCCTCCCCCTGCTCATGCTCTCTCTCTCTCTGTCAAATAAATAAAATAAATAAATAAATAAATAAATAAATAAATAAATAAATAAGATCTTTAAAAAAAATTATCTCCTGAGATAGTCATTTCGAATGGACTCTGGCTTTTTCTCCCTTGGTTCTTTCCTTCAGAAAAACAAAAAGACTTTGGGGTGATAACAGTATGGCTTCTTTAGGTGCTACATGGGGCTTAGCTCCTTTGGAGTATCCAGAATGATATCGGGAGTGACTCATTTGTCACACCATTCCAAATCAGTCTCACACATGTCCTTTTCTTTCAGATACCTCTTTCTCTTGGCTGGGGGGGCCGCCCTGGCCTTGGCTGCTATGGGTCCCTTTGCTATGCTGGTCTTCATCCCTGCTCTGTGTGCCACGGTTCTGATTTGCTCGCTGGGCCCACAGGATGTCCACAGGTGGGCTTTCCTCTTTCAGATGGGCTGGCAGACGCTGTGTCACCTGGGGCTGCACTATACTGAGTATTATCTGCAAGAACGTCCTTCCGTGAGGTAAAGCAGCCTGTTCATTCGGCTATACGAAAGCAACCAAGGCTTAGCTTGCACCATGGTGGAGGTGGAAAGAACTTGGGTATTGAGTTTAAATCCGAAATCTTGCCCATTTGAGCGGTGCAACCTTAAGCAAGTCATTTAACCTCTCAGCCTCAATTTCTTTTCGTAAAAAAAATAATGTGTGTGCATTTGTATATGTATATGTGTGTGTGTGTGACAATAGCTGTCTTGCAAGACTCATGTTCGAGATAATATAAGTGTAATTATATGACTATAAATAACTACCATGTGTTGCCTGTGTAGCACAGTGTCTCGCACTTAGCTTTAGTTATCGTTGTGCCTGAAAAAGGCGCTGAAGCAGGAGTCCCAGTGCCCACAGATGAGGCCTGCCTGGAGGTGACTAAGCACAGTTTGCTCAGCTCAGAGTGGGTGGTTTGGACACACAGCCAGTAGCTCTCCTCCCCGTTAGCAGGACCAGGAAGGACCACTGTAAACCTTTGCTGCCTTCCCATGGAAGTTGCTGAGCAAGAGTTTTGCTTTCATTGAGACTCAGCTGTTCCAGTCTCCCAGAGGAAGGGTGGTTACCCAGTCTAGGAAAGAGAATCAGACACTAATTATAGTCTAGAGAACTGTTTTCATAAGTCGGTAACATCACCAAGGTTAGGGGAAATCAGGTATCTCTGCAATCTTGGGGCCTGTGGTCAATGGCTTCCTCTATTATCACAAGTGGTTGTGGGTCCATGGTCACTCAGAGAACAAGGGCTGAGACCTGTTGAGGAGGGTCACCTCTCTGATTTCAGTTTGCCACTGGTTTGCTCATTTTGCCATCCTTACCACAGCCGGAATTCTTTTCTTTATCTTCATCGTTTTACCAGAGGCTTTAGGGTTTGCTTCTTGGAAGAAGAGGCAAGATGGCAAGTGGGTAGGGAGTGGGGATTACTAACTAGGGTGTGGTGAATTAGGATTTCTGTAGGAAGCTGGGACCTGATAGGGGCCAGAGGAGCAAGCTGAACAGGATCTGGCCGATGGGAAGAGGGCTGAGCCAGAGCTAAAATGGGAAGATGGATTAGTTTGCTCTGGCTGTCTTAACAAAGTACCGAAGACCGGGTGGCTCACACAACAGAAATTTACTTCCTCTGGAGCCTGGAAGTTTGAGGTCAAGGTGTTGGCAGGTTCACCTTCTTCCGAGGTCTCTCTCCTTGCCTTGTAGACAGCTGTCTTTCCCTGTGTCCTCATCTGGTTTTCTCTCTGCGGGTGTCTGGGTCCTAATCCCCTCTTCTTATAAGGACACCAGTCATATATGATTAGGGTTTACCCCAGTGACCTCATTTTAACTTCATCATCCTATCTCCAAATACAGTCATATTCTGAGGTACTGGGGGTTATGGCTTCAATATATGAATTTGGAGGGGAACACATTCAGCCCATGACAGCAGGTGTACAAACAAGGGTTGGTGGCGTTTGGAGGCTACCTTGCTAACTGCTTGGATAAGTCAGGTGAGGAGATGAGTTGTCCTCAGACTCACAGAAACAGCAGCAGGTGGGAAACAGTGCAATTTTCTCTCCACAGGGGAGCGTTCCTGATTGTAGAAGGCATCTTATAATTTTCATTAATTTTCTCCATAATAGCCTTGCCAGCAGGATCTTCTCTACCTTGTGACACTGAAGCAGAAGCAGTTCAGGTGATTGGTTAAGAACACAACTCAAACTGCTAATGACTCAGTGCACACCCTGAACCCCTAGCTTGACTCACCGTTCCTGAGCACAGATCCCAAAGCCTGCAGAATCTTACTATCAGGGACTGGTTCATATTTAAAATCTTCATCTTCTTAGAGTCCCTTCAATAATAAATTTTTGTTTCTTCTATGGCAAATTTCTCCCGGGTCTCTGATCCTAATCTGTATAAGCCACTCTTAGGAATATTAGAATATTTCCCCATAATATTCCTTGTCATTTTTTTAGTTGCCTGACTAATGATTTACCTTTTGATCCTGACCAGAGTAGCCTGTGGTCTGAATTACTCCAAGAGTCTTTGTGGGGACACTGCAGGGCAGGACATCGGTCTTCATTGTTCAGAGCTATTTGCTGTAGGGTCATGTGGGAGGGATTGGAATGGGATGAAAGGAATATGGAACATTTTTACATTTTAAATAAATCTCTTTCAGGTTCTGCATCACTCTTTCTTCCCTCATGCTCTTGACCCAGAGGGTCACATCCCTCTCTCTGGACATTTGTGAGGGAAAAGTGGAGGGAGCATCAAGAGGCCTCAGGGACAGAAGCTCTCTGTCTGAGCATCTGTGTAAGGCACTCCCCTATTTCAGCTACTTGCTCTTTTTCCCAGCTCTCCTAGGAGGCCCCCTGTGTTCCTTCCAGAAATTTCAGGCTTGCGTTCAAAGGTCCAGGAATTTGTGTCCCAGGCGCTCTGTCTGGGTTCTTCCCTGGAGGGGTCTGCAGATGCTGGGCCTCGAGTGCCTAAAGGTAATCCTGAGGATTACCTTGACCGCAGGAGCAGGTCTGACCCACTGCCAGCAGCTCCAGTGCATCTTTGTCATGTGGTCCACAGCCGGGCTCTTCAAACTCACCTACTACTCCTGCTGGATCCTGGATGACGCCCTCCTACATGCAGCGGGCTTTGGACCTGGTTTTGGTCAGAGCCCTGGTGAGGAGGGATCCATCTCCGATGCGGACATCTGGACACTGGAAACAACCCACAGGATATCCCTGTTCACGAGAAAGTGGAACCAAAGCACAGCACGGTGGCTCAGACGCCTGGTATTCCAGCAGGGCGGGGCCTGGCCACTGCTGCAGACATTCGCCTTCTCCGCCTGGTGGCATGGACTCCATCCAGGACAGGTGTTTGGTTTCCTCTGCTGGGCTCTGATGGTGGAAGCTGATTACCTGATTCACACCTTTGCCAGCTTGTTTATCAGATCTTGGCCGATGCGGCTGTTCTATAGAGCTCTCACCTGGGCCCACGCACAGCTCATCATTGCTTATATCATGCTGGCCGTGGAGGCCAGGAGCCTCTCCTCTCTCTGGCTGCTGTGTAATTCTTACAACAGTGTCTTCCCCGTGGTGTATTGTATTTTGCTTTTTCTATTAGGAAAGAGGAAGCATACATTTAACTGATATCTTTCCCCAGCCTTCCTATACATCCACGAAACAGGGTTTAGGAAGTTCTAGATGGTGTGTTCATGATGCATATGCTTGGACTTTTCCATACTAGGGTTTTTCTTTCAAGTATTGGATGTATACACCTGATGTCTGCCCATAGATATTTGTATGTCTACTTTAACAAGCTATTATACTGGTACTGAAGATTTAAGAAAAGAAAAAAAAAGACAAAGACATGGTTTCTTCCCTTGGGACTTCCCTTAGGACTTAGTTTAGGTGTGGAAGCAAAATAAGGTGATAAAAACATAAGGTACTATGAGCCAAATGGCACACCCAAATACACACATGGACACCCAAATATTGAATGTCCAACAGGTCCATTTGATCCTGGACTGTGAGTTTAGAAAGACAAAAACAAAAACCTAAATCAGGGGCATGTGGGCTCACTCAGTAGAACGTGTGACTCTTGATCTTGGGGTCATGAGTTCTATCCCCATTTTGGGTGTAGAGATGACTTAAAAAACCGTCTCAATTGGGATGCCTGGGTGGCTCAGTGTCTGATTCTCTGCCTTTGGTTCAGATCGTGATCCTGGGGAACCTGGGATCAAGTCCTGCATTGGGCTCCCAAGAGGGAGCCTGCTTCTCCCTCTACTTATGTCTCTGCCTCTCTCTCTCTCTCTCTCTCTCTCTCTCTGTGTGTGTGTCTCTCATGAATAAATAAATAAAACCTTAAAAAAAAACCTCTAAATCTTATCATTATATAACGTAACAAAGAGAGTTTGTTACATGAACTCATGTTCACATAACAAAGAGACTCATCCTCATCCACAAGTAATTTGAAAAATTTGGTCTCAAAATGGAAAGGCTGCTATTATCTCAGAATATGTTAATAAACTGAAAATCTGGCTGACACATGATAACTGCTTCCATAATAACTGCTTTGCACAAAACTGACCCAGGAGATAATGTCACACAAAGAGGCCAAGAACATGAAGTAAGCCCTATTTTCGTACAGCTTTGAGGGTCTGGTTCTCTTTTCTTGGCATAGTCTAGATAACTCTGTTTCTTCCTCTATTAGGACCCCAAGAGAAAGCTGTCAAGACCGCTAAGTGGTAGTGAAGTCGTGTCATTTCATGGCCGCTTTCACAGTGCATCTGTGGGCCACCTGGCCTGTTACATAATTACAGTTTTTCTTTAAATTGACTTTAACTCAGCTTACTTTTAAAAACTTATTCTATTTCTAAGCAATGGCATCGGAGAGAATTCAGTTTACTGTATTAACTATATTTTATTCTCAGACTCACTAAAAGAAATATGTACAAAATGTTTGTGTCCCACTTAAAATCATCCACTCACCCCATCTATTCCACCATAGGAAGCATTATACAAGCATCTAAGCTTCCAAAACCAACCATTTGCATTCTTTTCAAAATATAAAATTGCAAATGAGCTTCTAATCTTTAAAACCTGACAAAGATAATACTAAGAAGTTGTACATCACTTAGAATATTTTGTCAATACTATTCACTAACATGAAGGCAAACAAACAACCCAATCTTCACACACAGAACATACCACAACAGTGAGGGCCTTGAACGGATGGCATGAATTTGTAGTGGCCTTCGCTGGAATGGTTCTGTACTTTCTCTCACCACACTCAATAGCCTAGAGGAGATAACATGGACAGACAGGATTTTCCAGGGTTGGGGATGGTCAAGGTTAAACAGTCGCTAGCCAACGGGATGTTAAAGTAATCTAAGACCATTATAAGCACTGGAAGGACATCGTTAGTATCCAACCCAGAGGGGCCCCGGGGATGGTGGCAGTGGTGTTACAGTTTGGGAGGAAAGATAAAATATTGTTTCAGCATGATTGATCATAAAAAATGGTCAGGATTAGAAATGGTTAAGCAAATTATGATGGATTATGATAGAGCTATTAAAAATCACTGCTTCTGCAGAGCTAGCCATGTAGATGTATCTGTTCAGTTTATGAAAATCCTTCAAACTGTACACTTAACTTATGTACAAGTTTCTGAGTGTATATTACACTTCAATAATTTTCTTATGTGAACGTTTTTATTGATTAGGAAAATGCTTATGACAGAATGTTTTAAAGGTAGTCGTGGGCCACCAGGGTGGCTTAGTTGGTTAAGCCCTCCATCAGGCTCTGTGCTGGGTGTGGAGCCTGCTTAAGAAATTCTCTTTTTCCCTCTTCCTCTGCCCCTTCCCTACTTCTCTTCTTCTCTAAAAATTTTTTTCAAAATAAAAGTAGTTAATAAAATATTTTATAGTGCAGTTTGGTCTCCAAATCTATCTCCTCATTGATGGCCAGGGGTAATTTCTCCTCCTCTGGTTAAAACCAGGACATCTACTTCCTTCCTTTTCTATTGGCATCCTACAGAAGTGTTTCGTTTATACTGGACAGTTTAAAGAACAATGTGATGTAAAGGTTTTAATTAAGGAAAAAAGTCACAGCCAGAGATTTAGACCCAGGGGCCATCTGCGCAGAAGAGATCTCAGGATCCAAGAGCAGACAACAGAGAATGTATCTTCTTTCAATCTTCATTTCCTTTGTTAGGACTTAATTTTTGAGTCCCTGACTCCTGCCCCAGCTGCTCCCTCAACAATTGGCAACTTTGGTTTCCCTTTCCTTCAATTACTGATGTCACTCCCAAGACCTTGCCCTTTGCCTCTCAAATCCCCTTTGACACATGACCAATAGCACCTACTTACCTCTCTCATTTTTCTCATTTTTTAAGAGAAAGAGTGCATGTGGTGGGGAGGAACAGAGGGAGAGAGAGAGAGAATCTTTTTTTTTTTTTTTTTTTGACAGAGAGAGAGAATCTTAAGCAGGCTCCATGCCCAGTGTGGAGCCTGATGTGAGGCTCAGTCTCACGACCCTGAGATCATGACCTGAACCAAAATCAAGAGTCGGATGCTTAACGGACTGAGCCACCCAGCTGTCCCCTGGCATCTACCTTTTATCAGTCAAATTACTCTAACAAGGTTGGTAGGAGCTTTTACAGATCACCCATGGGACCTCATCCAGTTGTTGGAAAGTATCTTTGTGTGAGATTTATTAAGAAATCCCTAAAAATGGGATAAGTCATGATAACTGTAAAGCTCAGAATGCTAGCAAAGCTTAGTTTGAAAATATTTAACAAAAAACTGTAAAGTTTTCCTTCCTAAGAGGACCAAAGAACTGTAGATGCCATCATTTGTCTCTTGAAATGGCATTGCCTAGGAAATGTTCTGTGGAAACTCCATTTCACCTTTCAACCTATTATTTTGGGTAAGGTAGGCTCACAGGGCAGCCTTGTCCCCCTGAAGCATATGCAGCCACTCACCCATGCTGGCCCCCTTTTAAATTTCTTGGCAGCTGCCATGACCAATAGGCAGCCAGTGGCTCTAAATGGGTATCTCAGGTTTAGCAATCCAACCTAATTGTTAAACTTCTCCAAAGGATACAATCCATTTTGGTTTAGTTTTGTTTTCTATCCATGTAGTTTTTTATAAAGCAAACTACAGGGAGACTTCACTGACAAACATCCACCCAGTTGATTTATCAATCCTTGATTCATCAATTCTATGAGAACATGGCAAAGGAGTCCCAGATGAAGAATTTTGAGGAGTTTGGGCAAGAAGTAGTAAATATTTCAAACGAGGAAAGTACCAAGAAAGCCAAGTTCTATCTCTGCCTATAGGATGCTACTCAGCCCACGTGAATGATCTCTTGCAGGCAATGAACTCTCTCTCTCAGGTCACCTAAGAGGCTCTGGTGGCCAGCCTGCCAAGCCTGAGTAAAAGAGAAGGGATCTAACAATGAGGAGCAGGTTGGTGGTGAAGCAGGTTCAGTAGGTGTGAAAGAATAGATTTGGCCACTGTATTCATACAAGCACATAGAGACCAATAGATTATGAGCATTGTAATGACTGATTGCTATAAAAGAATAAAGTGATCACTAGTAACAATCCTGATTAAAATGCCAGCTATTAGACTATAGATTCAAGTCACTTCCAACAGATTTTTCTCTATATGTTTTAACATAGCAGATAGTGCAGGAAACTTGGTTCCCAGTAATCCCAGGGTTCAGCCCTGAGAGGTGAAGTGTTAGTAGTTATATTTTATGTGAGCTTTGTCAATTGCAGCTGTTTCCAAAACAATAAAAAGGTGAAAATAAAATTTAACACTTCACAAAAGAAAAAACCAAGATACTTTATTCTTTGGCTGTTATGAATGATGCTATTATGAACTTTTGTGTTCAAATTTTTTTGTAGATGTAAGTTTTCAATTCTCTTAGGTATATATCTATGAGCAGAATTTCTGGTCATATGGTAACTATGTTTAGCTTTTTGAGGAACTGTCAAACTGTTTTCCACATCAGCTCTACCATTGTATATTTCCATTCCCAATGTATGAGGATTCCAATTTCTTCATATCCTTGTCAACACTTGCTTATCTTTTTCATTCTAGCCATTTTAGTGGGTTTGAGGTAGTATCTCATTGAGATTTTTTAAAAGGATTTTATTTATTTGAGAAAGAGAGTTGGGGGAGGAGCAGAGGGGAGAATCTTCAAGCAGACTCTGCTCAGCATGGAGCCCAATGCGGGACTCTATCCTACAACCCATGAGATCAGATCTGAGCCAAAACCAAGAGCCAGATGCTCAACCACCTGAGCCAGATGCTCAACCACCTGAGCCACACAAGCCACCCCTCTCATTGTGGTTTTGATTTGCATTTCCCTAATGACCAATAATGTTGAACACCTTTTCATATGATTGTTAGCATTTGTATCTTTTTAAAAGAGAAGTGTCTATTTAGATGCTTTGCCCAGTTTTGAATTCGGTTATTTAGCTCTTTCTGCTGTTGAGTTGTTAAGAGTTATTTAAGTATTTTGGATACTTGGGGCACCTGGGTGGCTTAGTTTTTCAAGCAGCTGCCTTCAGCTCAGGTTATGATCCCGGGGTTCTGGGATGAAGCCCTGCATTAGGCTCTCTGCTCAGTGAGGAGTCTGCTTCTCCCTCTGCCTGTTGCCTCCCCTGCTGTGCTCTTTCTCTGTCAAATAAATAAATAAAATCTTTAAAGAAATAAATATTTTGGATACTTAATCTTTATCAGATATATAATTTACAAATATTTTCTTCCATTCTGTGGGTTGTATTTTCACTTTCTCAATAGTATCCTTTGAAGCACAAAAGTTTTTAATTTTAATGAGCACAATTTGTATTTTTCCCTTGGTTGGTTGTTGCTTGTCATATCTATGAAACCACTGCCTAATCCAAGGTCATGAAGATTTACACTTATGTAAATCCTAGACTTTTATAGTTTAGCTCTTACATTTAGGTCTATGATATATTTTGATTTAACTTCTGAAGATAGAGTGAAGTAGGAGTCCAATTTCATTCCCTTGCATGTGTTTATCCAGTTGTTCCAGCACCATTGCTAGACTGTTCTTTCCCTTTGAATCGTCTTGACACCTAACGTTGATTCTTTTTTTAAGATAAGACCCCTCCCCGCAAATCACTGAGACACCTGGGGGAGCAAAATCTTAGATCTCCACCAGAAACTCCATACCTTAATCCAGAGGTCAGAAAGTTTCCAATAACACCACAGGTCAGGAAACCACTGCCAAAGTCACAAATTCCTTGCATCTGCTTAAAAGCAGTGGAATGCAGAGTCTTGTGAACCCTTGAGAAAACTCACATCTGCTTAAGCCTCCACACCACTGTTGGCAGAGGAAGAACATCTTTTGCTCTCCTTAGGTTTCTGAAAGCATGGTGAAAGATTATAGAGATCAAACACAGGACCCTGGAGGCAAGGGAATCTGAAAAATAGAGTTTCAAGACCCCTGTAATGGAAGGTGGTGGGAATGAATGCTGGTCACCATTGAACAGTATACAGCTTATCCACCAGTCACCGACAAATACTGTACGATTCCACTTCTAAGAGGTTCTAAGGTAGTCCAACTCATAGAGACAGAAAGCAGAATGGTGGTTGCTAGTGGCTGGAGGAGAGGGGGAAATGAGGAGTGGCTGTTCAATGGGTATAGAGCTTCAGTTAATGCAAGATGAAAAAGTTCTAGACATCTGCTGTCCAACAATGTGCATATAGCTAACAATACTGTACTGCACACTGAAAAATTCATTAAGACAGTAAATCTCGGGGATCCCTGGGTGGCTCAGCGGTTTGGCGCCTGCCTTTGGCCAGGGGCGCAATCCTGGAGTCCGGGGATGGAGTCCCGCGTTGGGCTCCCAGCATGGAGCCTGCTTCTCCCTCTGCCTGTGTCTCTGCCTCTCTCTCTCTATGTCTATCATAAATAAATAAAAATAAATCTTAAAAAAGAAGACAGTAAATCTCATTTCTTTTTACATCTATCTTATTGCAAAATCATTCAAAGGGTTATTTTGCCCTCTTTATATTCTACAACCAAAATAATACCACATAATCCCTGTTGCAGTCTTATGATATTTCTTATTCTTCTATTTTTTCCCAAATGTCTGGGGAGATCTGAATCCACCCTATTCTCGTTTATTTGTTATGAAGTAGGCATCAATGAACAGATTTTCCCTCACTCAGAATCTGCTTCAAGGGGGTGAACTATTTGGACCCTTTTTATAACCCTGCCTGGGACAAAAGCAATTGGTAATAATGACAATTATTTATAATTTTATTATCTCATTTGAACTGGCTTCATATACAACATTAAAAGTAAAGTGGCATGATTGCCTCAAGAAATTGCAAGTATATTACATATTTGCAACAATGCAAAATTTAATTTTCTGAACAAGTTGCACACATATCTTACCTTACTTATAAAAAACAATGATTAATAGTCATCACTTTTTAAGACTGTTTTCGTTGTGGTAAAGTACACATAATGTAAAAGTTACCATTTTGACCATTTTTAAGTGTACACTTCAGTGGTATTAAGAACATTCATGGAATTCCTGGGTGGCTCAGTGGTTGAGCATCTGCCTTTGGCTCAGGGTGTGATCCCAGGGTTCTGGGATTGAGTCCTGCATCAGGCTCCCCGCAGGGAGCCTGATTCTCCCTCTGCCTGTGTCTCTGCCTCACTCTCTGTGTCTCTCATGAATAAATAAAATCTTAAAACAAAAAAAAAAAAGAACATTCACATAGCTGGAACCATTATCACCATCCATATCCAGAATGTTTCTATCCTAAATGGAAACCCTGTACTCACTAGATAGTAACTCCCCATTTCCCATCCCCCCAGTTCCTGGTAACCACTGTTCTGTTCTATCTTTTGTCTCTGACTTTCCCTATTCTGGGTACTTGATATAATATTTGCTCTTTGTGTCTGGATTTTTCACTGAGGTTCTGGTCATCAAGGTTCATCTGTGCTGTACCATGAATTAGAATTTCATCTTTTGGGATGCCTGGGTGGCTCAGCGGTTGAGTGTCTGCCTTTGGCTCAGGGCCTGATCCCGGAGTCCCTGAATCGAGTCCCCGGATCTGAGTCCTACATCGGGCTCCCCATGGGGGATTTCATTTTTTTAAAAAGTTGAACATTAAAAAAAAAAAAAGTTGAACATTTGTACTGTTTCCACCTTTTGGCTACTGTGCATAATGATGCTATGAATGTTGGCGTAAAAATAACAGTTTGAGTTCCTCCTTTCAGTTCTTGTGGTCGTATACCTAGAAGTGAATTTCTGGATCATATGGTAATTCTATGTCTAACTTTTTAAGGAACTGCCACATCATGGCACCATTTCACATTCCCACTAATAGTGCACAAGCATTTCAGTTTCCCACATCCTCGTCAACGCTTGCTTTTCCTGGTTTTGTTTAAATAGTCATTCTAGGGGTGTCTGGTTGCTCAGTTGGTAGAACATGTGACTCTTAACCTCAAGGTTATGAGTTCAAGCCCCATGTTGGATATATATACATATATGTATATATTTTATATATATGTCATTCTAATGGGTGTGAGGTGGTATTTCATTGTATTTTTCCTAAAGATTTTTATTTTTTCTAAAAGATTTTATTTATTCATTCATGAGAGAGACAGAGAGGCAGAGACATGGGCATAGGGAGAAGGAGCCTGCTTCTTTTATGGAGGAGGAGCCTGATGGGGGACTCATCCCAGTACCTTGGGATCACTCCCTGAGCAGAAGACAGATGCTCAACCGCTCAACTGCTGAGCCACCCAGGCATCCCAAAAGATTTTTATTTTAGGTAATCTCTACACTCAACGTGGGGCTGTAACCCACAACACAAAGACAAAAGCTGCATGCTCCATCAACTAAGCCAGCCGGCTGCCCTTCATTGTGGTTTTGATTGGCATCTCCCTTCTGATAATTGATGTTGAGCAGTTTTTTCATATGCTTATTGAATTTTTGTATATCTTCTTTGGAAAATGTCTGTTTAAGCCTTTGCCCATTTTTAAATTGGGCTGTTTGTTTTTTTTATAGTTGAATTATCAGAGTTCTTAAATCATTATGAATGGTATGGTGAATACCATGGGCTTAGTCTCATATTGGGCAATTTGATGAAGATCTCTTCAAACAGTCTTACCCTGGAATTACTAATCTGCAGGGAAAGAGAAAGATCTTTTTAAGGTGTTCAGGTAAAATTAGTGAATCATTCTTTAAACGATCATGATTCATTCCCTGTAACTACCCGCACACATAGTCCCCAAAACAAAATGTGTTTCTGCTGGCAATAATTAAGAGAAAGAGCTGTGGGGTAAACAGACAACAGCGTCTGCCTCCAGTAGTTTGTCTTCATTGTTAAAAAAATTTTTTTAGGCTAAGAATTTAAATCTTGAGCATAACAACAGAATGAAAAATTCCCGGGGCTTATTTATCTGATCATTAACATCTGTTCCACAGACTCTGGCAGCTGCCCTAGTTTTTGTCCTTTTCAAGACCAGATTTGCAGCTTTTCCATAGATTCTATGAACTAGTTCATAGTCTTCCTAAATGTTCCTTTTGTTGTTATTCTCATCGCTTAAATTATAGAGAGTTTTCTGTTTTATTTGTAACCAAAAACATATGATAGATGGACATATAGAAAGATGCCTGGAATGATAGTCATCTAATGTTAATATTGGTCATTTCTGGGTAGTAAATGGGGATGGATGTGATTGCATGCTTTGAATTCTTTATGACACTGCTGTATTCAAGGAGTCGGACTCAATAGGGTATAGATGTAAGCAGAAAGATTTAGGGGGTCCATAAAAGAATTCATTTTAGGTCCCCAGCTATTTTCTGTGATCTATGCCCCAATTGGCTCTACTCACCCAAGCATGCTTATTGCAGAATTTCCTAGGAGGTGTCATGATTACAAGAAATGCAAAGATCTCAGCAGTTCAGGATTTTTTTTTTTTTTAAGATTTAATTTACTTATTCATGAGAGAGAGAGGAAAAGACATAGGCAGAGTGGAGAAGCAGGCTCCCTCTAGGGAGCCGGATGCGGGACTCAATCCCAGGACCCCAGGATCACCACCTGAGCTGAAGGCAGACACTCAACCACTGAGCCACCCAGGTGCCCCTCCATGTTCTGGGATTTAAAAGCCTAGTTTAGGGATGCCTGGGTGGCTCAGTGGTTTAGCGCCTGCCTTTGGCCCAGGACATGATCCTGGAGTCCCAGGATGGAGTCCCACATCGGGCTCCTTGCATGGAGCCTGCTTCTCCCTCTGCCTGTGTCTCTGCCCCTCTCTCTGTGTCTCTCATGAATAAATAAAAATAAATAAAATCTTAAAAATAAAATAAAATAAAAGCCTAGTTTACCCCAAGGTGACCGTCAGATGCTGATCTACATTCTACTTGCTGAGATGCCCGCAGAGAGGGAGGGGAGAGCTCTTTCTTTATTCACCCATCTTCCTTCCCTAGTAATTGCTTTTAATTCCATTAGGTTGGGCCCAGAGGACAGGGGATTACATGAAAGACTGGGGCTGGTCTTAGGTGCCCAGGACTTTTGAGATCTGTCACTGGCATTCTCTGGGCTTAGTGGATGTTCCAAGCTCTTTCTTGGGCACTTCTATGAGTTCCTCAGTTCTGTCTGTCCAGTTCTTGGTGGAACATCAATGCATTCTTCTGCTAGCTACTTTCAACTCATACCTCAGTCTCTGAGCTTCCAGCAGGCCATCTCTTTGCTGGGTTACTTTCCAGGTGGCCCACTTGGGAAGAGTCCATTCCAGACAGCTCCAGGCTGGCTTTCTCCTCCACAGACCACATCTGGTCCATAGATATGTCCCCGTCTTTGCCCGTGGAAACAGCTCATTTTCTTTTTTTTTTTTTTTTAATTTTTTATTTATTTATGATAGTCACACACACAGAGAGAGAGAGAGGCAGAGACACAGGCAGAGGGAGAAGCAGGCTCCATGCACCAGGAGCCCGACGTGGGATTCGATCCCGGGTCTCCAGGATCGTGCCCTGGGCCAAAGGCAGGCGCCAAACCGCTGCGCCACCCAGGGATCCCAACAGCTCATTTTCTATGCAACCCTGATTATCTCTTCCTCTGCTTTTCTAGCTCAGGATGATGTAACCAAAGCTCTCATACTAGGACATGTGCTGCCCAAGCTCAGACGACACATGTCAAGTTCCCTGAGTGGTTCCCTTAAATTGCTTCTCACTTGGCTCGAGGGAGGAGGAAGCAATTTCCCTTCATGCCCTTGGAGGGGAGAAATGCTACAGTGCTCCAAAGTGGGTCTCTTCAAAGGGTCACCTTCTCTACTCTTTGACCTCCACATTTTACTTCTACAGGAAGGAAGTGGGTGCATGTTGAATAGATGTGTCTTAGCACCACATTTCAGGACAAGAAGAAAGAAATTGCCACCTTTGTACCATTCTTGGTTCGGGGGACCTCAACTGAGATTGAAAGAGTCCTATTTATCATTTAGTCCAGTAAGATCCCATTTTAATAAAAAAGCATTCTTAAAATTACTGAGACTTACCTAGTTAATAATTTTGACATATAGGTATTATGGGCAGAATTATGTTCCATCAAAATTCAGATGTTAAACTCCTAACTCCCAGTACCTCAGAATGTAACTGTACTTGGAGATGGGACCTTTAAAGAAGTGATAAAGGTTAAATGAAGTCACAGGATAGGTCCTAGTCCAATAGGACTGATATCCTTATAATAAGAGGTGATCAGGACACAGACAACATAGACTGCATAGACCAGGGGTGGGGTGGGGTGGGAGGTGACACAGTGAGAAAGAAGGTGGCTTTTTGCAAATCAAAGAGAGGCCTCAAAGGAAACCAACCCTGCTGATCCTATAATCTTGGACCAGCCTCCAGAACGATAAGAAAATAAATTTCTGTTATTCATTTTTTTTTAAGTAAGCTCTATGCCCAATGGGGTAAGACTTGTGACCCTGAGATCAAGAGACGCATGCTCTGGATTCTACATTCAGCCAGCCAGGTGCTCTGAGGTTTCTACTGGTTAAAATACCCAGGTTGTGGGACTTTGTTATGGCAGCCTAACCAAACTAATACAAATCTTCCAACCTTCTCCACATATGCATTCCTATGTATTTACATATGTGCACTTAGTCTCAAAAATTAGGATTATAATCATTTGTATTTTCTAGCCTCCTTATTCAATTTAATATATTATAAAGTGTTCTTAAGTCTGCATTTTTACAATGTATTTTTTTAAATTTTATTTTAAGATTTTATTTATTTATTCATGAGAGACACAGAGAGAGCAAGGCAGAGACATAGGCAGAGGGAGAAGCACGCTCCATGCAGGGAGCCCAATGTGGGACTCGATTCCGGGACTCCAGGATCATGCCCTGGGCGGAAGGCAGATGCCCAACTGCTGAGCCACCCAGGCGTCCCTACAATGTAATTTTTAATAAATGATACATTCATCACTTATTTAATCAAACGTCTGCTACATGACCTTAACATTGTTTTAATTTTTCACTGCTATAACCAATAAGGTGATGACTATCTTCTAGCTCTAAGTAATTCCCAGGGATTACTATTCAGGTAGTTAATAGGTTAAAGAGTATGCATACTTAGAGGATTTTAGTGTTTATCACCAAATTACATTTGAGACTTTTTTTTTAGTTTTTTTTTTTTTTTAATGTAAGCTCTACACCTAACATGGGGCTTGAACTCATGACACCGAGATCAAGAGTCACATGCTCCACCAACTGAGCCAGCCAAGTGCCCCACATTTGAGGATGTTTGTACCATTTACACTCCTACCTAAAATCTGTGAGAGTGATCATCATTTCATGTGCCTTGCCTGGGTATTATAATTTCGTAAAAGTCTTTGTCATATTTATAAGTGGTATAAAGCATCATATTGAAGATTACATTTCATTGAGTCGATTACTAACAAGAATAATGCCCCCTCCATACATTCCTTATTGACCATCTATTTACAGATCTTTTTTTGTTTGTTTGTTTGTTTTATTTACAGATCTTTATTCAGAAATTGTGTGCTCATATATTTTGCTTTTTCTTTTTAAACCTTCAATCTGTTTGTAAGACTTCCCTATAAGACATTCTTCTATCTTTAAAAGTAATTGTCAAAAAAAAAGGTTAAGTATGGGCGTCTGGGTGGCTCAGTCAGTTAAGCGTCTGCCTTCAGCTCAGGTTATGATCCTAGGATTCTGGAATGGCCCTGCATTGGGGCTCCATGCTCAACGGCGAGTCTCCCTCTCCCTTTGCCCCTCCCCCTGTTCCTTCTCTCATTCTCTCAAATAAATAAAATATTTTTTTTCAAAGGTAAAGTATAATATAATAAAATATCTGTGTATGTACCATGAAAAGTTAAAAAATTAAGACATTGAGGATACAATTGAAGTCCTTCCTGAATTCCTCCTTATTACTTATCCCCACTTTATCACCTCAGAATAGATTGTATTTTATATTTTTAATGTCAAAGTTTATCCCAAAACAATATGTAGTCTTTGGGTCATGTTTTAAAACTTTATATACATGTTTTCCATTTCTTTTTTTTTTTTAAGATTTTTATTTATTTATTCATGAGAGACACAGAGAGAGAGGTGGAGACATACGCAGAGGGAGAAGGAGGCTCCATGCAGGAAGCCCGATGTGGGACTCGATCCCGGGTCTCCAGGATCATGCCCTGTGCCAAAGGCAGCACTAAACCGCTAAGCCACCCAGGCTGCCCAAAACTTTATATAAATGGTATTATCATCTAGTATTATTTTGTGACTTGAATTTTCATTCACAATCCTTGATAGGTTCATCCATGATGGTGCATAGAGACCTAATCCCTTCCTTTTATCACTGTTGTATACTGTTCCACTATGTGAATGTACTATAATTTATTTATCCAGTCTCCGTTTCCCTCCAAGTATTTATTAAAATAATTAGCAATGGACATTCTTACAAGTTTCCTTGAGTGCATGTATGAGGGTTTCCAAACATTCCTACTCATAGAGTAACTTGGTTATGATGTTTACATATCTCCATTTTTGCTAGATGTTGTCAAATATTCCTATATGTTCTCCGAGGTGGTTGTACCAATGGATACTTACACTAGCAGTATTTGAGGGTTTAATTTGCTACATGTCCATTCCAGTTATTGATACTGTCAAGACTCATACTTTTGCTGATCTGATGGGCGCTAACAGTACTTTAAAAATCTTTTAAAATAGTTTGACTTACAGAAAGTTGCAAAAAATAGTACAGAGAATTCATATATATCTTTTCCCCAGATTTCCTTAAAGTTATCAACTTACATAACCATGAAATTAGTATCAGTACAATATTAACTACTAAACTACTGATCTTACTCAAATTTCACCAATTTTCCCCCAATGTCTCTGTTCCGTTCCAGATTCAATAAAGGATTCCATTTCCATTTAATTGTTGTGTCTCCATAGTTTCTTCCCATCTATGAGTTACTCAGCTTTTCCTTGCCTTTCCTGACCTTGATGACTTTTGATGAATACCAGTTGTTTTGTAGAATGTCTCTCAAAGTGGGTTTATCTGATGTTTTCTCAGGATTCAAAACAAAATCTTCCTTTTAGATTAAAATGGCTGAAAGAATAATGTGCTTAATTATGAAGAACCCTGTCTTCTGTGGACAGAGATGTATTACTGTGATCATGCTGTTTTGGAGCAAGGGGTCTGGACTCACGTAAGGGGACCTCATGAGTCCTTTCACAAGGGATTCAAGAATCCTTCCTTTCTACGGGAGGTAAAATGCTACCTGCAACTTGGCAAAAGTTAGAGCTAGGGAAGACTTGGGGCAACCTTCAAGCAAGTACATGGCCAACAGACTGTAGAAGACAGTGAGTATGATGATCAGTTTTTGATTTTTGGGGGGTAGGGGAGCAGTAAGGGTTGTGTAGCAATTCCTATCTCTTTCCCTCAGGCCTTTGGTAAAAGGTTTGTTTAAAGTTATAGCTTGATTTTAGATGTGCCTTGCAGAATCAAGAGAGAGAGCTTTATCTGTGGTTGGAATGCAGGATATAGGGAGAAAGGAAAAGGCAATTTTAAAGTAAAAGATGGCTACAGAGAAGTGGAATCCAGTCCAGTGCCAGTCTGGCTGAGCTACAAGCAACAATCACGACCAATTTGTGTAACATACGCATTCCGGGGATTCCCAGAAATACTTTGGAGGAGAAATATGAAAATATGAACATTGTCGCACTGGTTGAGGGCTTGAATGGTTCCTTATTATCATCCTAGACCAAGATCAACCACCATTTTTCTTTTTCTTCTTTTAAAGATTTTATTTATTCATTCATGAGAGAGAGAGAGAGAGAGAGAGGCAGAGACACAGGCAGAGGGAGAAGCGGGTTCCATACAGGGAGCCCAATGTGGGACTCGATCCCGAGACTCCAAGATCATACCCTGGGCCAAAGGCAGGCGCTAAATGGCTGAGCCACCCAGGGATCCCCCCACCGTTTTTCTTTCTTAAAAATAATCTCTGCACCCAACATGTGGTTCAAATGCACGATCCTGAGATCGAGTCGCATGCTCTACTGACTGAGCCAGCCAGAAGTCCCAACAACCATGTTGTTTGTGAAACATTCTATATCCTCCCTTTGCTATTGTTACTACTTCCTCTGTAGTCACACAACTACTTGGTAGGTATAATGTAGTGGGGATCTCCAAGATACTTTCATTTGTTCTCATCTCACTTTCCATTTTATTTGGTAGTCCTGGTGTTGGATTCCAAAAATGTTTGTGGAATAAATGCCTATGGTGGGCTATGCAGTGTTTCAGGTGGGAATCCAAAACATCATATAAGATGTGTTATACCAGGTATAGCTTTTCCCTTCCTTGCCATCCAAGCAGATAGCGGGTTCCAGGTTCACAGCCACAGGACAGGATGTTACAGGGAGAATATGCTGGGGGAAAAGTTTTATCCATAAGATTATACTATGTGTCTCTGAATCAAATCCATTGGGATATGATGAAGAACCTCTGAGGAAAAAGGAAAATAGTTGTCCTGGGTAAACTAGTTGGATTTGGATGCAATATGTGTAAGATATTCTGTAACTTCTTCAGCCTGATTTTGCACACCACTTGGTATGGTCTTTGGAGGCTTCAATTCTCAAAACTGTAAACATGGAGCTTTTTTTTTTTTTTGGTTCTGTTATCTGTTTCCTCAGTGGTCAGTTCTGGCAGTTTGTCTTCTTCCAGTGGGTGCTCATCTTTGCTACTGAGAACCCCTGGCTAGACCATTTGCTCTTGCTTGTGCAGCCTTACTAAAGGGAAGAGGTAGTGTTTTCAGCAAGTTAGGGAGAAGAAAGATGTGCCACTGAGCAGGGTACCCAGGTGGCTGGCCTTCTGGACTTGTGTATTCCCATTTTTGCTACTTCAGGAAACATGTTCTCCGACTCAAACTGGAAGGTGTGAAATGGGGCTGGGTGTGTACGTGGGATGCATAAAGATCTGCTGGCTTGACTGCTCCACTGCAGCACTTTAAATAATCCCTCAGTAAATTGCCTGTGTTTTGCCTCTCTGAGCCCCCTCCTGCCTCTGGATGCTACCACTTGTGGTGATCAAGACCTCCTTGGCATGGCTCCCATATTTTATGGTAGTATCCTCTCATGTGCTTGACATTAGCATCCTAGGCTACAGTTTTATTCTTCAATTTGATCATGTATGTTTCCTTTTTCTCAGGGATTTCTTAGTTTCAGATCTACCAAGACTTCCCCCTTCATGTTTTAAGCTCGGCAATATTTTTCTCTGTTCTTTAAAAACAAAAAAAATGTATCGTCTTTCAGGTTTGGTGCAGGAGTGGGGTAGGGAGGATCATGTATACATAACCCATCAGAAGCATGTTATGGCACCCTGGCAGCATTTATCAGATAATCAATGGGTCATCCTGATTACCTTGAAGTACTGCAATGAAGGACCTGAAACCAGGAAGGTGGAGCATTTCCAAGAGATACTATGAGGCTGATGGGGTGACTCCTGTTAGCAATATATCCTATTAAGACTGGACTGCTAAAATGTTTTGTTTGCTTTTTAGTTTGTCTACTTCCATGAGAAGAGGGAACTGCTTAGCAGTACAGAGAATTGGTAAGAAACAGTAATAACAGCTAACGTTAACAATCTCAATCACTGTACACCCTCTGCATGTCCCTTTTAAACATGACAGCCACGTTATGCAGTATAGGCAGGCTGACTTAAGAACTCACTGTGTAACCACTAGGCCAAGATGTGTGCTACAGTGTCAGCCCTCGGGAATTTATAAAGTAGTGACAAGGATGAAGTGTAGATAGTATTGTTTTGTCTGGTAAAGGTCTGAAATAAGACCAAATGATGTCACTTCCAGATAATGTGGTTATGACGAACCAGCAGTTTGGACATACGGTCTAGACCTTGTTGTTGTGTGTGTGTTTTTAAAGATAGATTTATTTATTTATTTATTTATTTATTTATTTATTTATTTATTTATTCACGAGCGATACATGGAAAGAAGCAGAGACACAGGCAGAGGTAAAAGCAGGCTTCCCGAGAGGAACCTAATGTGAGACTCCATCCCAGGACCCCCGGATCACAACCTGAGCCAAAGGCAGACGCTCAACCACTGACCTAGACATTACTGTTTTCAAACATTTCCTCACTACCTCTTCTTCCCCTAATCCCGACATGACAATCAAAAACTTGGTAGTCACCCCTGACTCCTCTTTTTTCCCCAACACAGATCATCAGCAAATCTGTTTGGTTATTCCTTTAAAATACAATCTAAATCTCACCACCTCTCATGTCTCTGTTGTATCTGGGATCCAGAGTGAGAACGTCAGAATCAAGAAGTGCCCCCCACCATTTCTGTTGCTCCAACTTCCCCGGAGTCCCAGGAAGCCTAAGAGACACCACCACACACAATGATGCGCCAGAGAAAGGTTCATGCTGCCAAGACCCTTCCTGCCAACAAGAAACAAGCCAAAGCAGAACAGGAAATGACCCTCTACCTCCTTTTTGCTTCCTAAATCTCCTCCTGTGAACCCCCACACTTCCCTTTTGGCATAGTATAGGAATCAGCTTCCTTTGATATTTTGAGTCTCTATCTAGTTCAGAGAGGGACTGTGCTCCTATTTTTCTTCTATTCCCCAACAGTACCTAGAATGTTGTCATGTGGGATACAGCTGCCACTGGGAACAAAGAACTTCTCTAGATAAAAAGCTTGAACCAAACACAGAGTTTCAGCATAATTATTTCAGTGACATACTAAGGTGAAGTATAAGCCATTTCTATCTAATTAGTTGGACCCTCTGCTCAGTGTCTGGAAGATGTTTTTGTAAGTGTACATATATATGTGTGTATGTGTGTGTGTGTGTGTATATATATACATACACATACATATATATACACATATATATTATATGTATGTATTTTGTTTAAGGTAAGCTCTAAGCCCACCACAGGGCTCAAACTTGCAACCCTGAGATCAAGAGTCACATGTTCTACCAATTGAGCCAGCCAGGTGCCCCTATAATAATCTATTTTTTGAAGACAATTTTAAGCACTAGATTAATAAGGCCACTTATGCTTGTAAATGACAAATGTCCTTTCTAGTATGGACAGCTCAAAACCATTTAAAAAATTTTTTTTATTTATTTATGATAGTCACAGAGGAGGGGGGGGGGACAGAGACACAGGCAGAGGGAGAAGCAGGCTCCATGCACCAGGAGCCCGACGTGGGATTTGATCCTGGGTCTTCAGGATCGCGCCCTGGGCCAAAGGCAGGCGCCAAACCGCTGCGCCACCCAGGGATCCCTCAAAACCATTTTTAAAAAAAAATCCTTGAGAGACTAATACTCTCCTCTTCACTGATATACTCATTAACTAGGTATTAGAGCTGATTCTTTATTTGGGAAGTTGACAGTTTAGAGCATGACAAAAATGAATTTAAATCCATCCATCTTAATTTAATCCTAGAAAGTTGTTCAAAAGTGAACACTTTTAGAGACAATCCTCAAATGTTCTATGTAAGTACACCTAGCTTTCAGGGAAATATGTTTTATTTTGGATGTTCGCAGATCTACAAAAGTTCACTGACTTTTATGTCATAACTATATTTACATATTATATAATATATAGATTAGCCAAGAGAAAAAGATACTTCTGATATTAAAATGCCAGACACAGTATAAATCAAGATAACTAAATTATTAAATAGTAATGCTCTTATAAACAGAGATGGAAACACTCAGTCTCATTCTATATTATTCTTTGGATGGTTTCTATGGCTGTAAGCTGCCACAAAGTTTCTCTTTCTTAGTATTATCTACTCTACTGGTTTCTGAAACAAAAGCTCTTGATCTCCCCCTGTGAGTACTCCCTCTAAATGCAAACAAAAAAACAACTATAATTGAAAAAGGAATGTTTCATGGTCCTAGTTTCTCACTTGTGAAAACATTTTTGACTTTGATGTTTTATTCCCTCTGATAGGAATTTACAAGGTTAACAATTAATATCCGAATTGTTGTGACTACAGAGTATAGTCCTAAGCCCAAGGATGGATTCAAATAATCTTCAAGAGACTGGATCAAAATATTCAGTGAAAGTGAACTGTAAAACTGTCTTCATATCTAGACTTTCTACAACTGAAAACAAATGGTGAAGAGAGATAGAAACTCTCTTAAATCAGTTAGAGGCCTAGGAGTATCTATGTTCAGGGTAACTCCTCGAGTTTAGCAAGAGGACTCGAAGCAGTCACTCCTTCCTTATCTGTGTTTCCTCTCACAGCCTCCCACTGTCTGGTATATACAGTTTAACAGCTACAGTTTATTTTTTTTTTTTAAAGCCCTTTCAGCAGGAAGAAGATTCATCACAAAGCATTTATTTCATTTGTAGAAGAGGTGGGAGCACCTAGTTAGGCCCACTGAGGTATTGTGAATAGAAATATTACATAATTGATTCAGTCTGCTTGGTTACCTCATTTTTTCCCCTGGCAACTTTCCATTCCTCCCAATGTACTATAGTTTATTTATTTATTTTTAAAGATTTATCCACCCATTTGAGAGAGAGGGAAGGAGAAAGTGCCTGCACACACGAGTGGAGAGAGGGGCAGAGGAGACAGGAAAGGGAGAGAGAACCCCCCAGCAGACTCCCTGCCTACCACAGAGCCCAACGTGGGGCTCAGTCCGGGCACCCAGAGATCATGACTTGAGCCAAACCAGGAGACAGATACCTAACCAACTGAGCTACCCAGATGCCCCCTAATATACTATAGTTTGGAAAATTAGAAACAGGGGATCCCTGGGTGGCTCAGCACTTTGGCACCTGCCTTTGGCCCAGGACGTGATCCTGGAGACCCGGGATCGAGTCCCACATCGGGCTCCCTGCATGGAGCCTGCTTCTCCCTCTGCCTGTGTCTCTGCCTCTCTCTCTCTCTCTCTCTCTCTCTCTGTGTGCCTCTCATGAATGAATAAATCTTAAATAAAATTTAAAAAAAAAGAAAAAGAAAATTAGAAACAAAAGTAGTTAAGGCATGCTAGGAACAAACTGAGTTCTAAGAAAAGCCAGCAAAAACACAATTCCAGAAAGATACAGGTCTGGGGCCTTTTAAAAGAGGGAGAAATAATTCATGATAATCCTAAATTACCAAGAAAAACCCAAAATGTCTTAATATATTCTTAGAAAGTACAAAAGTATATGACTCATTTAATACTTTGACCAAAATAAATAAAACAAATGTCAGTTCTTTTTGAGATAAACTTCAGTTATCTGGAATATTTATTTTACAGGATATGTTCTCTTCTCTGGGAATGCCAGAAAATTAGGAGGCCTGTAATAAAATAAGAACTCCCTAATCTTCACCAAGAGAAAGGATAACATAGGCTTTATATGGAAGAAACATGATTTTGAATTTTCCACCAATTTTATAAACCATAAAACATCCTGAGATGTAAAATGTACATATCACTTAACAGTAATGTTGCATGACTGCTTGTTAAATTTGATGTGCTGATTTAGTTACCTGAAACTTATGAATCTCGTCACATTCAGTATAAATATTCCAGAGTTTACTGTAGAAATCTGGATTATTTTGACATTACCCCCCAAAAAATCATATTAGAGCAAACACTAAGAAACTGTGACCTAAACTTTTTAAAGTATATAATGAGATTATATAATTAGGACAGTCTGGGACAAGATTCATGTTTGACAAAAGAGAACAGTACTTTTTTCTGTTCACACTATACCACACTGATTTTTTACCTTTAACTATTGGAAATGTTTGCAAAATGCTCTAATAATAAATGGCGATAAATACACAATAAAACATACAGTCATAAAAAAGATCTGAAAATTTAAGAATAGGTACAACCTTGACTTTAGATTATCAACAGTCTTTTTATATCAACAAAATCATTTATGGCTTTTTTGTAAAGGGTTAGGTAAAAATTCTACTTCCCCAGTTTACCAATCCTTTCATCATAGCACAAAATCATAGGGCTTCACCATAACATTACTATGGTTTCAATTCTATTTTGCAAGTGAAACTCTTTCAAGTCTAACATTAATGACTAATGTCATACTTGCTTTACATCACGTTATTAAAATGAATAAGGCACTTCAAGAGCTGAAGTGCACAGTATATTTTCACTTCAAAAACACCCACAAACTAAAATAGATATTTAAAATCTTTATTGTTTCATCATCAAAAGTTTTCTTTCCATAGAAGAATGGCAATGCAGTATCAGTGCACATTCTATGGAAAACTCATACCTCAAACTAGCCTAGAAATCAGAGACAGCACTATGTCGAGCTAGTGTGCAAGATGAAAGACACAATGCTGCCAATGCAATCCGTATACAGAAAGAATATGCAGCTGTTAGAAAAAGAGTCTATGGCCAAGTGAATAAAACAGTAGCAGTGCACTGCACTGATATTCTAGAACAGATAATGGGGAAGGGCCAGAATATGTACTTCCTGAAAAAAAAAATCAAGTAGATCACAGGCACTGAGTTCCCAACTGTATGGCCAGCTACTTCCTGTGTACCTGTACCTTCCTCTTAGGTTTATATAATTATAACACTGCAAGTTGTTTCTAGCCTACTAAGTGGGACAGCCACATGCAAATCCTTCATTCTGCTTCCCATCTCACAGCGAAAGTCACAACTTGGGTTTTGGCAATAAAACCTGTGGCCTTCAAGCATCTTTAGTAAACCCAAAATTTGTTCCCCTTTTCTTGAGAAATAAACTTCATAAAACAACAAAAGGTAGCTGTCATGATCACTCAGTTTTGTCTGAAGGCAAAATAGTTTTTATGTAAGTATACTGAATAAACACACAAATATCCTCAACATACTGTTGAACCAACTTGAACATTTTCATAACTAGCTCTAGAAAAAGGTACTGATAATTGTTGAGATGCAAATGACCACTATGATTTGATCATGCCTGGTTACTGGGAATTTTTTGGTCAGGTCTGTGTTTGAAGCTGCTATACAGCTGGATTTGGCTACTTTGCATTAATTCACACAATAAATGTCATTTAAAAGGAAAGAGCATATCTATCATGATGAAATAAAAATCAAAGAAGTTGAGAGGTATACAGGAAACTTGTCTTAAATATTTTTAAATTACATATGATATAACCTTAGAGAATAAGAACTACAATTACCATGGTCTAAATCTTAAATTGTTAATGCGTCACTTCTCTGCAAGACTAACAAAGTCACTTGTTAATCATGTCAAGGCCTTGCCGGGCAGGGGGCACTCGGCATGTATGGCATAGCAATTACTTTCCAGGTGAGATAAACACCTCTAATTTAAGTGTTATTAAACTATATTTGAAAAGTTATTTTACTTAATATATACAATGTATAAAATAAGTTAAAAGGAGGAAGCAGGGAAAGGTTTTCTGGTCTAGGTGACGCAAACATACAACTTTCCCTTATCAGTAGTAGTTCCACGTAAGTCCATTTCATCCATGGTAAAATATGAAAGGCTGATAGAGGATCAAACATTTCACTTATAAATAGAGGATTCAAAAAAATGGAATTTCAACGTCGTTTCTTCCCACAATGCAACTCACTCTACTTTAACTATAATAAACATAAATAAAAACCATCTCAGAAATCTGGTTTTACACGCTTACCTTTAACAATAAATTCTTCTATCAACTGAGAAGAAAAGCACTCCTTTGTAGCAATTCCATAAGATAATTTTCAATTCATAAAACACCTGCTCACTGGCAAAACCAGCAACCCTTATGGAGGGCACGGGCATTAATACTTGGCTCCTCTGAGGTATAAATGCAACTATATTTGCACTGAGTATACAGTCTATAAGGTATACCAACAGTCTGCATGTTTGCATAAAATTGGGAGTGATGTCATCCTGATTGAAAACTTTTAACTTTTTGCAATGGAGGTTAAATAATTTTAAGACAAAAAATATCCTTTAGCCCAGTAATAGCCAGCAGAAATCTAATTCCTAACCAATGCAAATGGTTATTACATTTTAAAAAGGCTTAACATTGCATACTGATTAAAAAAAAAAAAAAACTAAACAGGGATACATAAATATTTAAATTCAGCAGGACACCACAAAAAGCATACTAGAGATAAGTGTGAAATCAGTCAAGCTTTTCCAAAAGAGAAAATCCTTTTAATCCTTCAGCAAGTCTCTGTGAAAATAGTATGCTTACAATAAAAGTGAGAAGGGAGCACCTAGAATACCCCCAAGAGGCTTGCTGTACCACTCAGCATTCCTGCCCCATCTTCTGTGTGCGTGGATGGCCAACAAATGACAAGAAGTCCATCTGACAACAGTTCAGTAATTCCTTTCACCACTGCTGCCAGCTGAAGTCATCATTGCTTCCAAAGACCAAGAAAAAGCCCAGTATAGTTGCAAAGATGACTGTGTTTCCTGTGAGAACAAGTGCACAAGCTCCCCACTCAATCTAGGAAAAGAAGACAAACAGTTAATAGACACATGAAAAACAAAAAGAGAATGAAAAGTAAATCAAGACTAGTTGAAAGCCAATCATGATCTAAAACAGATACAATTTGTAATAATAACTTTCACTCTACTGAAGACGTAATGGTCTTTTCTATATTGCTGTTTTTAATTTACTTCTTTTAAAAAGACAAAGTCACGAAGATGATAATTATTCAACAGCTCGACTTCTGGACTCTGAAGAGGCAGCACAGACATATACAACTTTTGGTTTGTAAAGAAATCTGCTCCAACTCTTCTTCAGTAAATCTAATTTTATCTAGAGAGCAGATTAAAGTACTAGAGACGAAAACACATTCATGTACATTCTTTTAAAGGGGCAAAGGGGATTACCTGTCTCACCATTTGGAAGGGCCCTGGCTTTTCTACCTCCTCAGAGATGGAGGAGTGAATCTGATTGCCGAGTCTGGGAGGGAGACAAGCATATGAAGCCCAGCACCCCTTCCCCTCTTTCATACTTTCCCATTTGCAGAGAACACATAATGTCCCCTTAGGCCTTTCAACAGTTACAGAGGGGGTGGCTTGTGGTTGGGAAGCACTGGGTGAGCTGATGTGCCCAGTTCTGGGAGTGAAGTACTGGTGAGCCAACTGTTGTTGCAGACCCCAGCCATGCTCTCCAATATCATTTTTATCAGTTAATGACAACAAAAGATTATCTCTATCCTCTAGGATCTTATGTCTCTCATCTCTTTTTCATGTCATTTATCAAAATCTTTTTTCCTGAGGTAATTTTAACACACAGTCTAATGTAAAATCGTTAACAGAAAAATATATTTACTTACCAGATGTGCTCTGGCAAACACAATAGGGAGCCCAAAAGCTGAGACAACAATGCCTGTTGTAAGAAATATGGCAAGTTCCTTACAAGCGTTACTCATAGCATCTGTGTCATCCACTAATCTTCTCGCTATGCAGTATGGAATAGGTGAAAGGATGTAAAAAAACAGAACAAAGAGAGGCCAGTATTGGCTAGGAAAAAAAAAATAAGTTAATGTAGTTTTTGCTATCTATGTCATTTTTCTACACATAATACATGCTTTTTAAAAATAAGGACCAAAGAAATGTTGCAAGGTACAAAACATGATATAGATTAAAAATAAACAATAACCTGAACACTGAAAAGAAAAACATTTAGAGTCATGGTATTTCTAAAGCCAGTTGTGACACAATGATTAAAAATTTCTTATATTAGAAGAAAATGCTTTATAAACTAAAACAGTTGGAATCAAGGCCCAAAATTCAAAAATATTATTTAAGTTATACATAAAGAAGCATATGGAAAATAGAAATATTGGCACAGTAATTTTTAAAAGGCAAAATTCATGCCCTTAACTTTTAATGAATGACAGTTTTCTTGGCTTAAAGCTGGAACACCCCCAAACTCTGCTTCGGTCACTGTGAACTCCCAAAACACTAAAATCAAAATGTAGAAAATGAACTGAAAGTAATGTTGAAGACTTTCAGCCAGAATATAGAAAATAGGTGGCTTTTAATGTGCAATCTAGCTTTGTATTGTGCCAATGTCATTTCCGGGTTGGATAATACAAGTAAGGTTATGTAAGACAGGGCCACTGGGGGAAGCTTGTGTGAAGGGACAGGGGACCTCTCTGTACTACCTTTGCAACTTCTTCACTTGATCTTAGCCAAAAGGCAGAGAAGTGATCTTTGCAACTTCTTGATAGTATGTAATCATTTCAACATAAAAAGTTAAAAAGAAAACAAAAGCACAAAAGTGGAAACACCAAGCTGCCCATATCTCCCCTCCTTTCTCCTTCCACTCTCCTAATGACCTTCTTGTGGGTCCTTCCATATTTCCATACAGATAAATTTTAGCAACATGAATCACTGCATTTTTCCATTTAACAATGTATCTTGAGCACCTTTACCTGTTAGGATTTACAGCTCTTCCTCATTCTTTTTAAAAGTGCCTACGATTTCCATGGATGGATGGACATACCATAGTTTAAACCATTTCTCCTTTGACAGGCCTTTAGGATGCCTCCAGGGCTTTTGTTATTAACCGGGCTGCCATGTATACCGAGAATCCCCCCTCATATACATGTCTTTGCAAACATCTGCCAGGAGATTTGCATGAGAAAATTCTAAGTGGAATGACTAGTTCAAGGAATATACACATTTTGAGAGCTATAAGCAAACTGGCCTCCAAGATGACTGCACATAGCTATTCCTTCACCCCACTGCACACGGCGGTGCCTGTCTACCCATAGCTTTTATCTCTGCCAAAGGATTTCATTTAATTTTGAAAGAGGCTGAATATAACTTCATGTGCTTATTATTAGTAAATGTGCAGTTCTTTTTTCATACTTGTGCATTTTTTTTATTTAGTTGTCTGTATTTTTCTCACTTATCTATCCTTTTTTTAAAAAAGATTTTATTCCTTTATTCATGAGAGACACAGAAAGAGAGGCAGAAACATAGGAAGAGGGCGGAGAAGCAGGCTCCATGTAGAGAGCCCGATGCGGGGCTCAATCCTAGGACTTCAGGACTCCAGGATCACACCAAGCCAAAGGCAGACGTTCAACCGCTGAGCCACCCAGGCGTCCCTATCCTATTAATTTTTAAAAGTTCTTTCTACCCTATGGAAAATAATAGCTTACATAACTTTTTCTGAGTCAACTGTCTCTTAATTCTGCTTCTGGTATTTTTTGCTGAAAAGACATTTTAAAATCTTCTCATGTTTAATTTTATCAATAGGCACTTAAAACTGAACAGTAGTGCAATAGCCAAAGCATTTTTTGCACTTTTAAAAAGGTTTGTCCTTGGTCAATGAACATTTCTCACGATTACTTCTACAGTAGAAGCTTTCATTCAAAAAATTCTTAAAGTTTTAAAAGTAGAAAAATTTTACCCTCAAACACTCAAAAACACAAAAATTTTACATACTTGTATATTGGAAGGGCACATCCAAGCATCAAAAACATCAGCCCAATTGCTCCTCCAAAGGACAAACTAATCAAAGCTGCAAAGTAAATAGAGTCAAATACAAACATTAATTAAACTTAACATTATTTTTAATATCAGTGTTAGCAGTCTGAACATTACCTGGGATCCCAGAAGCAAAAGGCAAAACAGAACACAATACAAAAAAACAAATGCATTAAAAGTGAGTTATCTTCAATTATACTCTAAGTTATCTATAGTCTCTGAATAAGTTTTTTGTGTCATCTTCAAAGCAAAATAAAGCAACACTGATTTTCAGAGCCCTGACCCATCATGAACACACTACCACATTCCCTCATTACTGGCTCTATTTCTAATAAGTATCTTAGCCTGCCAGATCGATGTTCCTCCAGTAATTAGTGTTATATTTACTCCACAGATCATTACAGTTTGAAAAGCAGGATGTTCAGAAACTGCATTCTCAGCTTTACTGGACTTTAGAACTTTGTTTTTTGGGAAAGTCTCTCATGATCAGTTCCTGCTTCTTGCATATACACCCAATGTGCTCAAAACTAGTAAGAAAAAAGTGTCCAAGGATATCTGGAGTTAATAATTTTAATCAACTAATTTTGATATAGACCTTTAAATAGCTTACAAAACTATAGTTGGGTTTCCTCCCCTAACCTTCTACACATTGGAAAATGCACAAGATAATGGGTATAAATCCTTCTTTGGTATCACTATTTTAAGATATTAACACAAGCAATAGATGCATTCTACAGATAAAACATAGTTTCTAAAGTTATACACACACAAAACATATTTTATAAAATGTTTTCACATATTATTAGTGAGTAGAAAAAACTTTCTTCAATAGGCATAGTTAATTGATGGCCTAGAATTAAGCAAAGATACAAATGATCTATTTATTTATTTAGAGTTCTATATAACTTGTATTTTTCTGTAACTGCATTGGCTAAGAGAATAACTTAGGTGTTTTTTGTTTTAAATGAGGCAGTACATTAACCTTAACAGAAATCTTATTTTTCAAAAGAGTTGCGGAAGGTCTAAAAGTTACCAAAAGAAAAGCTAACATATACAAACCAAAACTAACAGTAAAGGGGTTAAATCCTGCCCAGTACTACTGACAGATTTCTCTGGATTAAAATGGTTATAATTACAGACACCCACTCACATGGTATGGTAAGATAGTAGATTTGGTTTTCATTTAGATCACCGATGTAGATCATGTCAACTCTGAACACATTTCCCTAGTCCTTAGTGCCATTATATTTTCAGTTACAGAAAAAAGAAAGAAAAAGAGTTGCATTTTTATTTTACAGCAAGTAACTTCAAGTTTACAATGAAATGCAATGTAAACTGTGAGAAAAATACTGAGTTTACCACTTGTTTTGTTCATAGACCCTCAAAATGTGACCCTGCTCACTCTCCTAACACCAGCCTATATTATATATTACTATGCCTTGCTCTCTGCACTTTGGTTACACTGGCCTTTCCTCTCCCGGAAATTAGCAGGCTCCTCACCCACATGGCCCTTATACATGTCCCTTCTATCTCGGAAACTTTTTCATTCATTCATTTCATTCAAGAAATATTTACTGAGAGTTAAATACATAACAAGTGCTGGAGATATGTTAAGAAACCAGACAAGGTCCTTCCACATGCAGGGAGCTTGCATTATTCTTCCATTCCCTTCCTCTTTCTTCCAAGTGAATTCCTCTATGTCCTTCAGATGTCAGCTCAATCATTTCTTCCTCACTGAAGTTTTTTTCAAATCTCCTGCTAGACCAATTCCTCCTATTAGATATATTCATTCATTATTCAACAAATATCTCCTGAGCACCTAATACGTTTTCACACACTGTTCTTGATAAGGCAATGAAAAAAAAATTAAAGCTCTTGCTCTCACGAAGCTTATACTCTAGCAGGGAACACAATCATAAAAATAAAGTTAGAAAATTAATGTTAAGTGCTATGAAAGAAATCAAGTAAGGTACGACGATGGGAGTGGTATTTCAGACAGAGCGGCCTCAGAAGACATCTCTGATGAGGTGACATCTGAACAGAGATTTTTATGAAATGAGGGAGCAAATCACGTGGATATCTGCAGGGGAGTATCCCAGGCAGAGGATTATGCATGTGCAGAGGCCCTCCTTGCACTGTATACATTCTCTTTGCTCAGTTACGATAGCTGTAATTTTATAATGACTTATACCTGTTTTTCCTTTTTTTTTTTTTTCCTTTTTAAAATACAGATTTAATTTATTTTAGAGAGAGAGAGAGAGATTGGAAGACAGAGAGTGTACGTGCAAGTGGGGTAAGGAGCATAGGGAAAGGGACAAGCAGACTCCGTGCTGAGCGCAAAGCACGATGTGGGGCTCGATTCCATGACTCTGAGATCGTGACCTGAGCCAAAATCAAGAGTATGATGCTTAACTGACTAAGCCATCCAGGCACCCCTGTATCTGTTTTTCCTTATAATCTGTTTGGTCCACCACAGCAGGGAAAAAGTTTTTCTGTTCATGCTCACACCCCAGCTCTTAACACTGCATAATAAATATTTTAGAATGAGTAAAAAACCCAAGGGGAAAAAAAAGAGAGAAACGAACAGAAGGGAAGAGGATAGGAAGATCATTCCAAAGTAGCAGGGTAAAAACAGCACATAAATGAAAGTCAGGAGACAATGGATCCCTAGCCCCTACTAGCCACTTAACTACTGCCTACATAATCGTAGCTGAGTGTCAGTTCTTTCTTCTATAAAATGAGACTTGGGGGTGCCTGGGTGGCTCAGTCAGTTAAGTGTCTGCCTTGGGCTCAGGTCATGATCCCAGGACTCTGGGATGGAACCCTGCATCGGGCTCCCTGGTCAGTTGGGAGTCTGCTTCTCCCTCTCCCTCTGCCCCTCTCCTGCTTGTGCTCTCTTGCTCTCAAATAAACAAATAAAATCTTTTTAAAAAATGAGACTTGGACTAGAACTAAAATGCAAATAATTCTCTGAACACTAAAGATACTTGTAACAAGACATGCTGAAGAAGTAAAATGTCATCTTCGCTTAAAAATTTTTTTTTATTTCCGTATAACTAACATACAGTGTTATATTAGTTTCAGGGAACCATCTTCACTTTTTGAATGTAGTTGCCCAACAGCTAAATTCACCACTATAAATACTATATAATAATAACTTATTTATTCAGAAGCCATTTATCCAGAATATAATTTAGAATCCTGGAAGAAACAAGGGTCACTACAGAGCACAACAGATGTCACAAAGCCCATACACTAAAGCTACCATTCTTTATAAACAGACCCTTAGGCTCTTAGGCTCTTATTCAGTCAACAACTGTTGTGTGAGAATTTCAGCAGAATAAAAAAAATTAAAGAGCTACCTATGTTCATTTATACATATTTTTTCAATAGCAATTCATGTAGCCAGAACAAAATTGAGTAGTCACTTTCTCTACCCAGAAATGATCATTGTTACCTGTAACTCGTAACATAAAATTTTCTAAGTTTAAAAATCTTGCTTCCCATAAGCAAATGACAAATAGGAGGTAGAACTGCACATAAGCAAGATCTGCCCTCTCAGAAGAGAATGGTAACTGAAAAAAATTCTTGAATCAGGCAGAAAAATCTCAAAAAGCATACTGGTTTGTGGTAATCCTGGCCAAAAGGCAATAGCTTTAGGGCTCGATGGTGTCTGAGGGTAACTCTTCTATGACAGAGAACAATCATGTTCTTACCAAAAAAGAAAGTCTAAATTCTTTGAGTACACTCTGAAAAAGTCAATAAAAGATGATCTCTTAAAAAAATTAAAAATGAAAACAAGGTAAGATTTAAGTATTAAAAAATAGCTTTCTGTGACATCCCACCTCCCAGTCACACTGGATATGATAAAAATCAGTGGGGTTAAACATATCACTCTAAAGTGTTCTCAAAACTTACAAAGTTTCTCCAGTCTTATGAAATCAGCAACTAGGCTGGTTTATATAGAAATTTCATCATTTGTGTATGAATGGTTGTCCCATATGACACATCAACAAGGCAAGAATTTATACTGTAACTGAGTGATGAAACATTTGGAGGGCAAAACTTAGATATCTGAGTCTGGTTTCTACTCCCAAAGCCTCTAGGCTAGGGATGGAACAGCCCAATTATCTAAACTCTCCAGAGACGGGGTGCTGATTCTGTGACTACAAAGAAATTAGCCTAGCAGGGGCCAGTTCCCTAACCTGGGAGTTCCCAGAAAAATCTAACATATGACCAAATATTAGCAAATGGCTTAAGAAATAAATGATGGTCTCCAATTACAGCAGCACTCCTGCCTAATACAAAGACAGGCCAACGAAAGAAAATGTCCTGATAAAAGTCCTAACAATCAGAAAAATCTTCTGGAAACCGAAAGTTTATTAGCACAATTCCATCTGAGATACTTCCGCCTGGTTAATATTTTCCTAAATTTGGAAAAGGAAACTACAAAGCTATTTTCTTCAGAGGGAGACTTCCGTTGATGACACTGAAGAAATTGGGAAGAATCGGGAAACTGGCAACATTCTTAAAAACCACAGCATTCTACCCAAACTACCTTTCCATACAGGGATTTAAAGAGGTCTATCACAGTTCAAAAAATAAATAAATAAATAAAAGTTGAAAATGATCTTTGTTGCTTATCTAATGACAAAGCTTTACATCGGAAATGAAATGTTTTCAGACATTAAATTATAAACCAGATACAGCAAAAATGTGACTCTGGCAAAGAAGCTCAATAAAAGTTGTCCTGAAGGAAAGAAGTTACACAGAAACACACACACAAACACACACACACACACAAAACCAAAAAAACCCAACACTACTATCAGAGCTCTCCTGCTTCCCTGCCCCTTGTACCAAGCCGTCAGGTCAGGAAATCAATGCAATTGGTGGTCAAAGAGTTGAAAAGGCTGTCAACGGTATCTCCTTCTAATCACATCAACAAAAACTACCAAATAATACGAAAGAGTGCAAGCTGCCGTAATTCCTAAAGAAAATATGTGAATAAGCGAGCAATTTCCCATTAAGCCGTAACACGGTTTTAGTCCTTCAACGAACCCAACTACAGAGCGTCAACGTGCAGCCGCGGAGGACAGGAGCACTTCGGGGTCCCTTACAGGCTCTACCTGCTCGGACGGACCCCACAAATCAACACGCACCAGTTTCGGAAGCCTGTGAAAGCGGGGAGCGCAGGTCCCAAGAGGGGGAGGTGGCGGCCAAGGTCCAGGAAAGGGCCGTCCCTAAGTCCTTCCAGGGCGCTCCGGAGGGACTCGGCTCGGCTCGGCACCCCAAGCCGAGCGGGAGACGACACCTGACTTCCCGTAACTGGCATCCCCTGGGGCCTCAAGCCCCGCAAAACCAGTGCCCGCTCGCCTCTCTCGGACGCAAACTCCTGCAAAACGCGAGCGACGGCCCGAGGCGCTGCGGGGCTCCCGCACGCCCAGGACCCCTCGGTTCTCCGTAGCGGGGCCGACGCGCGCTGGGAGGGAGGCTTCCGAGACGAGCAGCGAGCGGGGGCCGACGCAGAAGCCGCCCACCGCGCCGGCCTTTCGGGGGACGGGGACGGGGACCGGGGGCGCGGGCGGGGGCGGAGGGGGCGCCGCGCCCAGCTCGGCTCGCGGGCTGCGAGGGCGGAGGCGGGGGCCGCGGGGCGGGCGGCGGGCGGCGGCCAAGCGCAGGGACCCCCCGCGTCGCGCGCGCCCGGGCCGAGGCGGCGGCGTGCGGGGACCCGCGACGGACCCCCTCCCCCTCTCCCGGGCGGCCAAGCCCGCCCTCCGGCGCCCTGCGCCCCAGGCCCACCTTTGATGCCGGCCATGGCGGTGACGTCGCTCCTGGCTCCAGGACGCGAGGCGGCGGCGGCGGCGGCGGCGGCCGGGAGACGGGACACGGGAGACGCGCGGCGGCGGCGGCGGCGGCGACGGCCAGACAACACCCGGAAGTGCGCGACGCAGCACTTCCGCCGGCGACTCGCGCTCGCGCGGGGGCGCGGGGGGCGCGCCGGGCTGGGGGCGGTGGGGCCGAGCCCTCCGTGGCCCGCCGTGCGGCCGCGCGGCCCCCAGCCCTCCCCGGCTCGGCGGCGTCGCCTCGCTTCGGTTCCCAGCTTCCCACGTCCGTAGATGGAGAGGAGACGAATACCGATCTGAATACAAATCCCAACAGCGCTGCTTGTTTTTCGTTTTGGGCAGTAGCAAAGCTGGGCGGCGGGGGGCGGCGGGGGGAGAAAGCAGAGGCACAAACACAGTTACTAAAGTCACCCTGCAAATGTGTTCAACGTTCATTGTTTGGGGAACGGGGCGAGGTACCGAGGTGCACAAAACTGGGTGCGGGGGATCCCTGGGTGGCGCAGCGGTTTGGCGCCTGCCTTTGGCCCAGGGCGCGATCCTGGAGTCTTGGGATCGAGTCCCGCGTCGGGCTCCCTCCTCCTGTATCTCTGCCTCTCTCTCTCTCTATGTCTATCATAAAACAAAATCAAAACAAAAAAAAAAACTGGGTGCAGCTTCTGCCCTGGAGGAGCTTGCACACGCACACAAAATCTAAAATTGTAACAATGATCATTGCTAGGGAGATGGGTAGATAGTCCTTTGAAAACCTTTGATTTAAATCAGATTTTCCCGAGGGAGGGGACAACAGAGGGATGAACAGGGGTGTAACTAGAAGACATAAGGGGGAAACCGTTATGGGGGAAGAGAGTGTGTTGAAGGGCACAGGTGGGATGCTGAGCTTGGGAGGCAAACTGGGCCCCAGGAGTTCGGTCTGTTGGCGAGAGGAGAGGCTAGTGGGATTGTTCTGGTTTATAGGGTAGGACAACAGAGTCCTATATTAGGATTTTCCTCCTCTCCTGAGCCATGAGACTCTTTCAAAGGGTTTAAAAAAAAAATCCGAGTGTAGGTGCTTGATGTGAGATTTGAATTTTTCAATCTTTTCAGTCACCAGGCTAAGATGAACTGCCATGTAAAACTTGGTTGAGTGAATGGTTAGAAGAGAGATTTCCAAAACGTTTTAAAATGAGAGGTACTGGGAACTAAAGTTTTTTTTTTTTTTAAGATTTTATTTATTTATTCATGAGAGATACACAGAGAGAGGCAGAGACACAGGCAGAGGGAGAAGCATGCTCCATGCAGGGAGCCTGATGCGGGACTCAATCCTGGGACTCCTGGATCAGGCCCTGGGCTGAAGGCAGGTGCTAAACCACTGAGCCACCCAGGGCTCCCCCCGAAGGCATCATCCTACCCTGCTGCTCTCCACTACCTACAGTGTTGAATCATAATTAAAAAAAACAAAACAAAAACAGATCTCTTGAGGCTTAATGCCCCCAATAAATCTATCGATATTTTGTGGAGGAGTAGAATTTTTTTTTCCTTTTCAAGTTAGTGCAAAAAATTCTGGAGCCTTCTGAATCATGAAGAGTTTCCATTTAAGGATTGTAGTAGCAAAAACACAAGGCACACTTGAACATATGCTGTAGAAATGTTGCCGCTTGAGACAGTCTGTGAACCACCAGCTCTTCTCCAAACTGAAGCAGGTATATGCATCCTTCTCCCCAACCATCTTGAAAGGAGGTGAAATTCTTGGAGAAGTAAATGCTTTCATCCCAAATAGCATTAGCATCTTTCTCGTTTTGTTCCACAGTATTCATCCTTGAAAGCAGGATGATTGAGAGAACATAACAGAGATACCTCATCAGCAGTGATGGTATTGGTGGTGGTGAGAGTGATCGGTTCTTATCTCACAGACTTATAGCTTGGCTCATAGGGAGAAAGATCACATTTGAGGAAGCCTTTTGGGGCTTCCACAAGTCCCAGTAGCTGAGTTAAGTGCTAGTTTCCTCTTGTGACAGTTGGGTTGGGTATTGCAGATACTCATCCTAGATGATAGTAACAGGCAACTGGGATTGTTCTTCCGGTTAGAAGGGTCTATGTTCTTTTGCTTCCATGTTCATGGAATCTTATGAGATTATGTTCCTTTGACTTTTCTATGAGAACCACAGTGTTACTAGCAAGAAAACCCTCACTACCCTAAGGACTAATTTTGGTCTACAGATAATGTCTAGAGGCACTTGAGACTTGAAAAACAGTTTCCAAATGTATCTCAAAAGCTACCTACGACAGAATTCTTTGGAATGTTTCCTAAAAATGCAAATTCCTGAGACCCACTCCAGACCCAGGAGTTCTGAATCAGAACTTTTGTGGGCAGAGCCCAGGAATCTAAAATTTTATCAAGCACCCTGCATGGAGCTTGCTTCTCCCTCTGCCTGTGTCTCTGCCTCTCTCTCTCTCTCTGTCTCATAAATAAGTAAATAAAATCTTTAAAAAATAAATAAGTAAATTCAATTTGCCAACTACAGGATGATACCCAGTTACTCATCCCATCAATGTTAAGGCGAATCCTTAACGTTAGTTGATGTTATATCCTTTAAAGGTTCCCTAAGTATTCTAACAAAATAGTTAATCAGTGTTACCTTACATAGTTTCAAAAGTTACTCAGAATAGCTTCTTATCCTCCAAAGTTAACTCACAAGATGGGGATGGGGGTGAGAGGAACAGAACTGTTGTTTGTTGTGAAACTGGTATGTGCCTGTGCTTTAAACATCCGATTTCATCCTTTCCACAACTTTGTGTACTGGGAATTACTAATTCTTACAGATCAAGTCAGAGAAACTTCAGGGAAGCTTTTAGTTTTAGTTTTGAAAAGTTCTGGAAAAATTAAATATATAAAAAGGAGTCAGAATGGTATAATTAATTCCCAGGTACCATCAACTACCTTCAAAGCTTAACACATGTTCAATGTTATATTGTCTATACTTCCCATCCTCTTCCCCGACCTCCCATATTATTTTCCTCAAAATTATTTTGAAGGAAATTCCAGAAATAATTTCATCTCTAATATTTTAGTATGTTTCTAAAAGAACCATTGAATAACATAACCATAGTACATTTATGAAACCTAAAAAACAGTTCTTTAAAATCATATACCTAGTCAGTGTTAGAATTTCCAATTGTCTCATAAATGTGATTTATTTTCTAGTTTCTTTGAATCAGGACCCAAATCAGGTTCACATATTCCTATTGATGTGTCACAGAGATGATTTAAGAAGCTGACTCTTATTATGTAGGTCTCAGGTCAAATGGTAGTTTCTTAGTACCCTTTCTGGACATCCTATTTATTATAGCACTTCATTTTATGATGTTTTCTTCTTCTTTAAAAATTGAAGTATGGGGCATCTAGGTAGCTCAGTCAGTTAAGTGACTGACTCTTGGTTTCAGCTCAGGTCATGATCTCAGGTTAGTGGGGTAGAGCCCTGCCTGGGGCTCCAAGCTCAGCATGGAGTCTTCTTGTCCCTCTGTTTCTGCTTTTCCCCCTGTCCCTCACACACTCTTTCATAAATAAATCAATAACATCTTTAAAAATCAAAGTATAATTAACATACTAGTTTCAGACATACAACATATTGATTCAACAATTCTACACGTAAGTCAGTGCTCACATTGATAAGTGTAGTGACTATTTGCCACCAAACAACATTATTACAATATTACTGACTAATAATCCCTATGCTGTACTTTCATCTCTGTGACTTATTTATTTTATAACCGGAAACCTCTTAATCCCCTTTATTTCACCCATCCTCCCAGTCACCTCCCCTCTGGTAAGCACCAGTTTGTTTTCTGCATTTAAGAGTGTGTGTGTGTGTGTGTGTGTGTGTGTGTTACTCTGGTTTGTTCTTCAATGTGCTTATTATTTAACTGAACTATATTATCTGTTGACTCTCTTTCCTACCAGAATGTAAGTTGGTTGACTTTAATGTTTTGTTCATCACTGTCTATAACTATACTTGGCAAATCATGTGATTTCAAATAACAGCAATTCTCTTAAGGTAATTAATGACCTTTACATTGCAAAATCCAAAGGTGACTTTTTTGATTCAACCTTTCAACAACAGTGGACACTGTTGACCATCCTCTTTCTCCCGGCAACTATACAGCTAGTCTCCTGGCTTTTCTCATGCCTTGCCAGAGGTTACTTTTCAGACTCTTCCTAGGATGGTCTTCTGCCCAGTGTTCAAATAATAGTGTTCTCTTAGTTTAGTTCTGGGGCTCCTTCTTTGCCTATCTAAATTCTCTTCCCATGCATTCCTATGTACTTTTTCCTGAGCATTAAATACCATCTTCATTTTGATAACATGACTACCAAGCTCACTTTAGCTTCGAAATGCAGACTTGTATATTCAAGTGTCTGTTTGACGTGGCCTTCTGGATGCTTAATAGTCGCTGCCAACTTAACATGTTGAGAATAGAATTTTCTATGATCTTTCTTCCAGTCTCCCTTGGTCCCACTCCAAGCCCCCACTGTTCCCCCAGCCTCCTCTTGTTCTGCTCTTCCCTTAATTTACTTTGCTTCAGTCATAATTGGGCTCGTTTGCCTCTCCCACCTCCTGAATTTTGTATTTTCACTACTGTATCCCCAGTGCCTACAACAATGCCTGGCAGGTACTTGTAGGTATTGGTGGATGCTCCCTATATAAAGTTACTGGCTGACTTAAAAGAATGACTGTTCCTCAAAACACATGGTTAGGCTTGTGCACCCACGGTTCTCCAAGCCGTGAAGGATCTTCCCCTGACCTTTATATGACTGGTTCTTTCTCATTCAGGTCTCAAACTTCAAAATCACTTCCTCAGGAAGGAGATGCCTCCCTGAAGTTGCCTCTCCGTCTCTAATGTAACACCGTTTGATTTTCATCACTGCATTTATCGCTGCCTATTACCTTTGCCTACTGATTATTTAATGTTGTTTTTCTATCCCACTTCAGTGTAAGGTCCACAAGTACTGGGACATTGTATCCTCCATGCCCTAAGACAGTGCCTGGCGCTGTTAGACATTCAACCTTCATTTGTTGAATGAATGAGGGAAACCCAGGGCCGTCAGACCTCAAACATAACACTCTTAGAACTGTTTTCTCTGGCTCTTTAGCTGGTAGTTTCTCCTCCTGGTATTTTGTAAGTTCTTACTGCCTCCACGTACCAGGAGATAGGTAAAAGTTCTGGGCTTCTGAAACTAGACAGCCTATCTCCTTGCTACCTTTCACCCAAATCTTAGCAAACAGTAGCGGGACACGAGTCATGTGCCAGGCCCTATGTTGGGTCCTGAAGACAAAGTTTTATGATGCAGAGGAACTTCTCAAGAAGGTTATGGAGGTTTCAGCACGTTGGTTTCTTTTTTTTTTTACGATTTTATTATGAGAGACACACACACACACACAGAGAGAGAGAGAGAGAGAGGCAGAGACACAGGCAGAGGGAGAAGCAGGCTCCATGCAGGGAGCCCGACGTGGGACTCGATCCCGGGTCTCTAGGGTCAGGCCCTGGGCCGAAGGCGGCGCGAAGCCGCTGAGCCACCGAGGTTCCCCCGCACGCAGGTTTCACTCTCAACAACCGCGGCACCTTCCCTCGGAACCTTTCGGAGCCGCAGACCAGACGCAACACGGTCGCGTCCCTCGTTTCCACCCCAGCGCCCAGCGTCCCGCTTCTGCATCCGCCCCCGGCGGGAGCGTCCTGCCCTTGGCCCCGCCCCCAGCCGGCCTAGGCCCAGGGGCGGGGCCTGCAGCGTCCCCTCGCGTTCTCCCGCGCGACGCAGTGGCAGTGACGTGACTCTTGCGCACGGACTTTCGCTGCGGCCGTGCGGGGAGACTTCCCCCCGCGGCGGCCCGAGCTCCCGGCGTCGCCGTGCGGTTGCGCGCGGACTTCCGCCGCAGGCTTCCGGCCCTGGAGCGCCTGGCAGCCGCCCTCTACCTTCCCCTGGAGCCATGGCCGCAGGCGGTGGGCCGGAAGCTGCTGGACGCCGCGCTCTTGTCCTCCTCCTCTGGCTTCTGCCGCTCGCGGGCCCTGCCCTCGGCTGGAATGACCCTGGTGAGTGCTGTCCTCACCCGGCCCTCTCTGTCGCCCGCAGCTAGCGCCCCGAGGCCCGGCGGCCGATCCTTGCCGTTCGCCCCTAACTGCTCCCTTCCGTCGTCCTCTCTGTTCACCTGCGCCTCTAACGCTCACTTCCATCTTCATCTCTGTTCATCTGCGCCCTGCCTGGCCCTTGTGCTTTCCCTAGACGTCCTCCGGGACAAGCGGGGACTGTTAGGGAGTCGGCGGGGCGGACGGCTCTGTATTCTTTCGGTCCCCTTTCTCCCTCCCCTGGACTCCCAACATTTGTCTGCCGGCCCCTTTCTCGGACTGCAGTCCTCATCCCTAAGATGAACTGGAAAGTTCGACACTCACCTGCTCTTCTTGCTTTGTTGTCATGGCTGTCTGATGTCATGTTCGCTGCCTGTTGTCATGGCTGCCTGTTGCTACGGCTGACCGTTGCCACAGCACCGGCAGTCTGTGAGTCATGCTTAGTGGGCAGGGATGCAAACCTTGCAGGTCGGTTAGCAGAACCGTAGACTGTACTCCTGCTGTGAGCAGAACCCAAGCTGCTTATTCTGACCACTGGAGTGAAGTTCATCTCGTTATGCGTCGGCTTTTCCATTGCTTTTCACCGCACACTGGATTTTAAAAAGTGATACATGATGAGTGGTTTCTGGAGAAAAGTTTTTTTTACTATGTTATTAGAATTTTCTTTTTTTTTTTAAAGGATTTTATTTATTTATTTATTCATTCATGAGAGACAGAGAGAGAGAGAGAGGCAGAGACACGGGCAGAGGGAGAAGCAGGCTTCATGCAGGGAGCCCGATGCGGGATTTGATCCCGGGTCTCCAGGATCACACCCTGAGCTGCAGGCGGCACTAAACCGCTGCGCCACCCGGGCTGCCCTGTTATTAGAATTTTCTTAAGAATTTTTACAGGATAAATAATATTCCGTGTAATTTTATTTCTTAAAGATTTTATTTATTTATTCATGAGAGACACGGAGAGGGGGAGGGGGCAGAGACACAGGCAGAGGGAGGAGCAGGCTCCATGCAGGGAGCCGAATGTGGGACCTGATCCTAGGTGTCCAGGATCAGGCCCTGGGCTGAAGGTGGCGCTAAACCGCTGAGCCACTGGGGCTGCCCTAAATTATGTATGTATATGTACACAAACATACAGATTTCCATTTAATGATGTATGTTGTCAAATTGGAATTACATAAAAATGACTCTTGAATAGTTAAAACATTTTTTTGTTGTTTGGAGAATGAAAATGTAAAAGCATGAGAAGTATCAATATTGTATTTGTGACTTGGGTGATAGGAAATGACCATGTTTCTTAAGCAACAGATTTACTTCTGTAATATCCTATTTTATTTCTGAATGCTGAAATGGAAGAGAAGCTGCTGTTTGCAAATACTTGACTTTGAGTAACTCATTTTATGTGGATGTTTTATTAGTAATAAAAGCCAAATTGGATTTAAATGTCCATGTATTTATGTATTCCTAGAAAGTTGTACCTAAAGAGGACACTGTGATCAGAATTATAGTTTGAAAACTGGATTGAAACATTAGTTGAACCCTCAATTCTTTTTAAAATTTTTTGTAGGTTTATTTATTTGAGAGTGTGTGTTCTCCTGTAAGCACAAGTGCAGGGGGAGGAGATGAAGGAGAGAGAGGGAGAGAATCTCCAGCAGGAACCTGAGCAGGGAGCCCAGCCCTGAGGCTCTGTCCCCACCACAAGATCATGACCTGAGCCAAGATCAAGAGTGGTAGGCTTAACCAACTGAGCGACCCAGGCGCCTCAAACCCTCAATTCTTAAGTAAAGAAAAGGATGTTTACAGATGAAGAGTCGTGGGGGGGGGGGGGGATTTTAAAAGAGGAACCAAATTTAAATTAATGCTGAACCACTTCTTGGTAGCCCTTAGTCTATCTACTCTATAAGCTATTGTTCTGGAACAAAAAGCACCAAAATATTTTGCGGAGTAAATTCTGCTTTACCTTAATTTACTTTGAGGAACTTTTCTGTGAAAGTATTTTATTAGGTTAAGTTTTATCAAGCCTTATAGTAAAAAAATAATCGTTCCCTAATTTGTATTTTTTTTCCTTTTTTTTTTTTGACTTTGGATGCACTTACTTTGCTTTTAGCTAACATAGAGGAATAGTTTGCCTGGAAAAAAAAAAGTGTATCAGTTCTAAAGCGATTACCTGGCTTTTCAGAATTCTTTATGGAATTATTTTATATTTAAGTTACTTTTCTGGGTGTTGAGAATATAGCAGTGAACAAAACTGAGCATCTTAGTTTACATTTATTGAGGAGAAATAGATAATACACAGATTGGTAGGTACCATGTCAGATCGTGAAAAGCAGTATGGACAATGATAACACAGGAAGGAAGACAGGGTGTACAGGCAGAAGTGGGACTTTCAAATTATACATTGGTCAGGGAAAAGGTGACCTTTGAGGTGACATTTGATCAGAAACTTGAAGGTAGAGGAAGTGTAAATGACCTGCTGTGACATTTTATTTTATTTTATTTTATTTTATTTATTTTATATCTTATTTATTTACTTAAAATTCTTTTATTTTTATTTTTATTTATTTATTTTTAATTCATGAGAGACAGAGAGAGGCAGAGACAAAGGCAGAGGGAGAAGCAGGCTCCATGCACCGGGAGCCCGACGTGGGATTCGATCCCGGGTCTTCAGGATCACGCCCTGGGCCAAAGGCAGGCGCCAAACCGCTGCGCCACCCAGGGATCCCTAAAGATTTTTTTTACTTATTTGAGAGACAGGGAACACACACCCACATGAGCAGGGGGAGGGCTGAGGGAGAGGGAGAGAGAGAATCTCAATCTGTCTCCAGCTGAGCTTGGAACCCCATACAGAGCCCTGTGCAGAGCCCCGTGGGGGGCTTGATCCTACCACCTAGAGATCATGACCTGAAGTGAAATCAAGAGTTGGATGCTCAACTTACTGAACCACCCATGTACTCCAAAAAAGTTCATTTATCTCCTATTGAATTCCCACATGTATCTGGATTTATTTCTGGGCTTTCTTTTGTTTTATAGTTCCCTTGTCTATTTCTTTTTATTATTATTATTATTATTTAAAAAAATTTAAATTCAAGTTAGTTAACATACAGTGTATTATTAGTTTCAGGGGTAGAATTTGATGATTCATCAGTTGCATTTAACACCCAGTGCTCATTACATCAATTACCCTCCTTAATGTCCATCACCCAATTACTCCATCCCCTCCTCCTTTGCCTATTTCTGTTCTAATTCCATATTATCTTGATTATAGTAATTTTATGGTAAGTTTTATTGTCTGGTAAAGCAGTTTTGTTTTTTTTCCAAAAATTTTTGGTTATTTATAGACATCTGTTTTTCCACAGGACCTTTAACATAATTTCTTCCTGGTTCCAAAAATCCCAGTTTGGTTCCTGGTGGGAAGTGTATTGTATTTATTTAGATCTTATTACATATGTATTTTTAATATAGATCACATATTGATCCTAAGTTTATTTCCAGATATTTTATGTATGTATGTAGTTTGACACTAATTTGAGATAGGTTTCCTTTTTTCATTTTTAATTGGATATTACAGGTTTAGAAAAAACTTTAAAAGAAAAGAAAAAACTTTTGACTTTTGGTAATTGATAAAATATCTAGCTGTTTTATCACATTCTCTTATTATACCATGATTGTATTTTGGGAATTTCTCTGGATTTTGTAGGCCCAGAAACTCTAAATAAAATTCTTCTGTTTGCACTAAGTGTGATAGATACTATTGGAAGATCACTTAGAAGTCATGGTCTACCTTCTCCTTGTCTACCTCCTTGTAAATACTGGGAAAGCCAAATACTCATTTTGCTAGAATTACTGGGTGCTAAGTCATTCTAGTCAGTCTACTGAAGGAATTATGGGAAAGATATTTTAAATTTTGGTGGAAAGTTGTCTTCTTTACATATTCCTGTTTTCTTTCAACTCTGTATTTAAGGTTCAGGTATGTCAGTGCAGTTTTAGGCATCATGAGAGGCCATCACTAAATCCTTCAATATAACCTATCCCCGCCCTTTATTAAAAAGGAACTTTCCCCCACAGGTAAAAGTAACATTACCCCTGACAAAATGAATCTTAATTTCTTAATATCAACTAATTATCCATTCCATATTCAGATGTCACAATTGTGCCTGAAATGTCTAAACTGTCTTAAAACAAGATCCAGTCCTGGCCTGTGCATCCCATCTGATTGTATTCTCCCTTAAGTTTTCTTAAATGTAGAACAGTCTTTTTTTTTTAAGATACTGCTTTGCTGAGGGGATGGACCCAGTTGTTCTTTAGAATATCCTACCTTCTGGATTCTGTTTTCTCGTGGTGTTTTATCTTGTTTTTTTCTTTTCTGTTTTTCTTGTAGACAGGATGTTAAGTTTAAAGGATTGATAAAATTCACGTTAAACACTTTTGGGGATTACATCATAGTAGATGGTGTAATATCAATTTGTTCTACCATTATTGATGCTAAGATTAAGTAGTAGATTAAAAATGGCTTTATAACCCTTATGAAATTACATTTTTACAGAAAGCACTCTTGTAATGTTACTTGGCACCATACCAATATCCAGTCTCTTAATGATTTTAAAACTAATAAATCCTTGTCTGAATCAGTTTCTTTGGGCATTACAAAATGATGACTTTTTCTAGTTCTGTCATTTCTTCTGCATTTATTAGGTGTTATTCTTCAGTGAAGTTGAAATTTCCGTTTTCCCTGAGGCTATTTAAGATTACAGTTCCTAGGGGAAAGAATAAAAATTTAATTTTTAATCTTTAATTACTGATTTTCAGAGTAAGGACTTAGGTAGTAACTTTTAGTGACAAATGAGGTTTTGGCATTCTCTTTGAGTATCGTTATGGATTCTGGATTTTCATACATTGAACATAATTTGATCAATTATAGTCTTTATCTTGCTGGTCAATCTTTTATTTTTGGTCTCTTAAGAAGAATTCTCCGTACCGGGATCATAAACATATTCTGTTGTGCTTTCTTCCAGTACTTTTTATTTGTAGTATGTTTTATGGTAAGTTTTTAGCCATCATGGATTAATTTTTATACATTGTGTATGATGATCAATTTTTCTAATCCTCTGCCAATACTATATTGTTTAGACTACTATAGGTTTAATAGTATATTTTGGTATATGTAGTCGAAATTTACTTTCTTTGTTGCTACTGATATTCAACTGTTTTTTCATTATTGGTTATATATGTTATTATATGTTCTATGTCATATTTCTAGTTTTATTACATTTTGGTGAGAATGCGGCTGATAATCTCAGCTTAGTTGCATCTATTAAGTCCTTTTTTGGTAAATAAGTATAAATACTATCTATATCTGCTGATAGGAGGGAATGTCCACAATGTATGATTAAGTGGAAAAACCATGCGAAGAATGATGTGGACTGTATGTTTCAGTTTTTATAAAAATAAACTAATAAACAAAACAACCCCTGTATATGTGTCTGGGTAAGCAAGAAAAAAGTATTTATTAGGTTGTTAATTTGGGTTATCACAGAAATGTGAAATTGGAGGAAGAGTGGGTTTCACTATTAAAAGAAAATCTTGAAATATATCATATATAAAAATGAATAAATTAAAAATACATGAATAGTTTAAAGAAGAATAAAACGAACATCAATGTAGTCCCATTCAGTTAAGAGAAAGAACGTTAGAAGAATTCTGCATGTTCCTTCCTAAGTACATTTCCTTTCCTGGAGGTAGCTACTTAACTGATTTTTGAATGAATAATTTTTTTATTCTGATTTTTTGACCCACGTTTGTGGTAAAACCCTAAAAGTTTTTGAGAAACTGACTAGCTGTTTTCTTAGCAGTGTGAAAAAAGTTTCTGGCTTCAGGTTTCCTGAGATTTTAAGTGCTGCTTTTGGGGAAATCACTGCGGAAAGATATGGGAAACACAGGACTCCCCATAATTAGGGCATCTTTTGAAAGCTCTAGTAGTCCAATATTGTACATCTGGCAGAAGTATGGTCAGAAGGAGTAGGATGCTCTTTATCTTTTGCTTCTCAGGTTACCGTGGTTTATCTGTGGCAGTCAGGAATAGGTTAAAGCCAGAATGCTTCTATGGAGTGATACGAGTGTCCTTCATCTGATCCCAGGTAGTAGGACACGGGGTGGGTGGGGGGAAGAGGAGGAACTTCCATCAACTCAAAGTCAAGACAAACCAAATACAGATAAAAACCAAAGCTGGGTTCACCTGGACATTCTTTCCGTAGGTTTTAAAAAAGATGGTATGGTAGCAACAGGGAATTTTGTTGGTAGCCTTTTTGAGCAGTACTCTTACTCTCTGCCTGGCCTATGGTTGTCATCCTGCTGTCTTTGTTTATCATTCTCCTTGGGGTTTCCTTGTCCCTCAGTATGCCATTATTCTTTCTTTAGTCCTCTGGTGTTTATGTCTTTCTCTGTTTTATTTTCTCTTGGTGGTGAATATCTTTCATTATCTTACTGAGAATTGATACCTGGGAGGTAAATATTTTGAAATCAAGACATCCCTCTTGCTTGAGTAACAATATAGAATTGTACACCCACTTATTTTTGAAAGTTTTCCTATGACGGGTTTTATTAGGATGACTTTCTATGACAGTATGCTTACTACCTGTTTATCTATGTTCTTGTTTTAGACAGAATATTGTTGCGGGACATAAAAGCTCTTACCCTCCATCATGACCGCTATACCACCTCTCGTAGGCTGGATCCAATCCCACAGTTGAAATGTGTTGGAGGCACAGCTGGATGTGATTCTTACACCCCAAAAGTCATACAATGTCAGAACAAAGGTTGGGATGGTTATGATGTACAGGTAATGTTCATTATGTTGATAAGTCTAACTCGAATTTTTATTCAATAAAGTGTTTATTGGGATATTACTTGTATATTTTGGAAAGACATGTAGAAAAATCTCAAGTTAAATATATAAATATAAATCAGTTATTCATTTTCTGGAAGAACATACTCCAAAAGAAATGAATTGATTTTAAAGCCTGGAAATATTCACTGGAATTTTCTTCTAAGATAGTAAATTTTTAAAACTATACATACTTGGGAGTAGGGGTCAGCGATCTCTGCTAGTTGTCATTTTACTGTCATTCCTCAAAGAATACCAACCTACTTTTGAGAAATAATGTTAACATGATTGGGAATTGTGGACTCTTAGGAATATAAGATGGTACAGCTACTTTGGACTGGCAGTTCCTCAAAAGGTTAAGCATAGAATTACTATATGCTCTAGTCATTCCACTATGAGGTATAAAACCAAAAGAATTAAAAACATGTCCACACAAAAATTTGTACATAAATGTTTCTAGCAGCATTATTCATAATAGCCAAAAAACAGAAACATCCTAAATGTCCATTATTGATGAATGAATAAACAAAATGTGGTATATCCATACAATGGAATATTATTCTGCCATAAAAAGAGTGAAGGGCAGATACATGCTATACATGTGTGAAAACATTGTGCTAAGTCAAAGAAGCGCAGTCACATATTATATGATTGCATTTGTATGAAATGTCCAGGATAGGGAAATCCATAGAAACAGATTTGTAGGACAGCCCGGATGGCGCAGCAGTTTAGCGCCACCTTCAGCTTAGGGCCTGATCCTGGAGACCTGGGATAGAGTCCAGAGGCATAGGCAGAGGGAGAAGCCTGCTTCTCCCTCTGCCTCTGCCTCTGCCTCTCTCTCTCTCTCTGTCTCTCTCATGAAAAAATAAATAAAATCTTAAAAACAAAAACAAAATATTAAAAAAAAAGATTTGTAGTTGCCTAGGGCTGGGAGGTTTGGGAGGAAATGAGTGACTGCTAATGGATAAGAGATTTCTTTTTGCGGTGATGAAAATATCCTAAAGTTGGTTGGGCTTATGGTTGCACAACTGTGGATATACTAAAAACCATCAAAATGGGTGAATGTATGATAGGTGAATAATATTTCAATAAAGCTGTTATAAAAAAATACAATAGCATATCTGAAATTTGGGAGAGGAAGATAATTTGGCCAAAAAGTTAAAGAAATGCAGAAGATCTATTTTAGCTTGTGTCTCTTTAAATGCTATTAAAGAAATATATTACTTATTTAGCTCAAAATAAACTCAGACTTTTTTTTTTTTAAAGATTTTTATCTATTTAAGAGAGAGCAAGAGAGGGAGTAAGCAGGTAAGGGTAGTGGACTTTAAGGTAGAAATTTTTGAGGATAGCATGAATTCTTTTTGTATTTTTCTAAATATCGTAAATTTTTTTTTTTTTTTTTTTTTTTAAGAAATGGGGCACCTCGCTGGCTCAGTTGGTAGAACATGTGGTTCTTGATTTTGGGATTGTGAGGTTCAGGCCCCATGCTGGGAGTAGAGATTACTTAAAAATTTTTTTTTAAGAGAATTGACTTACAGGATTGGACCATGGAAAGTTAGTTGATAGTATTATAAAATTTGTGCAGAAAGTTTTTCTCAGAAGGTTATATAATCTCTCGGATACTATATGTAGTTACCAGATACTCATATATGATGCTGAGTTTTGAGTCTTAACTTAAAAAAAAAGTCTATTTTTACTTTTATTTATTTATTTTTTAAAGATTTATTTCAGAGAGAGAAAGAAAGCACTCATGGGGTGCTGGTAGGGCAGAGACAGAGGGAGAGAGAGTCTTAAGCGGAGTGTGTTCAGTGCAGAGTGCAGAGCCTACTATGGCGGGGTTCAATTAATGACCCTGAGATCATGACTTGAGTGGAAACCAGGAGTTGGTTGGTTGCTTAATTGACTGTGCCACCCAGGTGCCCCCCAAACCTTTATTTTTAAAGAAAACATCTTGAAAAACAGTGCAAAAAGTTGACATTTAAAAATTTTGCTTAACATTGAAAATTGTGAAGTGTTTAATATGTACAAAAGAATTGCTTACATATATATGTAAAGATTAAGGAATAGTAATAAACACTCAGGTACTTAGTATCTAGCTTTGAAATCCCGAGGTTACTTTTCCCTGACACAGAAGGACTCACTGTTTTAAATTTTGTCATTCCCTGACTTTGTTTTGCAGTTTTATGACAGCTATATAGCCCAAGTAGTACATATTAAATGAAAAAAAATTTTTGATTCTAATAATCTATTTCTGTTTTTCTTCACAGTGGGAATGTAAGACCGATTTAGATATTGCGTATAAATTTGGAAAAACTATGGTGAGCTGTGAAGGCTATGAATTCTCTGAAGACCAGTATGTACTAAGAGGTTCCTGTGGCTTGGAGTATAACTTAGATTACACAGAACTTGGCCTGAAGAAATTGAGAGAGTCTGGGAAAAACCATGGCTTTAACTCTTTCTCTAATTATTATGACAAGCTGTACTCCCCAGATTCTAGTGGCATCCGTGGATTGATTACCATTCTGGTACTACTTGCTATTGCTTATGGAGTTTATAAATTGTTCCTTAGTGATGGTCAAGATTCTCCTCCACCTTATTCTGAGTATCCTCCAAATTCCTATCATTATCAGAGATTCACCAACTCAGCAGGACCCCCTCCCTCAGGCTTTAAGTCTGAATACACAGGTATGTTTCTCTAATGGCATTAAATAGGGTAGATGGGAGATAGTGAATCTTGTGCTGGTTTCTGAAATACAAAGTAGTTGGATTGGGAAACCAAAGCAGATATGTCATCTTCTTCTTTTTTTTTTTTTTTAATTTTTTAAAAGATTTTATTTATTCATGAGAGACACAGAGGGAGAGAGGCAGAGACACAGGCAGAGGGAGAAGTAGAAGTAGTAGATCCTGAGACTCCAGGATCACGCAGAGACACAGGCAGAGGGAGAAGTAGAAGTAGTAGATCCTGAGACTCCAGGATCACGCCCTGGGCTGAAGGCAGGCGCTAAACCGCTGCGCCACCCAGGGATCCCCCATTCTTAATGTTTATGGACATTCTACTTCCAGTTTTTGACTGTTATGAATAAAACTGTTGTAAGTATTCCGTATATGTCTTTCTGTATACAAATGCATACATTTCTCTTAGGTATATATTGAGGAATGGAACTGCTGGGTCATAGGGGAGGAGGAGGTTTAATTTTAGTAGGCAGTGATAGTTTTCCAAAGTATTTTCTATTTTAACTCCTACCATCAAGTACCATTCAACTCCTACATCCTTGCCATTACTTGCTACTCTGTCTTTTTAAAGTTAGCTGATATGGTGGTTAATAATGAACTAACTCAGTGTGGTTTAATTTGCATTTTCCTGAAGACTAATGATACCAGGCACCTTTTCATATTGTTACTGGACATCTGGATATCTTCTATAATAAAATGGCTGTTCAAGTCTCTGTCCATTTTAAAAATTGGGTTGTGTGTCTTTCCTCAGATTTGTAGGAGAGTTCTTTACATATTCTAGTGCTTATTTGGGCAGCACATATTGTAGATAAATACCTGGTATTTTACAAATACTGTCTCCCAGTCTGTGGCTTGCCTTCCCACTCTGCTAATGTTGTCTTTTGATGTCTCTCTGTGTGTGTGTGTGTGTGTGTGTGTGTGTGTTTCTCATGAATAAATAAATAAAATCTTAAAAAAAAAGACAACAAAACATTAAGAATGGGACAAATTGTGATTTTTTTTACACAATGGAATACTATAGATTAATTAAAAAAAACAAAACAAAAAACTGATGTAATGCAGTAATGGGGGTTGACTCTCAAAGATATAATTTTGTGCCAGACACAGAAGAGTAGTATATGATTACATTTATATAAAGTTCAGGAATGGTTACACTAAAGTATGGTAAGAGAATTCAGGGTAATGCTTATCTCTAATGTGGGTAGGTATCAGGAATTGTAATGAAGGAGCCTTCTGGGGTCCTAGAAATGTTTTATCGATGTAGGTAGTGATTACATGCATGGGTACATATGTACAAATTTATTATGTTCATGTGAGATTAGCACACTTTCCTTTATGTATGCTATACCTCAATTAAAAAAAAAAGAAAATTTTCTTCTAAGCAGAAGATACTTTCTTGGTCTCTTTAAGTTCTGACTTCCCAAAATATCTGGCTGCTGCTTCCACTTGGATTCATCCATTAGACACTCAAGTACAGCCGACACCTGAAGCTTTTACAGATGTTCATAATGCAAAGGAAGGAACTCAGAGGGGGGGCGTCATCTTCAGTAGCTGATCCTGAGCAGGACAAACGTAACTTTACAGGAGGGAACTATTCCCCCCCCCCTTCTAAAATATATCCCTCTTTTGCCATGTCTGTGGGAAAGGTGCTCCTTAGTTATAGATCAGTATTGTATGAATGCCCTTTAAAAAAAAAGATTTATTTGGGATGCCTGGGTGGCTTGGCAGTTGAGCGTCTGCCTTTGGCTCAGGGTGTGATCCCAGTTTAGGAATTGAGTCCCACATCAGGATCCCTGTGAGGAGCCTGCTTCTCCCTCTGCCTATGTCTCTGTCTCTCTCTGTGTCTCTCATGAATAAATAAATAAAATATTTTTTAAAAGAATAAAAAAGATTTATTTGTTTCAGAGAGAGAGTATGTGGCAGGGAACAAGGGGCAGATGGAGAGAGAGAAAACCTCAAGAAGACTCCCTGCTGAGCAGGGAGCCTGATGTGGGGCTCAATCCCACAATCCTGAGATCATTACCCGAGCCGAAATCAAGAGTCACCCCCTCTTTAAAAAAATACACTTTTTGACTGTAACTTGTTTATGAGTTGAGGGCTGAGTATTAATAATAAATAGCACAAATAAGATATTTTAAATGCCATGGTTTTTTTTGGTTTTGTGGGCTGTGTTTTAAGTGAGGATATGTAATCATTTTTTTATTTCTAGGACCACATGGTGCAACTTCTGGTTTTGGCAGTGCTTTCACAGGACAACAAGGATTTGACAATTCAGGACCAGGGTTCTGGACTGGCTTGGGAACTGGAGGAATATTAGGATATTTGTTTGGCAGCAATAGGTATGCTTTGCATTGATCTCACTAGCCCTTTAATTCCACTTTTCTTTAGAGGCTTCTTTGGTTTGCAGGTTGACTGGATTTGGTTTTGTTAAGGAAAATAAATTATGGTGACATTATCCTATTAAATCAGATTCTCTGCTGTACGGACTTCATTAGTACTGTTGTCTGTGTTGTTTTTTTTTTTTTTTCATTATATTTCTTCTTCCCAATGTCATCCTTAAAGATATTATGAGATAGGAAAAAGACTGTTTACTTAAACATCTGAGAAAATGAGAAGACAGGAAAGAACATAGTATTTGAGGAGCAGTTAGCAGTCTGGCTTGGTAGGAGAATGATAAGAGAAAAAAAGCTGAAACAGGGCCTGGAGCCAGATTTTGGGATGTCTTCATTTTTTTTTTTTTTTTTTGGTTTTATTCATTTATTCATGAGAGACACAGAGAGAAAGAGAGAGGGGTGGGGTGGGGTGGGGGGTAGAGACACAGGCAGAGGGAGAAGCAGGCTTCATGTAGGGAGTCTGATGTGGGACTTGATCCCGGGTCCCCCGGATCATGTCCCGGGCCAAAGGCGGTGCTAAACTGCTGAGCCACCCAGACTGCCCGGGATGTCTTCATTATTATTGGTAGTAATTTTAGATTTTATCTGAATGAATTCTGGAAGAAAGAATCTTTTCTTCCTGTCACTTTGCCCCCCATGGCAGTGACTATACAATATCAGAAATACAAATAGTATGTATTTATTTCATATTATACCAGAACAATGAGGAAAAACACTTACTTACTTATTTATTTATTTATTTATTTATTTATTTATTTATTTATTTATTTATGATAGTCACAGAGAGAGAGAGAGAGAGGCAGAGACACAGGCAGAGGGAGAAGCAGGCTCCATTCACTGGGAGCCCGATGTGGGATTCGATCCTGGGTCTCCAGGATCGCACCCTGGGCCAAAGGCAGGCGCCAAACCACTGCGCCAACCAGGGATCCCCAAAAAACACTTGTTAAAGGTATTTTTTTCTGAGAATATAGGAATAGGAAGATATTTAAAAGTCACAAGAAAAATGCCTGATATGTGTCTATGTCTTAATAGAGCAGCAACACCCTTTTCAGACTCATGGTACTACCCATCTCATCCTCCTTCCTACTCCAGCACATGGAATAGCCGTGCTTACTCACCACTTCGGGGAACCTCGGGTAGCTATTCGGCATCATCAAGCTCAGAGACAAGAACCAGAACAGCGTCAGGTAAGAGTGAAAACACAGAAATTCCTATTATGTAGCAGTGAAGTACAGAGATAGTTTTGAAACTTAAGAAGATGGTTATTAACTATATATTAGCAATAATAGTTTTATTTGGCATACTCATCGGAAATATTAATAGCACAATTAACTGAGATTAAAATATAGATCAGATTCGTTCTTTCCTCTCACATCTAAACATTCTTTAAAAATCAAACAGGGATTTGGTTTAGACTTACTTTTGCTGCTAAGCGGGGTTTTACCTTAAACCTTCCTGAACGTTGGTTTCCACATATGTTTAATTCTATGACCTCTAGGTTTCTTTTTTTTAAGCTCTAAGATGGAATTTTCTAGGTAGAAGTTTGAACTTTTAAAATTCAGTAAAATCCAGTAAATAAATAAATCCATCCTTTAATTTAAATAATTGTCAAAAATAACAGTGGTAATGTTTATTGCTATATGCTAAGAGGGAATTTTGTAAAAAGCAAAGATATAATATAAAAAATTTAAAAATAACTATTTGTTTTTAAACATCCAGCTAATTAACAGAGGATGGGAGGACATGAGTAATGAAGTAGTAATAGATTGCTGTGGATTTCGTTCGTCCTCTTCAGCAGGGGAAAGTTATAGAATAGATATTCATTCTTGATAATGACTGAAGACTTACTTAAATATGTTTTAAAGTATAAGAGTGAATTTCTCCTAGTACTAGTGTGAATATAAATTGATACAATCACTTTGAAAGACTGTTTGAAAAAAAAAGAAGAAGAATGTTTGGCATTACCTACTAAAATTGAGCATAAATATACTCAAGACTCAGCATTTTCACTCTCAGATATATGTCAACAGAAATGCATACATTTGTACACTGAAGGATAAGTACGAGAATGTTCATAGCATCTTTATTCCAAATAGCCTCCAACTAGAAAAAACCCATGTAGCCAACAGCAGCAAACTGGATGAATAAATTGAGTCATGGCCATATAGTGGAATGCAACAGGGAGAGAGAATAAATGCTGTATGAAATAATGAAGATAGATCTACCAAATATAAAAAGAAAAGAAAGAAGCCAGACACAAAGGAATATATTTGAATATGATTACAACATTCATATTTTATATACATCTTTAAAAATAAGCAAAGCTAACCTACGGTGTTAGATGTTAAGGTAGTGGTTACTTTGAAGGAGAAGAAGGAGACATAGTGATTGGGAGGATATATAAAAATACAGCTACATAGTACATAACACAACAAGAAAACTCATTCTTAGTGGGAACAAAAATTGTAAAAACAACCCCATAAATATCAACTAGAAGTCTTTGGGACTTATATGAAGAAAATCATTAAACATTACCAAATAGCCTAAAGGAAAACCTGAAAAAAATTTGACTTTCCAGATGGGAACACTTGTCATCTTGTAAACTGTTAGTGCATTTGAGTATGTGTGTGTGTGGGGGGGAGGTGGACTAAGTAACATTTACGTTTGGAAGCCTAAAATTTGCCCCCAGAGTATTTCTCTTGTCCCTGGAGTTGTGATAGGAACAGGGCATGGCTGGCTCCATTGGCCTCTCTGCTTTTGGGCTTAGACATTGAGTATTGCCCATACCATGTTGGTCCTACCATAGGATACCTGTTCTTTGGTTTCCCAAAAGCAGCATGTTGGAGTCTAGTCAACTTGATGCCTGGGTGACTGGGAGGGTCCCCACTTGCTCCCTCATTCCCTCATGTTTTTTTATTCATTTGTTAACAAATGTATTCCTGTAGTAGTTTTATAAGCAATGCCAGTGCATCTTTAAAAGTGAATATAAATTTTACTCTTCTCATTTTAGGATATGGTGGTACCAGAAGACGATAAGAAAGTAAACAGTTGAAGTCAAACGCTGGAAGCAAAATTTCTGATTTTTTTCATCACTTTCTTTAAAAAACAAAAAACAAAAAACAAAAAAACCAAGTACTACCTGCTAACAACCGGGGAAGGGGAGTTTGTTTTTGGTCCTTATTGCTTTCTATGCTCTATTACTTGAGACGTAAGAGCTACTAGATGAGAAGATGCTTCTGTAGAGAATCGTATGTTAGTGTAATGTGCACTTGTGTGTATAGTTTATGAAAGCGATGACTACTTTGGAAAGCTTTCAAAAAATGTTAATTTCTAAAACCTGATATCATTAAGAATGAAGGCTTTATGACTATTACACCCTGGGTACAGAAAGTGTCAGTCTTACAGGGTTTTAATCGTTACTTTATAAAAACGATAATAATCAATTTGGTATTTGTTGTGTAGTGTTTACTGTTCTTCAGACATTTCAAACAAGCTTGGGACTACCAGTTATACTTACCTGTGTGTTCTTACCACTTTTGAGTCCAGGAGCTTTGAATCCTTCAGTGGTGGTGGGGTTCAAGTAAGTGAGAATGACACCCCTCCCCTTTTTTTTTGGAAAAGGTAGAAAATAAGTATCTTAGAAGGTGGTTGTGAATGATTTGTGTGCTGACAAAAATGCTTGAAACCCCCATATTCATTAAGTTCAAATGTGTTAACAAAGGTGTCTTACTTGCAAAAGCATGCAGCCCTCTGTGGGACCTCCAATGTTGTTGTCGCTGACTGTTTCAATCTTACATTAAAATGACAGGAAAAATAAAAACAAATAAGGGGTTTAATTCTTATTCTTTCTACCAGCTTTGACACAAAATGGTGTAACCCTTTTGACCTTTTTTCCCAAAGGAAAAGGGGTTCACGCAGTAACGCTATCTCCCTAATTTCCCATGGTACTCTTGCCTTAGCTACCAGTCCTCAGTAAGTGTCTTCAAAAAAGTAATTCAGAAATGGTGTGGAAGGAATCCTCTGTGAAAAAATGGCTTAAAAAAAAAAAGAAGAAATCTCCAAGCCTCCCAACTCACAAAGGTTGCACCATTTGTCCTAGTTGAGCTCTGCAACCTGAAAGGCTTATTTTTACCTTTTAGGAATCATTTAAAAACAAAACTTTGTTTATTCTTTAAAATATGATTTAGGGGCTAAATAAACTGCCCTTTCCTTTCATCAGGAAAACTCGGTAGAAATCTTCAATTATGTCACAGAGGAAAAAAATATTTAACTATGTTGCACTAAATCCTTACTCCATTTCTCCTTATAAAAGGAGATGGAATAAAAGAAAATCCAGTTTATTACCATTTTCCCCATTTGCTTATTAGTATTTTGGATTTTAATTTACTTTTTGCTATAGGAATCAATAATCTTGAACTGAGTATGTTTTACTTGGAGAGCAAAGTAAAAATTTGTTAATTTAAAACTGCTGTAGATTGTGCCAGTGATAGTGATCTGCACATTAAATTTGCTGTTCATTTTTTAATGAAGTGATTTTTTTAATTGGAGTATAGTTGCCAGACAATGTTACATTAGTTTCAGGTTCAATTTCTACTTTTGGACGCATTATTTGAGGTCCATTGGAATTTTAAGAAAATAATGAGTGAATAGTGGCTTTAGATTACTCTCAGGAACACTAGCGGTGTTCTTTGAGGCTCTTTCAAAGACTGGAGGGAAGGAAGGGAAAGAAACTGGGCAGTCGGGCTCAAGATCGTCCACCCCCAACCCCCACTCCTCCTTTATTATATGTTTACATTTCTTTGTTACTTGTGGAAATCTAAGACTCAGAATGAAAGACAATACAACTGGGCTTCATTAGTGGGTTGATAGTCCCCAGTAGGGATGGCACCAAGGGAAAGAAAGGTACTGAAGTTGGGAGCTTGGTGGGCCTTCCTTGGTGGGTGGGCATGAAAAAGAGAAAGAGGTGAAACTTTATAGTTTTACTCACAAGATGGTTCGGCAGGACTTCAGATATTAGGATGGGATTGCTGGCAATTTAACCAGTTAGATGTGTTTCTGTAGTTTCATGAATGCTTCTCTCTGAAGCTCCTTGATCTCTTGGATTCTGACCCCAGTCCTCCAAGACTGTCTTAAGTTTATCTATGGTTTTTCCATAACACATTGTACACACTTTCACTATTTGTACTTAGTACATTTTGCTGTAATTGTCTCTTAAGTGTAGATCTTTCTTATTACTCTAAGCTTTTTAGGGAAGAAGGCCAAATACTACTTCTTCCTGCCTTTTGCAGCTAGGGCATGGTCATGTGACTAAATTCTGTCAATATTTCTGTCAGATGCTTCCTCCAAGTCTTTGGAGACAATGGCACAAAGACCTTAGAGGAGTTCAGAGATTATTCCCAGCAGTGATAGTCAAAGATTTAGTGGAGGTATTGGTGAGTGTCTGGTGATACTTCCTTGGGAGATGTACTTTTTAAAAAGATTTTATTTGTTTGAGAGAGAGTGAGCAGGAGAGAGCACAAGCCAGGGGGCGAGGCAGAGGGAGAGGGAGAAGCAGACTCCCTGCTGAGCAGGGAGCCCAACATGGGGCTCCATGCCAGGACCCTGAGATCATGACCTGAGCTGAAGGCAGACACTTAACTGACTCAGCCACCCAGGTTCCCCTCCTAGGAAGACATATTAACTGGATAATTGCTGTGGTATGTGTTGGCTGGGTTGTGAGCTACCTAGATGCCCATGCCCGAAAACCTGCCGCTTCCTAAGCCTGGTTTTTCAGCCTTCCCGTTGGTTCTTTGAACTATTTAATACAAATGTTAATAAATTCCTTTTTTGCCCAATTCAGTAGAGTTATTTTCTGTTGTTTGCTACTAAGAACCTTTAATGTATGATGAATCTCCTAAGATTCTTTCATTGTAAGCAACATATACTGGCTAATTGTAATAAAACATTGTGGTTGACTCCCAACTGCTGTTCCTCCCTGTTGATCTGTTCTGTTGAATCAGTGGTTCTTAGACTTGAAGGAGCATCAGAATCACTAGAGGGCTTTAAATACAGATTGCTTGGCCCAACCCTGAGAGTTTCTGATTTAGCATTTAAAATGGTCAGTTTTTAATTTAACATATAGTTCAATATTGGTTTCTGGAGTAGAATTCAGTGATTCATTACTTATATATAACACCCTTTGCTCATCACAAGTGCCCTCCTTCATACCCATCACCCATCTAACCCATCCCACTGTCCACCTTCCTCCATCAACCCTCAGTTCTCTATCTTATGGTTTGTTTCCCTCTTTCCTTCTTGCCCTGCCCTTCCCATATGTTCATCTGTTTTCTTTCTTAAATTCCACATATGACTGAGATCATATGGTATTTGTCTTTCTCTGACTTATTCCACTTAGCATAATACACTTTAGCTCCATCCACGTACTTGCAAATGGCAAGATTTCATTTTTTGATGACTAATATTCCACTGTGTATATGTATGCCACATAAAAAAAGATTTTATTTATATATAGAGAAAGAAGAAGAGCAGAGGGAGAGGGACAAGTAGCTCCCTGCTGAGCACAGAGCCCGATGTGAGGCTTGATCCCATAACCCTGAGATCATGACCTGAGCCAAGTCAAGAGTCAGATGATTGACTGAGCCACCCAGGTGCCCCCAATATACCATATCATCTTTATTCATTCATCAGTCAGTGGACGTTTGGGCTCTTTCCATAGTTTGGCTATTGTTGATAATGCTGCTATAAACATTGGGGTGCATATACCCCTTCAAATCTGACCTTAGAGCATTTTAGTCAAGCAAGGTTCGACCAAAATGGATGGGACTGGCTGGTTGCTCCCAACTGAGCTGGACAAAGAAGAAAAAGTCTGAGTTCAGTGCTTCAAATTCCCAGCTGAAGCTTCACATTAATGACCTGAAAGCTTTTTATATTTTATCTGAAAGAAACCCTTACCTCCTTAACCATAGGACTGAGACTTCTGAAAATCAAACCCACAGTCTCATCCTGCAAATGGCTGAATTAACAACATGAATTCCCAACCTCAAGCAATGTCTCCTGTTAAAGTGAGGGCACTGGCTAGGACAGAATGGGAGCCTGAAAAGTGGAATGGGGACATATGGGGAGATGCCAATAAAGTTTGGGCTGTTGAACTCTTAAATTCTGCTGAATCCTTTTTGCCAGTAGAAGTAACACTTCCACCCTTGTCTGAGAATGTTAATCCCACTTTGCCTGGAACACCTGTTGTGGTCCTTTCTAGAGGTGTTCCTTGCAAGGCATTACTGATTCTCCTCACCACCCTATTTTGCTTCTTCAACTGTAAGTGGACTCCTGTCCCAGCAGGTACCAAAGGGTGAAGTACAAAGTATAATCCACAAGGTGCACTGCATACCAAAAGAACTGCATAATTTTTCAAATCTTTAGATAGAAATCTGGTGACTATGTGGGAATATATCTTAAGGATGTAGGATAATTGTGGAAAAATATGAAGTTGAATTAGGCCAAATTTATTGATACGGGCCCACAAAACAGATTCTGGATTCAGTATCTTAGTTCAAGGGATTTGAGAGGGCTCTAACAGTTTGGTTAGTTGGCTGGATATGAATTCAAAGGTGGCCCACACTAAGGTCAAAATGCCACAACTGCCTTGGTAGGTATATTGTAGAGGATAGGATCCAAAGGCTTAATGGGATTGGGATGTTAGGGTGGATTTATCATGTAAGACCCACTCTAGGAGAGTCTAGAGGAAGACACCTTTCAGAAATAAATTTGAGGGGGCAGGCCCGGTGGCTCAGTGGTTTAGCTCTGCCTTCAGCCCGGGGTGTGATCATGGAGTCCTGGGATCGAGTCCCATGTTGGGCTCCCTGCTTGGAGCCTGCTTCTCCCTCTGCCTGTCTCTGCCTCCCTCTCTCTCTCTCTCTCTCTGTCTCTCTCTCTGTGTGTGTGTCTCTCATGAATAAATAAATACAAATCTTAAAAAAAATAAATTGAGTGTGGGGCCCCACCTACCTTGAGCTCTGTGGTTGCTCTTTGTAGGTCAGAAAATACAGTGGGGAGTGCTTCCATCAAGGTGGGATCCCTAAATGCAGTGAGGTTAATGTGATCCCATGGTAACAGGGGGCCAAGTAATGACACTTAGTTGCCAGAGACAACATTGCTTGGTTATAGTAATAAACAGCAGAGTCAGAGTAACTGAATTCTCTAACTCACAGAGACTTAGGGCATTGGTGTTGATTATAGTGTACCTAGAAAAGAAATAGGTGAGGAGTCTATGAAATTCTTGCTTGAGCTGTAGAAGTGGAAGAGTTCCAGGCTGAGTGAACAGAAGCCTAACTCTGCTTCAACTGCTGAAATTTATATTGTTAAATCTTTTCCCCAACCTGCCCCAAAGGACCTATGACCATTTACGAGGGAGATTGTGTATTGTGGAAAGGGAAATATTCAGATATTTGGGGGATTACTGGCCACAGTCCCTGAGCTGACACTAATTCTAGGAGGTCCAAAATGCTACTGTGGTCCACTGGCCAGAGCAGGTGATTACTGGAGTTTTAGCTTAGATCCCTTAGTGAGTCTAGTGGGTCCCTGCGTGTGTTGTGGAACCATTTCCCCAGTGCTGGAATGCAGAGTTGGAACAGACCTACTCTGTAGCTGGGAGAATCTGCACATCGATTCCCTGAGCTGGGGAGTGAACAATGTCATGGTAGGAAAGGCCCAAGTGGAAATTCTAGAACTGCCTCTACCTGCACAATGGAAAGACATTGGTGGCTGCAATGTGGACACTGGATTAAAGGCCCCACGAGGGTGTGTGTGTGTGGGGCCCTAGTGGGAAGGAAAAACATCTCAGTTAGAAATGACAGTGGCTAGGAGGAGAGTGGAAATAAGATGAAATGGAGGGACACAGAAAGCTCCCAGAAAATGTGTTTAACATGTGTCATGAGCTGAATTGTGTTTCCCAAAATATCGTATGTTGAAACCCTAACACCCAATACCTCAGAAAGTGAACTTAATTGGAAATAGTGTTATTGCAGGTGTAATTAGTTAAATTAACATGAGGTTATACTGGGGATGCCTGGGTGGCTCGGCGGTTGAGTGTCTGCCTTTGGCTCAGGGCATGATCCTGGAGTCCTGGGATCGAGTCCCACATCGGGCTCCCTGCATGGAGCCTGCTTCTCCCTCTGCCTATGTCTCTGCCTCTCTCTCTCTGTGTCTCTTCTGAATAAATAAAATATTAAAAAAAAACATGAGGTTATATGGGGTTGGGTGAGCCCCTAATCTAACATGGCTCATGTCATCATAAAAAGGAGAAATGTGGGCACAAGAGTTGCACACACAGGGAGGCTCCAGTCTTCATTGGAGTCATGCTGCCATATGCCAAGGAACACCAGAGATTGCCAGCAAAGCCCCAGAAATGAGGAAAGAGGCCTGAGAATGATTTTTCCCTAGCACCTTTGGAGGGGCTTGTAGCCTTTAGAACTGAGAGACAAATTCCTCAGTTTTAAAGGGGAATAAAAACAGTAAACCAAAGAAATACCACATTTCTGGAGGGACTGCAGAGATTAGTGCCACCGTCAAGGATTTAAAGGATTCAGGTCTGGTGATTCCTACCACATTCCTATTCAACTTGCATATTTGGCCTGTACAGAAAAGGGGCAGCTCTTGGAGAATAATAGTGAATCATCATATTTATAACTAGATGGTGACTCCAATTGCACCTACTATGTGGTTTCATTACTTGAGTCCATGGATACATTTCCTGGCACCTGCTATGCAGCGCTTGATCTGGTAAATACTTTTCCTTGGTACCCTGATAGCCACCACCAGAAGCAGTTTGCAAGACTAGCAACACACTTGCACTGCCCTACCTCAGAGGTATGTCCATGCTCCAGCCCCACGTCATAATTGAGTCTGCAGGATCCTTGATCACTTTTCCCTTCCATAAGATCACATTAATCTGTGGCAGTGATGATATTATGCTGATTGGACCTGGTAAGTAAGAAGTAATGACTATTCTAAATGTTTTAGTAAGAGATGTGTGTGTCAGAGGGTGAGAAAAAATCGACAGCGACATTTCTGGGGTTCCTTTGGGTGTGGAAAGCTGCTTGATTGGTCTCCTTCATTTGACTGTTAGCTCTATGAGGGCAGGAATTTTTTTTATTTTTTCATTTTTTCCCCCTACTTCTGTTCATGGTTCTATCTCCAGTGCCTAGAATAGTACATAGAGTCCCAGCAGGAAATAGATGGGCTTAATAAAGGGACTATCTACAAAGGTGTGGACAGATGGAGGGAAACCACAAGAGTGGTATAATACAACAGGACAAGTACCAATTGGGCTGTTGCACCCATAGGCCTGAAGAACTAGTGCATAAGGAGTGCAAAGAGGCATAGTGCCCCTCATCATCAGTGAGTAGCAGCAACCCAATTTTTCCTTGGTAGTTTAGATGAATTACCCAAGTCAATATCGTGATCCTCTCCTTTGCCTGTTTGTTCAGTAGCATGGGAGCCCAAACTGGTGAGAGAACAGTTTCAGGTTTCAGTTCACCATGACAGTGTTTTCTGGTGAAGCATTCCTTTCTTGGGCACCAGAACTCCCAAATCACTGGACTGGTACCATCTTGTGTGTCTTCTCAGATTTGTCTCCTGTCCTCTTTTTTTACTTGGTTGATGTCTCACCCACACCGGGTCATTCCACTTTGAGATTGGAATGAAACACAATACTGCTGGGTGTGGGATATAGCTTCCTGAGTGGCAATGAGGAGACAGTTCACAGAAGTTCAGAAAATCAACTCAGTGGTGAATGGTCCTCCCTGAACAGACAACAACAACAACAAATACAATTTTTCGGTCCATCATAAATGCTCACAAAAGACCAACCTGAGCAGCGGAGGCTCTTCTATGACATTTTCTATGGCCATGACTCAGCCTCTTTATTCAGCAAGCCCTATTCTTGCTCAAACGGTTCATGAACAAAGTGATGATGGGGGGTTATGGGGATGAAGGTTATGTATAGACTTAGCAACAGAGGCTATTGCTCATCAAAATTCATCTGGCCACAGTCAGTGCCGAGTGCCTAGTCTTCAAAAGCAGAGATCAATACTGAGCTCTGGATATGGTTCCATTTCCAGGGGGGACCAGCCAGCCCCCTGGTGACACCTTGATTACATTAGACCACCCATGTTACGGTTTGTTCTCATTAGAATAAACATTTACTCTAGATTTGGATTTCCCTTTGCCACTCACAATGATTCTTGGAAAAACCACACTATGTGGGCTTACAGAATGCTCTATTCAGCATCACAGCAGTCCACACTACATTGTTTCTAAGGAATGCATTTCATAGTGGATGAAATGCAACTAGAGTACTATAGCCACATAATTTACAGAGGCCTCTGTCCTCTCTTGGATCCAGAAGGAGTAAATGTTCATGATTTTGTTAGCTCTATGATGCCTTCAAGAAGAAGTCTTTTCATATTTTGTTCAGTATTACTAGTTTCCCTGTGTGATGACATTGGTCCAAATCATCTATTTCCTGATTACTTGAGAGTCGAATTCCTTTATTTTACATATTTGACGATAGCTCTTTGACCAAGGTAAACATCCCAAACACATTCAATTAATTCTTACTCTCCCTAGTTTTCAGGTTCTCCTACCATGTGGTCATTGTTCTAGGTTTGATGATATTTATCTTTTCTCAGCACAATCTTTTCTAGTTTTCCTTATAATACCAGTGGAGAAAAGACAATTTTTCTCCTTACCTTAAAATATTCGGTATTATGAATATTTATTAAGCTAAATTATTTAAATAAAGTTATATTTACTTAGGTTAAATAATATAGCTAAATTAATTTGTAATGAATACTTTTAGGTTATAATCATAATATAAATAAGTTATAATCATAACATAATTTAGGTTATAACATATTCCATAACTAAGAAATAAAAGTAATACAAAATCTTTATAAAACATTCAGTTTAGAAGGATATAAAGAGAAAAGCAAAAGAAGTCTGCATCTGCCCTAATTCACACAGCCCTTCCTGTGCTCCCCTCAGTGTGGCCTCTTTACCTAGAACTATCTCTGTTGACAGGGTTTTGGTTATTCTAGAAATAACACATGATATCAATAATTTTTTCTCCTAAAGAATAGATCTCTTTGCTTTTAATAGCTGCATAGTGTTATTACATTGTGTAGTTATAGCATAATTTAATCTGCCCATTCCTTTATTTTTATTATTTTATTTTATTTTTCAAAGATCTTATTTATTTATTCATGAGACACACACACACACACAGAGGTAGAGATATAGGCAGAGGGAGAAGCAGGCTCCCTGAGGGAAGCCTGATGCAGAACTCGATCCTACGACCCCCCGGAATCACGACCTGAGCCAAAGGCAGATGCTCAACCACTGAACCACCCAGGCGTCCCCCATTCCTTTATTTTTAAACATTTAAATTTTTTTTCCTATTTTCAACAATGCAATAATGAACATACAGAGATCTCTGTAGCATATGTTTATTTATTTACTTATTTATTTACTTTTAAATATTTTTCCTGAGAGACACACAGAGAGAGGCAGACACATAGGCAGAGGGAGAAGTATGCTCCCTGCAGGGAGCTGGATGAGGGACTCAGTCCCAGGCCCCCGGATCATGACCTGAGCCAAAGGTAGATATTCAAACATTAAGCCACTCAGATGCCCCCCCAATTTTTTTTTGAGAGAAAGCATGAGTAGGGAGAGGGAGCATAGGGAGGAGAAGAGAGAATCTTAAGCAAGCTCCATGTCCAGCAAGGAGCCCTACACAAGGCTCTGATCCCAGGACCCTGAGATCACCACCCAAGCAGAAATCAAGAGTCAGAGACTCAACTGACTGAGCCACTCAGGTGCTCTGGGCATAGAAATTACTTTTCTTTCTTTCTTTTCTTTCTTTCTTTTTCTTTCTTTCTTTCTTTTTTACTTTATTTATTTAAAAAAAGTTTTATTTATTTATTCATGAGAGACACAGAGCGAGGCAGAGACATAGGTAGAGGGAGATGCAGGCTCCCTGTGAGGAGCCTGATGTGGGACTTGATCCCAGGACCCCGGGACCACGACCTTAGCCAAAAGCAGATTGCTCAACCACTGAGCCACCCAGGCGCCCCTAGAGATTACTTTAAAAAATAATCTAAAATATTGGGTTCTGGCCCAGTTTAATTAGGGAAAATAAAAGATAAAACCATATTTGTTCCTCAACTGGATTATATAAATCATGCTGGTTATACCAGTACAAAGTTAAGTGGATATGCTACTTCCTTTTTGGCAGCTACATCTCTCTACTACTTCATATTCAGCTTATGAGGAGGATAAGAAAAAAAATTCCACTCTGTTTCACATGAACTGCTGACAAGAAGTTACCATTCTGCACTTATGCAATTGACAAAAAACAAAAAACAAAAAACTCAATTCAGAAATTTCCAGTTGTATTCATTAAATTGCATAATCTTTCTTTACAGAATACAAGAAAAGGTTTTGTATGGTTGTTATTACTGTAGACACTACTACTTTGTACACCTGCAATAGTCCTGGTACTCTAACCAATGGGTTTCAGGAAGATTTTGTGCTTTCTTGAAGATTATGGATAACTTCGCCAAACAATGACAGATTTTATCTTCCCTGATATTAATTTCTTATGGTATTTCTCATCAATAAGTTGTTTTAAAGTAGCCTGTCATGGCACAAAGAGAGCTCATAATTTCAAAATATGTATTTCTCACCAGCATTGGTTGCCACATACAGGCTTTTTCGAAGTCCATTTTTTTTCATCACTAGAGGGCAATAATGCTCCACTAATCAAAGTATAGTGGGCGGTGAACTCTCTTAACTTTTGTTATTTAATGGACTGTCTATGCTATTGCAGACCTGCTAGATAATTTATTTCCTCCCAGACCATTACCAGAATATAAGGCTTGCTTATAATAGAGTTGTTTTTCACACACTACGTGCCTGACATACTATTAGAACCAATGTGGTCTGCTGTCACTGGTCTCACATATTCAGTCATATAGGATTGAACTCTTTTCTCTGTGTAAAAATACACCCAGATTCTGATGACTTCTCGTCCTTTCCACTATTGCCACTCAGATTCAAGCTACTACTCAGGTTCAAGACCTCAGTGAGGTCTATGCTAACTACTCGCAGCAGTTAGGCTAGGATGTTCTGCAGTAACAAACAATTCCTGCCTGAATCTCACTTCCTCCATCAACACATAGCTTGCACTAAGTGTCTCACACGGGTTGGCAGGGCTTCTGCTCATTACAGTTACTCAAGAATTCTGGCTGATGGAAGCTTCCATTTGGCATGTTCTTGCTGCAGCAGAGGGAAGGGCATGTGGGGAATCATGTACTATTCTTAAAGCTTCTGTCTAGGGATAACACATGTCATTTCTGTTCTGCACTGGCCAAAGAGAGTCATGTGGCTATACCTAATGTGTATATGATAAGGAAGTACAGTCCTAGCATGGGTCCAAATACATTTGGGGATCAGTAATAACGAAGCCAAATAACTTTATTTAAAATTTCTTAAGTACCTATTTTTGCCCTGGGACTTTGCATCTTCCTTACTCTGTTGAATTCCCCCACACCACCCCACCACGAGCATGTATTACTTCCTAACTTACTAATTAATTTACCTTATTATTTTTCCTATTATATATTTTCTATTTTTGTCTGTATTGTTCTGTATCTACATTGCTTAGAACAGCGATTGTCTTACAGTAGGTGTTCACATTTTTCTTCTTAGCTAACTAGAAGTTATGTATTCAAGTTCTATTACTTTTAACTTGCGTCTTGATTTCAGCAAGTCTGAAATTGGGGCACCTGGCTGGTTCAATCAGAAGAGCACATGACTCTTGATCTTGGGGTTGTGAGTTTGAGCCCCACATTGGGTGTAGAGATTATTTAAATAAGTAAAAATTAATTGAGATAACCAACCTCCTCCAGAACTATGTATGTAAAGAAACTTTCATCTTTTTTTAAAGAACCTTTCATCTTAAATCATTCCCAATTATATGTTAGACTTACTTAATATTCTAGTTCTACAAAGATTTGTTCCCCTGCAAATTTATCACTTTTTATTATTGTTTTATGTAGATTACTTAGCCAAGGTTTTCCAGGGAAACAGAATCAGGAGGAGATAGATACATTCATATATATATATATATATATGTATATATATATATATATATGCATCTATATATATAAATGTAAATATATATATGTAAATATATGATATATATATACACACACACATAAATATATGTATATATGTGTGCTTGTATCTATCTATATCTATATATCTTTCACCATTGCATATGTTTTGAGGACACAGATTTCTTATAGTTTCCATTTGGGGGGCTTAAGGATTTTTTTCTTCAAAAATTGAGGAATTGAGGAGTTGGCTCCTTATGAAGAGTTGGCTCATACAATTGTGAGGAATTGGCCCACACAATTATGGACTCTGAGAAGTCCCAAGATCTGTCTGCAAGCTGGAGACCTAGGAAAGTCATTTGTGTAATTCAGTCTGAATCTGAAGGCCTGAGAGCCAAGGGAGCAGATGGTTTAAATCTCAGTCTGAGGGCTGGAAAAGATGAAATGAGAAGTCCCAACTCATCCAAGGAGGCAGAAAGCATAAAAGGGCAAATTCCTTTCTTTTCCTCCGTTCTATTCAGGTCTTCAATGGGTTGGGTGTTGCCTACTCATACTGGGGAAGGCAATCCACATTCAAATGATAATCTCATCTAGAAACACCCTCACAGACAAATCCAGAAGTAATGATTTACCTGGGCACCCCGTGGCCAGTCTAGCTGACACCATCATGCTGTTTAGATTTATCCACATTTAGTCACATTTTGCATTTTACTTCTTTCCTCTAGTTTCTTTTCCTTTTTTCTAAATTATAGCCTTCGGAATTCATTTCAGTCAATGTTTGGTAGATGTCAACTCTCTCATTCTTTGTCTTAAAATGTCTTTCATTTGCCTCCCTTTTTTATTGATTGTTTAGCTTCTCTGTATGGAGTTCTAGGTAACAATGATTTTCTTTTTCCCTTTGGAGAAATACGCTTTTCTTTCTTTCTTTCTTTCTTTCTTTCTTTCTTTCTTTCTTTCTTTCTTTCTTTCTTTCTTTCTTTCTTTCTTTCTTTCTTTCTTTCTTTCTTTCTTTCTTTCTTTCTTTCTTTCTTTCTTCTTTCTTTCTTTCTTTTTCTTTTTTTTTTTTTAAGATTTTATTTATTCATGAGAGACACAGAGAGAGAGGGGGAGAGAGAGAGGCAGAGACACAGGCAGAGGGAGAAGCAGGCTCCATGCAGGGAGCCTGACGAGGGACTGGATCCCCGGTCTCCAGGATCATGCCCTGGGCTGAAGGCAGCGCTAAACCGCTGAGCCACCCAGGCTGCCCCTACACTTTTGTTTCGACTGTTGTTGAAAAGCCTACTTTTCTTCATTCCTTTGTAGGTAATCTCTTCTTTTTCTTGGTGTTTAAAATATTTTCTTTGTCTTGGTGTTTTGCAGTTTATTATAACATGATGAGGTATTAAGATTTATATCCATATTAACCGCTTGATACTTTTTTGTGGTTCCTGAGTCTGAAGACTCATGTGTTTCATTAATTCTAGAAAGTTCTCAGCCATCTCTATCATCTTTCACATCTATTTTTTCTGGAATTCCTATTAGACATATGTTTATCTTCTCATTTATCCTCTGTGTCTCTTAAACTCTCTAATACTTTCCATCTTCTATCTTGGTTACATTTTGAGTTATGTTCTTTGCTCTGTTTCCTTCTTCATCTGTGTCTAATCTGCTGCCTAATTTGACTAATGGGTTTTTTAGTTTCGGTGATCACATTTTCATTTCATTTTTCCATAGTCTTATCCTCGCTTATGTTTTAATTCCTTTCTGAAATGTCATTAATCATTTTATAGTCTTCATGTGATCAATTATTTGAGTATCTGAAGCTCAGGGCTTGATTTCCTTCTACCTGAACTTTATTACATACTTGTTATCTCTGGTGGCTCTTGCTCATGATGGGTTATTAAGTACTGAATTGTGTAATTTTATATTATGAGCTCATCTTCAGCAGGGCTTTTTTTGGGAATAGTGGTGTGTGCATGTCCCTCTTGTGTAGATTTCTTCTGCCAAGTGCTCCAGTGATGGAACCATCCTACAAGCTATTTATGTATTGATTTTGGCCTGAGAGTTCCTGGACTCTGATGTAACATTGATCCATAATTGAGTTTCCAATGAGGAAATGACTTTTAGGTCCCCCTGCTTAGAATCTAGGCCAAAAGAAACAAGCTTCCACACCATCTCCTTATGCTGGTAGAAAGAGATTTTCTAGTCCACTATTAAGGGAGGGAGAGTAGGCAGGGCCCAGTTTCAACTCTCTATTTGAGAGTTTCAAGACTTTTTGCTTTGTTACCAAGTGCACATCAAAACCCCATTCTCTAGATTAGTCAAAGTGTAAATAAAGCCCACCAATCCAGAGTAGCTGCCACAGCAGCTTAATCATATACTGCTCTGGTTTTTAGTAACCTCCTCCTTTCTGGCCTTTGGGAATTTCTATTACTTTCCTGTGAGCTTAGCTATGTATCCAAAATGATGTTTCACCTGGCATTCTTCTGTGTTAATGGTGGGAGGTGTTTTCAGAATATTTGAGTCTGTCCTATTAATAAAACTAGAAATTTTCAGTATTATATTTGATCTATCAAAGCACTTTATACCATTCATCACAGACTAATTTACATCAATAGCACACACTTACACAGATGCATGGTGCATGACACACATGTACTTATGCATGTGCTCTTTTTTTCTCTCCATCTTCTGTTGTCTGGTCTCTTAACCCTATGAAGATCTCAGTAGATTCTTTTTTAAAAAAAATATTTTATTTATTTATTCATGAAAGACACAGAGACAGGCAGAGACAGGCAGAGGGAGAAACAGGCTCCTTCTGAGGAGCCTGATACGGGACTCAACCCCAGGACCCCAGGACCACGACTTGAGCCAAAGGCAGATGCTCAACGACTGAGCCACCCAGGAGCCCTAGATTTTTCATTATAAGCAATACCGCTGAACTGAGTTTATCAAATCTGCAAATCCAGAATTTAAGAAGTCTGTTGCAAGTGACAGACTCACCATTAGTATCTGTATGCAACTTTATTCTTTAGAGGCTCTAAGTGAAAAAGAAGTTTGAATGGTTAGGAAAGTTTATGGAAGCATTAGGAGCTTTTTACTTTATTTCCCCATTTATCATCAATAGAAACTTTGCAGGAAGTCTGTGCAGGGGTTGATATCTGCGCAGTCAGAAAGCCTGTGTTTGAATCTAGCCTTTGCCAGTCTATGACACTTAACAACTTACTTGATCTCTTTTTGCTTCAGTCTTCACATCTGTGAAATTAGTGTTCAAATATTGTGAGCAGTGAATGAGTGGGTATATATATCAGCATAGTGCTTGGCATGTAGAAAGATCTCAATAATATGTTAGTTATTATAATTATTATTATCATTACTTATCTCTCTGCTTGAAAAAACTCAACTGCCTCCAAAAGACCTCCGAAGGCCTGTGCATTAGGCTGAACTATATGAAGTTGCCATGATTTTAGGTCAAAAATCATCAAAGATTGGTAATTTCACATGGTTCATTTCAGAGTATGAATACTAATTTGAAGTTGTTAGAGGAAGTAATGTCAGAAGGAAGACATTTTGATAACAGAATTACAGATGCGGGCTCATTCTCTGGGGACATACAGAAAAATTCCTAGGTGTTGAATTGTGCCCATCTGAATTCCTCGTTGGCTGGGCATTTCCTTAATTTTATTTTAATTTAGTTACTCAATTTTAACTTTGCCTAATTTAGTTAAAGTTTTGCTAGAAAGTTGCAGGAAAGTTATACATTTCAGTGTATTGAACTGGCCCGTGTATCTGAAAGAAAAAAAAAATTCCATTTTGGAAGTGATCATTAAGAATAGCAGCTGGCCAGCTTGTTAGTTATTTGGCTGGGCACCTTGTTAGTGAGCTCCGAAGGTGTCCTGCTGAGTGATTAGGAGAAAGAATTGAGAGTGAATTTACATACTTCGAGATCTGATCTTCTGGTTAACTGTGGATAGCTGATTAGTAACGGTGGAGAAAATAAAGGTCCTGTTGGGTGGCCCACAGGGAGCAATGTGTAATTAGAAGCAGCATCCCTTGCCAAACAGAGAGCTGATACTGTAGGGTTGATGAAGAACCTCCTGACACTGGGACTTGGAATTTAGCCTAATTTCTGTCACTTCCTCCTATAATTTGACTGTGTGATTCACTGACAAGAAAAGCAGCTCTGCGAGGCAAACCCTCCCACACTAGAGCCTCTCAAATACTGTCTGCCTTCTTTTAAATTCACTCCTCGCTTAGAGATCAGTGATTAGGTAACCTCTCCAACTCAGTTTTTATGATTAAGGTAAATTAGAAAATTAGTGACAATTAAATCAGCTATGGGAGAGGCTTGAAATATATGGCCTGTCAAGACATCGTTATTACATTCTGTAGCACTTGATATGATCTCAAGACTTTGCCTCCTCTAGCATCATGGCTGGCAAGATTTAGTTTCTGTTCCTACCCCAAAACTGAATGGAGGCTGAATGCTGACTTGAAGCACAGAGGGGGCATTACCACATCTCTAAACCTGTCAGAACTTTTAGGTGACAATTTCTCTTAAATACTTCTTAAGAAAATTATATAAGTAATCCATCATAATGTCTGTAATAGAGATAAACAAAAGGACAAAAACAAAACCAGATCACCCATGATGGCTCAGAAATAGTTGTATTAACATCTGGGTATAGAGTAAGGCTTTGAGCAGAGAGATGATTCAGTCCAGAGAAGCTATGGAGAAGTACGTATTTTTTATTAACAGAAAGGCACTCCTTCCATGTAACAGAAGGAAAAAGAAAGTAGTTGCAAAGGGACGATTGGTGGTTGAAACACAAGACTTGGCCAGTGGGTTCTGTATTCTTCATGAAGTATGAGGAATGATCACCAGTTGAGGGCGGAACACAGGAGAAAGTCAGAGTTTTAGTGGAGTGGAAAGGTATGAAATAGTAACAGAAAACCCTTCATACATGAGAAGTCGCTTCCCACTTTCCCTTCCCACAAGCCTTTGGCAACTACTAATTAGCCCTTCCAACTAATTTCCCTATTCTGGATATCTCATATAAATGGAACCATGTAATACAAACCAGGTCGTCATTTGTGTCTGGCTTCTTTCTTTAGTTTTCAAGGCTTATCATGTTGTAGCATGCATGCACCAGTATTTCACACCTTCATATGGCTAAATAATACTCCATTGTATGGATATGCCACATTTTGTTTATCCATTCACTAATTGTTTTTTACGATTTTTAATTTATTTCTTTATGAGAGACCCTGAGAGAGAGAGACAGAGACATAGGCAGAGGGAGAAGCAGGCTCCCTACGGGGTGTCTGATCCGGGACTCTGATTCCCAGACCCCGGGATCATGACCTGAGCCAAAGGCAGATGCTCAAGCACTGAGCCACCCAGGCGTCCCTATCCATTCATTAATTAATGATATTTGAATTGTTCCCACCTTTTGGCTATTATGAATAATGCCACTATAAACACGTGTACAATTTTTATTTCGACATACATTTTTAATTCTCTTAGGCATATACCTAGGGGAGGAATTGTTGGGTTGTATGGTAATTCTATGTTTAACCTTTTCTTTTCTTTTTAAAGATTTTATTTATTTATTCACGAGAGACACACAGAGAGAGATGCAGAGACACAGGCAGAGGGAGAAGCAGGCTCCATGCAGTGAACCCGACGTGGGACTTGATTCCTGGTCTCCAGGATCAGGCCCTGGGCTGGAGGCGGTGCTAAATGCTGAGCCACCCCGGCCGCCCTATGTTTAACCTTTTGAAGAATTGCCGAACTTATCTACTGTGGCTGCACCATTTTACATTTATTTTTCATTCTTCTTCTTTTTTTAAAAAAAATATTTATTTATTTATTTTAGAAAGAGAAAGAGAAAGCATGAGCAGGGGGAGGGGCAGAGTGTGAGAGCCCAACACAGGACTCAATCTCATAACACTGGGATCATGACCACCAGCCAGAGCCAAGAGTTAGACTTGCTTCACTGACTGAGCCACACAGGCGCTGCCCACCAGCAGTGCATAAGGGTTTCACTTTCTCTACATTCTTGCCAAAACTTGGCATTTTCCATTTTTTAAAAAAAATCACAGCTATCCTAGGAGGTATAAGGAGTATCTAATTGTGGTTTCGATTTTTCATTTCCTTAGTAGTGATACTGGATTTTTCATTTCATTATTGTACTTTATTTTTTTAAAAATTTCTATTCATGAATTTCTATTCATCTTTTTATAATTTCTGGCTGTTTACTGGGGTGTCTGGGTGGCTCAGTCAGTAAAATGTCTAACTCTTGGTTTCAGCTCAGGTCAGGATCTCAGGATCCTGGGATTGGGCCCCGCACATTGGTGCTCCACACTCAGAACGGAGTCTGCTTAAGGATTCTCCCTCTCTCTCTCTCTCCCTCCCCCTGCTCATGCACACATTCTCAAATAAATAAATAAATAAATAAATAAATAAATAAATATCAAGAAAATAGTTTCTGTTTACTGATATTTTCTTTTCTTTTTTTTTTTTTTTGTTTACTGATATTTTCTATTTGGTAAGGTATCATTCTCATGGTTTCCTTGAGTTCTTTGACATTATTTCCTTTGCCTGTTTAAGTGTTTTTAAAATAGTTAATCTAAAGTTTCTGTCTAGTAAGTCCAATGCCTAGGCTTCCTCAGGGACAGCTTCTTTAATTTCCTTATGTCCTATTTTTTTACTCTCTTACTTCTTTTCGTGCCTTGTAATTTTTTATTGAGAGCGGAACATGTTGAATATTAGAACATGGCAACTCCACTCAGCAGATTCTCCCCCATTATTCTCTCTACTCCCCCGTAGGGTATTTTGTTGCTGCTTGTTGTACTGGTTGTTTGTTTAGTGATTTTCCTGAACTAATTTTAGAGAGTCTGTATTCTTGGTCACGCATGGCTACTGAAATTTCTACTCTGCTAGTTTAGTGGTCGATCAGCAATTCTACAGAGATGTCTTATGTCTTTAAATGCTGAGAACCTGAACAAAATCTCTCCCTCTTAGAGGTGGGTTCTGAACGTGCTGGGCATGCCATCAACGCTTGGCCAGATAGTTTACAACTCTGCTTTAGCCTTCCTCTCCTGCCTGTGCAGAGCCTGAACATCAGCCACAGGTGAGAGCTTGGAGCTTTCTCAGGTCTTCTTTGAGCATGTGTTCAGCCCTGAGCATGTGTGTAGCCTTCTAGATTCCTAGGAATATGTGGTTCCTTTCCTTCCTTCCTTCCTTCCTTCCTTCCTTCCTTCCTTCCTTCCTTCCTTCCTTCCCTCTCTCCCTCCCTCCCTTTTTCTTTCTTTCTTTCTTTCTTTCTTTCTTTCTTTCTTTCTTTCTTTCTTTCTTTCTTTCTTTCTTTCTTTTTCTTTCTTTCTTTCTCTTTTTTTCTTTCTTTCTCTTTCTTTCTTTCTTTCTTTCTTTCTTTCTTTCTTTCTTCTTTCTTTCTCTTTCTTCTTCTTCTTTCTTTATTTCTTTTTTTCTTCTTAAAAGATTTATTTATTTATTTGAGAGAGAGAGAGTGAGAGAGAGAGAGAGAGTGCATGAACAGGGAAAGGAGCAAAGCAAGAGGGAGAGAATCTCAAGTAGATTCCTCACTGAGGGTGGAGCCCGACATGGGGCTCCATCTCACAACCCTGAGATTATGATCTGAGCAGAAATCAAGAGTCAGATACTTAACCAACTGAGCCACCCAGGTGCCTCCTGTGGGACTTTTCAAAGCCCTTATTCTTCAAAGCATTTTATATACGAGCCTTTGCTCCCAAGGTTTTGTTGTTTATTGTTCATTCCAAATTTTATCCTTTACTCTAGGTGGCATCAGGTAATATGTTTTCCTTGAAATATTCTTAACAAACATGCCCTCCCTCCCCCACCCAACAACCTCCTCCCTCTAGGTAACTGTCTCAGCTCTGGGAAAGTTCTGACTTCTGTGAGATCGTGGCAAGCCCTTTGAGCTAGTCCTTCAGGGCACTACCAGACTGGTCAAAATAACCACAATCTTCAAGAATAAGGCCTGCCCTGCTCCCTCTAGTACTAGCAGACTGAACTGGGAATGTGGGCTGTTGTCTTCAAGACATTGCCAAGCTGGGGTGGAGGATAGAGCCAGGGTAAGTTACAAATGCCACAATGTGCACTTCCCAGGATTCAGCTGTTTTTTCCTCGATTAAGCACCCCTATTTCCCATGTGCTGATTAAATTCTAGTATTCTGAGAAAGTTGATTCTAACAAATTTTGCCAGTTTATTCATCACTTTTATGGAGAGATGGACTTGTAGATTTCCCTCCTTTGCCATTTTCACCGATGTCACTTCATAGCGGAATCCTGTGGTATATTGCCTCTTTCATGAAACTAAATTAATACCAGATGGTTGCCTAATCTGTAAAGTCAGAGTCAGGATTTGGATGACTTAGGGGATTCAGTCACTGTACTGTGAGGGCTGTGGTAATTCCTTTATTACACAGACCCCAGTTCAGGAAGGAACCTCTATTCCTTGCAGATAAAACAGACACATTCTTAATGTTTCAACCTCTTTTCTAATTGTTCTGCAGACTACAACTCAACCAGTGATAAATGTGCATCATTAGTATGTGATGAATACTTCAGTTAACTTTGTATGATGCCCTTCTATGGGGCAGGGAAAAATATTTTTTTGCAGTCTATAAGCTTGGGGTATTTCAGTTGATAACTACTATCATCCATTTTTTGGTTAATGTTTGCTCGCTCAATTTTTAGAATACAATGTTCTCTGGTTCTGTTTTTTTTTTTTTTTTTAAGATTTTATTTATTCACAAGAGACAGAGGCAGAGGGAGAAGCAGGCTCCCTGTGGGGAGCCTGATGCTGGACTTGATCCCAAGACCCCAGGATCATAACCTGAGCCAATGGCAGACATTCACTCAATCACTGAGCCACCCAGGCATCCCTTCTCTGATTCTGTTTTAAATTCTGTGTACTGAAAAAATAAAAATAAAAATAAATAAATTCTGTGTGCTGGTAGTTTCAACTCAGCTTCTTTCCTCCTTTATTCTCTCTTTCAGCATTTTATTTGAGAAGAATTCTAATATATTATAAAGCAATACGTTTTAAAATCCTATAACCATCTAACTTCAGTAGTTAGATCTACTTTGGCCAATGCTACTTCATCTGTTACCACCCTCAAGATTATGTAGGCATCTGGAAATATTTTAGTGGATGTCACTAAATGAGTAAGAACTTATTTTATTTATTATTATTATTATTATTATTATTTTTTTTTTTTTTTTTTTGCAGTCTAACAAGAAATATATTTGTTTATGAGAGCCATGATTTGGGACATTAGAAAGTTCTCCAGAGATGCGGTAGGAAAACTGTGGTAAGAGGGCGAGACTCAGCAACCCCCCGGGCATGTCAAAAGATGTGCACAAACTCTCTCGGGTGAACTCTGCTCTGACTTCAATCCAAAAGGGTTTGCACACAGGGCCCGATAGCTTTAGTGGCTGGAAGGCCCCAGCTTGAGAGAATTTATTTGGAACCTTTCTTCTTTTTCTTCTTCTTCTTCACAGGTGTGTCATGTAATGTAGCGTCCATAGCTACTTCAACTTGGTTTTTCTTTTCTCTCCTTTTCTTGGACTTTAGGGTAATGTCCTGGACCTGAGGTGGCCACACACAATCTTCTCCATTTTCAGCAGAAACACCAGAATTCTTGTCCCAACAAGGGTCTCCAAACTGCCACTCAACTTGGTGTCTCTTCTTCTTGGCCTTGGGTACGGTGTATATCTCCACTTTTCTATCTTTTGCCTCTTTCTTTCTTTTCTTTCCATTTTTTCTTTCCATTTGGGTCTCTGCAAAGTCAGGCCCTGCTGCTATGACCTGTGGCTTGTTCTTTAGCTCTGCCTTCCTCTTGGCAAAGTACTCCTGGATGGTGAAGGCACTGGTCGTTGTAGTGGAGGATGAGTTCCCATCTGGAGTGGCAGGGCTGGAATCATCCTCAGGAATCTTCTCTGTCTTTTTCCAAAAATGCAGTCAAGATCTGTTTTGCTCCGACATGATAGATCATTCCCTTTTGTGAATTTCATATAATGAACGCTGTTTTTTGGAGATTTTGGACTTTTCTTTGAGGCTGAAAGTTTTCTTCTCTTTGTTGTGTGAGGAATCTGTTGTTTCCTGCCCATGGCAAGTGTTCAGGTCAGCCAAAAGCTGGTTAAAATCATCCTGATGAGCAATCCAGTTATCTTCATTACTGATTGTAGCTCCAAGTCCCAGGTGGTTATTTTTAACTTGAACTTTAATATGATCTGTTGCTCCTTGCTCCTGAGCCCCTAAACCCTTTCCTTTAGACCACCCCATTTTTTCTAGCATCCTCTGGCCAAACTTGGAATCATCATTGCTCCACGCAGTGTTTCTTGGATCCACAGCCCACTTCTGCTTCCTCTGACGCTCAGCCAGCATAGACATGTCGACAGCCTGGAACGCTGCGAGCCTCGGGACCTGAGCGGTGGCGGCTACCGAGCAGCCCGCTCGCGGAGAAGCGAGAAGCGTGGGGCCGGCAGACCAGGTGGACCCAAGAACTCATTTTAGAAAACAAAACCCCCAACATGGGGTGGTGGTCTTTCAAAGTGCAAATGCACTGGGGAAGGATAATAGTCAATTCCTTGACGTGGGAATGAGAATGGAGTACCTGATATGACCTTTAAGAGAGAACAGCTGAGGGCACCTGGGTGGCTCAGTTGGTTAAGTATCTGCCTTTGGCTCAGGTCATGATCCTGGGGTCCTGGGGTCCTGGGATCGAGCCAGGCATCGAGCTCCTTGCTCAGCAGAGAGCCTGCTTCTCCTTCTCCCTCTGTCTGCCACTCTGAGCCCTTGCTTGTGCACGTGCTTTCTCTCTCACTCTGTCAAATAAATATATATATATATTTAAAGACAGAAGAGCTGAGGTATAGCTATACACTTTCCTTGCTCTGTGAGCTCAAATCCTTGAATTCTCCAGCAAACATCTTTGAGTCTCAGCTCCCTCATCTGTTAAAAGGGAATAATGATGTTTCTCTTGGAATGGGGGGGTGTGAAGAGAGATGTAATGTAAAACACTAGCACAGTGTCTGGCACATAGTAAGTGCTTCGGAGGTGGTAGCTATAATAATATGAATTATTTTTAGCTGACTGCGAGTGAGGAAATCTCTAATAGCATAAAATCTAGAGCCAGGAGAAGGGGAACCTGAACTATAGATTAAGAGAGGGTAAAAGGTGAGAAGAAGGCATCTGAGAAGAAATTTGGGTTACTAGACACTTGTGTAGGTGTCATCTGAATTGAGTGGGGATATACCCAGGATCCTCTCTTTGCTGTTTATCATAGCAACAGCTTTTCTTGCCTGTATCCTTCTAGGGCAGTTACTCATTAATATCTAGGTAATTCTGCTTGGCTATGATCCTTCCACAGTCTTGTGAAAACTTTGTTCAGAGACTACTTCCTTCAAAGATCAAGATGGATCTGGACTTCAATCACTGAGACCTTGGGGGGTATATGTGCTTTATACAGGTAAATTTGTAATTTCTCATCTGGATGGATTTTTACCTCAACTTACAAGTGAAGCAGGAAAATTGGGCATTTCAAGCTGAGATCCTAGTACTCAGCCAGAAAAGCTCTTCCTTCCTGCATGCTTGGGAAGCTGATGAGAACTTCAGTTCCCTCTGTCTCACATTGCTTATTAAAGACAGAAAAACAGGAACACAGAATAATGATTCACTTCAGTCATTCATGAGGAGAGTTGGGATGAAATATCTCAGCCTCTGAATTCACTGAATTGGCACAAAGATCCATTTCTGCCTCCGTGCTTCCTTTGGCAGTGGGGTATACCAAGCTGTGCCAGCTGGGATATTTCCCATCTTCCTCCTCCATCTCCCCTTGGCATTTGGACAAAAATCCTTGTACATATACAACCATTTAGCTTTGGTAGTGATTTTATTGGCTGTGTGTTTATCCTGGAATTTAGTTTGTAGACCAGATACCAATGGTATGCATATGATTATCCAGGTTGATTGATGGATTGATCCATTTATTTAACAAAGTGTCTGTGTGCCAAGGGGGTATTAAGCTAGGTGCTGGTGTGAGAACCAAGTATGAAAACATCACCTTAATTTGAATTTTAATTGAGGTGGAAGGCAGTTGATTTTGCAAATTTGTTAGCTTAAATTGTCTAGGAGATTGTGTGGATTCAATAGTACAGACCTGTCTAAGCTTGGACTATCTATATGATAGTATAGATATCTATATTGTATCTATAGACTTCGTAGGCCCAATCACTGCTACCTGTTGGCTGCTTTTCAACATATGGATATCAAGATGACTTCCTGGGATGGACCACTTCAAATAAATAAGACACTGCTAGTATTGATCAAGAATTCTTTTAAAAAAAAAAACATTTATTTATTTATATATAGAGAGTGTGCTCAAGCACAAGCAGGGGGAGTGGCAGGCAGAGGGAGAGGGAGAAGCAGACTCCCCGGGGAGCAGAGAGCCTGATGTGGGACTCAATTCCAGGACACTTGGATTGTGACCTAAGCCAAAGGCAGACACTTAACTGACTGAGCCACCCAAGTGCCTTTGATCAAGAATTCTTGAGAATTGGTTTTACGTGTAGGTTACTGGGACACTCAGATGCAACAGAGGACAGGATGTTATCAGAGACTGGGTTTACAGGATGGGCAAGGGATGAATCACTCTGATCTCATCACTGGAATTTACTTTTTACCTTTCTTATATTTAGCTGTACAAAAATGTCCTTTTCATCAACTATGGGTTCTGTTTCAATAAAAATTCTTGCAACCCTTCAATAACAACAAGTCTTAGCATTGTGAGAAGGTATTGTAGTTAGGCTTTCTTTGCAGATGAGAAAAGATGCAAGAAAGGCTTCAACACTCATGTGTTTTGAAAAGTGTGGTAGAGATTTCTAGTGTGGGTTTATCTCCAGTTTTCTTCCCCCTCTGGATATGTGAGAGGAATATCTTCCCTTGCCCCTTGTGTGTGATTAGTTCTGGCCAAAGAATATGAAAAAAAGCAATATATGTCATTTCTGAGCTGAAGCACTTATCTGTTGATGTGACACTCCATTGCTAAGATATATGTCTAGAAGCAGACCTCTTGGGTAGCGTTGTTTGTACATCTTCAACTTTATTATATAATGTCTGCTTTGCTTGAGATAATTTACACTTTGACCAGGTGATAAGAAAGAACCCATTTCTCCACAATTGGAGAAATTCCAAATTACCCAATTTGTAAATAAATAAAACATTCTTGTAATGTAATGATTATACAATGGTCTATTTTTGGTATAAAATTGGATTTCCATAATGACTAGTGAAATTGACAATCCTTTCATATATATATACTGGCAATTTGGGCTTCATTTCCTGTGGACTATTTGGTCCTTTCTATAGGGATTGCGCTTCATTTATAATTTCTCTAAGTAATCTCTCTACATCTTGGTAACTGTACACATTCAGAATCCTGCTTTCACAAGAATGATGTCAGAAAATTTGCATCCCAAGGCTCTTTTGCAGTTAGGATATAGCATATAACCTGGGCTGATGTAAGACTTAATTTAGAAGTGAGCAATGTGAGTGGTATCCTTAGGGTAACAGTAGCTACTATATCAGATAAATCTCATCCTTAGCATCAAAACAATATACACTTAGTTTTTACTCATATCAAAATCTGGGAGTTCTTGGTGGAGCAGCCTTCCATGTAGTCTCTCAGGGACTTAGGCAATGGAAGAGGCAAGAGAGGACCATTTCAAGAGGTTTTTACAAACTTTTCCTGGAAGCAGTATACCTCTTATCTACTTACATTCCATTGGCCAGAGTTCATGCACATGCCACACCTAATAGTAAAAGAAATATAATCTAGTCATGAGTTTTGGTGAATGCATAGTAGTTCTGCTACATGGGACAAAGATCTTTTGGTTAGAATGGTGAGAGCTGGCTGGTTCCTTAGGGAAAGTGAAACCTCAGAGCAGTGTGGCAATGGTACCTCACTAAAGCCTCCACAGCATAGTTGGATGCTGTTCCTGCTCATGCAGCTTCCGTGCTTGGCCTTCCACCTCACCCAGTAATTCTGCTGACTGTCTGATATCCTTCAGCAAGTTCCTTTACTGCTTAGGCTAGCCTGAATGGATTTTATGGGTTGTGGCTAAGAATCATGAGTTTTTTAGTTTCTTACTGTCTTGTTCTTTTGGTTATTTGTCTTTGAGATTGGGCCTCAGAGAGTATCTCCACTGAAATAAGTAATAATGTTTATTCCTTTCTGCACAGTAATCTGTAGGACCTACTGATGTTAACAACAAATCTATGACCACATGTGTACAAAAACATGTTCACAATGGACCCATTTTGCAAGTGTCAGGCCCATAGACATCTAAACTGAGTAAGAACCTTCCCTCAACTAAATGAGAACAAGGTAAAATACTTGTAACTCTTCTGAAGTTGGGATAGGACTGCCTCATTTGGAATCTCATCATTACCACTAGTGGCAAGAGGTGGTGTTGAGTGTACAAACCTAACCCTAGATGGGGTGCTTCCCTCCCTATGGGGGGTCCTTTAGTGTGGGCAGTGAAGCTGTGATTCATAGCTGGGAATCTGGCTGTGTGATCTCCAAGATCCATCAGGTAGAGAATCGACCACCTAGGAGGTCCTGATGGATCCTTTTAGATTCCCGGCTTAAGAAGGAAGCAAGAGTTGAAAGGTTTTAGGGTAGTGTACAAATCCCGTGATAATCAAGCTTCTTCAAAACCAGTTTCTCCACTTTTTGATGCACACTGGGCTTTTACATCATATCCAAGGATGACCAGTTTAATAATGCCACTATCTAAATCTTTCAGCTTTAAGCAAGGCACTTAAATTTGCTGGGTCTCGATTTCATCATATGTAAAAAATAAAGGTCCTTTCCAGTCACCATTTCAGGTATTAGATTTCATTAGCAGATTTGCACTGATTATTATTCTTAGTTGCTTTCAATATTTTCCACCAGATGGCTCTATGCAAACTCCTATCCACAGCCTCCCTTTGAACTAGGCTTGCTTTTGTGGTTTATTCTTCTCTGCACACTCAATTTCTATTATTCTCCAAGGTTTTTTTTTTTTTTTTTTTTTTTTACTATTTTTATTTATTTATTTTTGTATATTTTTTATTGGAGTTCAATTTGCCAACATATAGCATAACACCCAGTGCTAATCCTGTCAAGCGCCCCCTCAGTGCCGTCACCCACTCACCCCATCCCCCTGCCCACCTCCCTTTCCACTACCCCTTGTTTGTTTCCCAGAGTTAGGAGTCTCTCATGTTCTGTCACCCTCACTAATATTTCCCACTCATTTTCTCTCCTTTCCCCTTTATTCCCTTTCACTATTTTTTATATTCCTCAAATGAATGAGACCATATAATGTCTGTCCTTCTCCGACTGACTTCACTCAGCATAATACCCTCCATTTCCATCCACGTTGAAGCAAATGGTGGGTATTGGTCATTTCTAATGGCTGAGGAATATTCCATTGTATCCATAGACCACATCTTCTTTATCCATTCAGCTTTCGATGGACACCGAGGCTCCTTCCACAGTTTGGCTATTGTGGACATTGCTGCTAGAAACATTGGGGTGCAGGTATCCTGGCGTTTCACCACATCTGTATCTCTGGGGTAAATCCCCAGCAGCGCAATTGCTGGGTCGTAGGGCAGGTCTATTTTTAACTCTTTGAGGAACCTCCACACAGTTTTCCAGAGTGGCTGTACTAGTTCACATTCCCACCAACAGTGCAAGAGTGTTCCCCTTTCTCCACATCCTCTCTAGCCATTTGTTGTTTCCTGTCTTGTTAATTTTACCCATTCTCACTGGTGTGAGGTAGTATCTCATCGTGGTTTTGATTTGTATTTCCCTGATGGCCAGTGATGTGGAGCATTTTCTCATGTGCGTGTTGGCCATGTCTGTGTCTTCCTCTGTGAGATTTCTGTTCATGTCTTTTGCCCATTTCATGATTGGATTGTTTGTTTCTTTGCTGTTGAGTTGAATAAGTTCTTTATAGATCTTGGATACTAGCCCTTTATCTGATAGGTCATTTGCAAATACCTTCTCCCATTCTGTAGGTTGTCTTTTAGTTTTGTTGACTGTTTCTTTTGCTGTGCAGAAGCTTTTTATCTTAAGTCCCAATAATTCATTTTTGCTTTTGTTTCCCTTGTCTTCATGGATGTATCTTGCAAGAAGTTGCTGTGGCCAAGTTCAAAAAGGGTGTTGCCTGTGTTCTCCTCTAGGATTTTGATGGATTCTTGTCTCACATTTAGATCTTTCATCCATTTTGAGTTTATCTTTGTGGATGGTGTAAGAGAATGGTCTAGTTTCATTCTTCTGCACGTGGCTGTCCAATTTTCCCAGCACCATTTATGGAAGAGACTGTCCTTTTTCCAGTGAATAGTCTTTCCTGCTTTGTTGAATATTAGTTGACCATAGAGTTGAGGGCCCATTTCTGGGTTCTCTATTCTGTTCCATTGATCTATGTGTCTGTTTTTGTGCCAGTACCTCACCGTCTTGATGACCACAGCTTTGTAGTACAACCTGAAATCTGGTATTGTGATGCCCCCAGCTCTGGTTTTCTTTTTCAATATTCCCCTGGCTATTCGGGGTCTTTTCTGATTCCACACAAATCTTAAGATGATTTGTTCCAATTCTGAAGAAAGTCCACGGTATTTTGATAGGGACTGCATTAAATGTGTAAATTGCCCTGGGTAGCATTGACATTTTTACAATATTAATTCTTCCAATCCATGAGCATGGAATATTTTTCCATCTCTTTGTGTCTTCCTCAATTTCTTTCAGAAGTGTTCTGTAGTTTTTAGGGTATAGATCCTTTACCTCTTTGGTTAGGTTTATTCCTAGGTATCTTATGCTTTTGGGTGCAATTGTAAATGGGATTGACTCCTTAATTTCTCTTTCTTTAGTCTCATTGTTAGTGTATAGAAATGCCACTGATTTCTGGGCATTGATTTTGTATCCTGCCACACTGCCAAATTGCTGTATGAGTTCTAGCAATCTTGGGGTGGAGTCTTTTGGGTTTTCTATGTACAGTATCATGTCATCTGCAAAGAGGGAGAGTTTGACTTCTTCTTTGCCAATTTGAATGCCTTTTATTTCTTAAAAATTTTTTTTAAAAAGATTTTATTTATCCATTCATGAGAGACACAGAGAAAGAGAGGCAGAGACACAGGCAGAGGGAGAAGCAGGCTCCACGCAAGAAGCCTGACGTAGGACTCGATCTTGGGTCTCCAGGATCACGCCCCGGGCTGAAGGTAGCACCAAAGCACTGAGCCACCCAGGCTGCCCTGCTTTTTATTTCTTTTTGTTGCCTAATTGCTGAGGCTAGGACTTCTAGTTCTATGTTGAATAGCAGTGGTGAGAGTGGACATCCCTGTCGCGTTCCTGATCTTAGGGGAAAGGCTCCCAGCATTTCCCCATTGAGAATGATATTTGCTGTCGGCTTTTTGTAGATGGCTTTTAAGATACTGAGGAATGTTCCCTCTATCCCTACACTCTGAAAAGTTTTGATCAGGAATGGATGCTGTATTTTGTCAAATGCTTTTTCTGCATCTATTGAGAGGATCATATGGTTCTTATTTTTTTTTCTTGTTGATATGATCTATCATGTTGATTGCTTTATGAATGTTGAACCAGCCTTACATCCCGGGGATAAATCCCACTTGATCATGGTGAATAATCTTCTTAATATACTGTTGGATCCTATTGGCTAGTATCTTGTTGATAATTTTTGCATCTGTGTTCATCAGAGATATTGGTCTATAATTCTCCTTTTTGGTAGGGTCTTTGTCTGGTTTTGGAATTAAGGTGATGCTGGCCTCAGAGATTGAGTTTGGAAGTACTCCATCCCTTTCTATCTTTCAGAACAGCTTTAGTAGAATAGGTATTGTTTCTTCTTTAAACGTTTGATAGAATTCCTCTGAGAAGCCATCTGGCCCTGGACTTCTGTGTCGTGGGAGGTTTTTGATGACTGCTTCAATTTCCTCCCTGGTTATTGGCCTGTTCAGGTTTTCTATTTCTTCCTGTTCCAGTTTTGGTAGTTTGTGGTTTTCCAGAAATGCGTCCATTTCTTCTAGATTGCCTAATTTATTGGCGTATAGCTGTTCATTACATGTTTTTAAAATCATTTTTTATTTCCTTGATATTGGTTGTGCTCTCTCCTTTTTCATTCGTGATTTTATTAATTAGAGTCTTTTCTCTTTTGTTTTTAATAAGGTTGGCTAATGGTATATCTATTTTATTAATTCTTTCAAAGAACCAACTCCTGGTTTTGTTGATCTGTTCTACAGTTCTTCTGGTCTCTATTTCATTGAGTTCTGCTCGAATCTTTATTAACTCTCTTCTTCTGCTTGGTGGAGGTTTTATTTGCTGTTCTTTCTCCAGTTCCTTTACGTGCAAGGTTAGCTTGTGTATTTGAGTTTTTTCTAATTTTTTGAGGGATGCTTGTATTGCGATGTATTTCCCTCTCAGGACTGCTTTTGCTGTATCCCCAAGATTTTAAATGGTTGTATCTTCATTCTCACTAGTTTCCATGAATCTTTTTAATTCTTCTCTAATTTCCTGGTTGACCCTTTCCTCTTTTAGCAGGATTGTCTTTAACCTCCACATGTTTGAATTCCTTCCAAATTTCTTCTTGTGATTGAGTTCAAGTTTCAAAGCATTGTGGTGTGAAAATATGCAGGGGACAATCCCAATCTTTTGGTATCGGTTAAGACCTGATTTGTGACCCAGTATGTGGTCTATTCTGGAGAAAGTTCCAGGTGCACTTGAGAAGAACGTGTATTCAGCTGCATTTGGATGTAAAGTTCTGTAAATATCTGTGAAATCCATCTGGTCCAGTGTATCATTTAAAGTTCTTGTTTCTTTGGAGATGTTGTGCTTAGAAGATCTGTCATTTGCACAAAGCGCCATATTGAAGTCTCCCAGTATTAGTGTATTATTATCTAAGTATGTCTTTACTTTGGTTATTAATTGATATACTTGGAAGATCCCACATTCGGGGCATAAATATTCATGATTGTTAGGTCCTCTTGTTGGATAGATCCTTTAAGTATGATATAGTGTCCCTCTTCATTTCTTACTAGTCTTTGGGATTAACTTTAATTTACCTGATATGAGGCTTGCTACCCCTGCTTTCTTTTGAGGACCATTTGAATGGTAAATGGTTTTCCAACCTTTCATTTTCAGGCTGGAGGTGTCCTTAGGTCTAAAATGAGTCTCTTGTAGACAGCAAATAGATGGATCCTGCTTTTTTATCCAGTCTGAAACCCTGTGTCTTTTGATGGGATCATTAAGCCCATTCTCGCTCAGAGTTACTATTGAAAGATATGAATTTAGTGTCATCATAATACCTATTCAGTCCCTGTTTTTGTGGCTTATTTCTTTGGGCTCCCTCTTTCTTTTATAGAGTCCCCCTTTATATTTCTTGCAGAGCTGGTTTGGTGGTCACATGTTCTTTCAGTTTCTGCCTATCTTGGAAGCTCTTTATCTCTCCTTCTATTCTGAATGAGAGCCTTGCTGGATAAAGTATTCTTGACTGAATGTTCTTCTCATGTAGGATCCTGAATATATCCTGCCAGCCCTTTCTGGCCTGCCAGGTCTCTGTGGAGAGGTCTGCTGTTAATTTAATACTTCTTTCCATATAAGTTAGGGATCTCTTGTCTCTTGCTGCTTTAAGGATTTTCTCTTTATCTTTGGAATTTGCAAATTTCACTATTAAACGTCGAGGTGTGGAACAGTTTTATTGATTTTAGAGGGGGATCTCTCTATCTCCCGGATCTAAATGCCTGTTTTCCTCCCCAAGTTAGGGATGTTCTTGGCTATGATTTGTTCAAATATGCTTTCTGGTCCTCTGTCCCTTTCGGTGCCCTCTGGAACCCCAATTAAATGTAGATTTTTCCTTGTGAGGCTGCCATTTATTTCCCTTAACCTTTCCTCATGGTCTTTTAATTGTGTTTCTTTTTCCTCAGCTTCCTTCCTTGCCATCAACTTGTCTTCTATGTCACTCACTCTTTCTTCTACTTCAGTAACCCTCGTTGTTAGGACCTCCAGTTTGGATTGCATCTCATTTAAGTGATTTTTAATTTTGGCCTGATTAGATCTAAATTCTGCAGTCATGAAGTCTCTTGAATCCTTTATGCTTTTTTCCAGAGCCACCAGTAGCTTTATAATTGTGCTTCTGAATTGGTTTTCTGACATCAAATTGTAATCCAAATTCTGTAACTCTGTGGCAGAGAGTACTGTTTCTGATTCTTTCTTTTGTGGTGAGTTCTTCTTTCTAGTATTTTACTCAGTGCAGAGTGGCTAAAAACGAACTGTACTTGTTAGAAACTTCTCTCTGTAGCATTCTAGCTGTTCTCTCCTTAAATCTCAGGTCGAATTTGTACATTTTCAGGATGATTTAAAAGTTATCTAGGTAAATTGGTGGGGTGACTTGGGGACACTACTCCTCTGCCATCTTGCCCCATCCCCCACTATGTTTTATTCTAAAGTAATTTCTACATCTAATGTAGGGCACAAACTTACAACCTTGATATCAGAAGTCACATGCCCTACTGATAAGCCAGCCAGGGGCCGTATCTTCTCCAAGTTTTTAAACAAAACCACTTCATAGGTTTGAAAGCATCTTCTTCTTCCTATACTCCATGTCACATTACTCAAGACTCAAGGAATAATCCGATAGTTAGATGGATACCAAGCTATTCTCTACTGTAATCCCTACAGTGGGTTGTGGCCAGGCCAACTGGTCCACACCTGAACTGGCCCACAGATACTGTTGGAAATAGAATGTAGATGTATATAACCATGCAGCAGAAGTTGTTCCATATGGTTTAGAAAGTTCCTATGAAAGTCAATGAATGATTCTAGGTTCTTCTGCCTTGCTCAACTTGACCTGATGAAACCACTCAATTGTGGGGCGTTAGTGTGGGGCATTAGGAAGGCAACAGAAAGTATTCTACTCATCTGTATATTTATGCTCATGTATATTCTTTTTGCTGCTTGTTGGCTAGTTGGATAGCAAACATAGGTGAAAGCAACCTTAAGGCCAATCTGAATCACCTTTCAGCAAATTGTTGAATTCAGATCAGTTTTGTGATGTGGTCCAGCTCAGTCCCTAATTAATCCTATTTCCTAAAAATAATCCTGACATTATAGGTATATCTGTATGAATATGTGTAATAAGTGAGTTTTCTTCTGCTATAGATTCAGTTTGAAAGAATGGAAAGACTCCCATTTTTCCATCCCCGAGTTATGCTGTGTTTGAAGATCTAGATCCATTAGGGGTAGAGTTTATTGGCAGAAGAATGTTGGATAGTATAAGAAAAGGAAGAGGTTGAAGACCTGGCATATTCAATTATTCATTCAACAGATACTTATTGACACATGCCAGGCACTTTTCTAAGTATTAGATATATATTAGCAAATAGGATTGATAAGGTTCCTTCCTCTCATAGAATTTATGCTCTTCTGAAGAACACAGACAACTGACACATACTCAATAAATCCATTGGTTTCAGATAGTCATCAGTGCTATGAAGAAGACATATGACATAGAAGTGAGGTGCTATTTGAGCTGAGGACTGGAAGTTTGGGAGGCAGTGGCTAAGTCCCCTAGGGCTTGAAAGAGGATTGTGGGTTCTATAAACAGGGAAGAGCTGAATTACTTGAATTGAACATCTCAGAGATGGAAAGACATACAAAGGCAATGGCTGCTAGACTGTCTGAATACTGGTTATTAAGAGATTCCCCTTCATGGTTGAACTTGGCATAGAGGAGGGAATAAAACTGCCCCGCCCTTCAATAAAATGGAAGACATGTAGTATACATCCTGGATTAGGAGCAAAGCATCATCTTGAGGATGATCAAGGACCTCTGTTTCTTCGGATCCTATAAGGTTCATAGGTTCTTATAAGACAAACACTAGATTTTTTTACCACCTTTGGAAAGTAGGGTCTCATTAGATTTAATCTAATTTTAAAAAAAGGTGTAGGTGCATGAACCAACTACACCTACGTTACCTATAGTAACGTTTTTCCTATGAGAACCCAGATGTCTTGAGATCAGGCACTTGACCTCACACACAGAAAGTTCCAGTGACTTGAAATCTAATATTCAATAGCCATTTCAACAATAAAATCTTTTTTTTTTTTAAACCAGACAGCTGATGAATGTGGGGAGAGCTGTGTGAAAATGGGCATCATTTGGTGTGTCCAGGGTGGGACAAGTGGTTAGATCTGGAGACATCAGAGGGGTGCATAGTCTTCCTTTTGGCTGTTGCCATTGCTCTGGGATGTTCATTTTCCTCCTCAAGCCCTCCATGAGCTGGGCCTCTCTCTCCCTGTCCTTCATGTCTCTTTGACCTGGCAGCAGCTATAGGCAGTGAGGTGTAGGCAGAGGCTCCTGTGACCTAGAAAGCACAGGCCGTTAGTTCTTGCGGGGTGAGTGACACATCCTGGACAATTATACTGAAGGGGCTGAATCCCGCACCAGGAAGCAAGCTCCTGTGAGGTGCTGGCTCATGAAGGGCCAGAAGGTGCCAAGAAACCTGCAAGGAAAGTGACGTTGCATCTGCTGTGGGCGCATGGTGCATCTGCCAGAGTCCATGCTTGCCACCTGTTTCTGTGCGCTCCACTGACTGGGGCAGGGGATGGGGGACCTGGGAAAGCAAATGCAAATGAGAGTTTATGAGGCGACCATGTTGCCAGGAGCCAGCCCACTGAGCTCTTTCTTTCTCTCAAACATCTTGGCTTCAGCGGAAGATGCTGTGTCAAAATAGTAGATTCTGTGCCGGTCCCTTGATGGCACGCCAGGTTTTTGAGTGGGCAGGTGTTGTTAGCTGTTGGAGCTAGTTGCTAAGGTTTGAACCCAAACCGGGAAAAGGTGGGAGTGGAGCGAGCAGAGTAAGAGAGGGAGAGCAGCTGTAGGGGGAGGAGGTGAGTCAGCGGAAAGAGCCTCCTCCTTCCTTGCCTGCCCACACCTCTGGCACTAGACCCCGGAGGCCAACCTCCTGGTCCTGCCCCTGCCAGCACTTGACTGCCCAAACCTACTCTGGGTTTGCCTGGGCTGCTGAGATGCTCTTCCGTGTGCTCAAGCACTTGGCCCTGCCAGACCTTGGAGGTGTAGACGGAGCATTCCCAAACCCTCCTCCTTTCTGGGAGCTCCTCTTTCCCTACCATCCGTAGAAGGAAACCTTAAACCAAAGCCTGGACTGCTCCCTTGCTTGGATGGTACCTTCCCTTGGCTCCTTTAGCTCTGGGCTCTGTGCACGGAGACAGTGATCCCATGAGTGCAGGTTTCCTACCTGACGTCCTCTGTCTCCTTGAGAAGTGATTTTCACTCACTAGAAGTCATTTAGTTTCTTTTCTACTAGTGAACAAGTTTTACTGGGCCCCCAGCAGGGCTGAAAATATTGTCATAACAAGGCTGTGGGGCTCACTCTCATTTTTGTGACCTTCCTTCCAAAAGAAGGAAGATTGGAGAGACCGAGTTTGGGCTGCAGGGGGCATGGAGGCTTCTCCTATCTGACTTCCAGGAGGGGTGGCTTTAGCTCTGTGACCTTAAATCACTGGGTGTTTGTTCCTCTACCTGTAAAATGAGGAGGTCTCTGAAAGGTGAAATGATGATAACAATCTCTTCCATTTTAGAACTGCATGGCCCTCTCTGAGCAGGTGGGACTGGCCACAGCTCCCAAGTAGCTAGCTGTCCATGACTTAGGAGAGGTCACCAAGTTGGCTGCTCTGGGTGTGGCTGGGGCAGGTTTGGTCAGAGGAATGAGCATTTCTGGCCCTGGAAGCAGAGGAGATTGATCAAAACGACAAGAAGCTGGAGGTATCCTCTACCTCTAGGTCAACCGAAAAATTCATATAAATCCTAAAATGGCTCATTATTTTCTTTCCTTTTCAGAGGGTTTTCAGTGACAGAAAAATAATTAGGGCAGCTTAGAGGATTTTTTTTTCATTATTATAGTTAAAAAACATTTATTGAGAACCTGTTTTGGTCTGGAAATACAGACAGAAAACAAATTGTGGTGTTCTTTTAAATCAACGTTTTTCTTCCTAGTGATGCTGAACTGGATCTTGCTGGTGAAGTGTTGAAGGTCCTGGGGGAGACAGAGTAGCAGTGGTTGTGGCTGGGTGGTACTGAGGCTTTCAGGTTCTAAGGCTTGAGTAAGTAAAAAATATCTGAGTTTTCACAGTACCAACTACGGTAACTTCCCACAATACCCAATTCACCCATAGCAACAAAATTTAGTAATCCCTCAAAAGAAAAGATGAATATATTTTTTGCCTCATATTCACAGAGGTACACAATAGGTTTTTTGTTTAAGTCAAGGAGCGTGTTTGAGATTTTTCAGAGTGGCACTTTTCTCATCTTTGATATTTCTTTTTGAAATAGAGTAGTTGGTTTTGCTAAAAGTGGTGATTGATACAGTAATGGAACCAACTGGCTAGTATAGAAACAGTTTTAAATCATCTTAGTTGTAATTTCATGATTGCCAGGAAAACCCTAAGTAATCTATAGCTCTGTGCTATATCAAAATCACCTGAGATTTTTCTTTAAAAGAACATAAGCCTACTCCAGAACCACTAGATAGAATTTTTTTTTAATGGTTTGGATTTGCTTTTTATTTTTTCTAAATAGAAATTTTAATAAGTTTCTAAATAAGTTTTTCAGCTGCTCTGATATGTACTAAAGAAACACTGATTTACAGACTACACCATGCAGTTCTGTGCTGTTATATGTCCTCATGCTATTCATTCTTTTCTTGATTTTATGTGTGCTACTTTTGCCTCTTTTTTTTTTTTTAATTTTTTTTTATTTATAATAGTCACAGAGAGAGAGAGAGAGGCAGAGACACAGGCAGAGGGAGAAGCAGGCTCCATGCACCGGGAGCCCGACGTGGGATTCGATCCCGGGTCTCCAGGATCACGCCCTGGGCCAAAGGCAGGCGCCAAACCGCTGCGCCACCCAGGGATCCCTACTTTTGCCTCTTTAACTTGATTGTGAGATTTTTGGAAGACGATTTATTTTTCGGTGGCGTGGTGTTTAGCACATATTTGTCCATTCATCTATGAGATTTAAATCAAATTCTAATCTGTGACCCGAAGGTTTGGCACACTCAGGGATTTTGGGAGTAGCTGCTGGTTCTGGGAAGGAGGATATGAGGAGGGGAAGGAAGGCGGTCAGCAGGCTTGACTGCTCTAGATGGATCTGTGCGTTCTCCTTCGTTTCTTGGAAAGCAGCTGGTACAAGGCATTCTGCTTCTCCTGGAATCGTGGGTCATAGGTGTTTTGGCACCAGATAAATGGTCTGTCAGGACCAAATTCTGGGGGTATGTGAGCGTGGAGGAGGGCAGAGGTGGAAATGCGGGGTACAGGGCCTTGCAGTCCCGTTGGCTCCCAGCTTCCCAGGTGAAATCTGACACCGGCCCCCCGGCACAGGGGAGGCAAGGGGAGACCCAGGAAAGGGGAAGAGCACCCCCGATGGGGAGGTGGCAGGCACAACAAGCGAGGGCGCTTACCTAGGAGACGTGTCCTGGGCGCTGCAAGCTGGGGGGCTGTCCACAGTGCCCGCCGAGCTCCCGAGGCTACCCGCAGGCCCTCACTGGGTGCAGTCCTGCGCAGGCCCCAGACGCTCTAGGGCGGCGCCCCGAGGAATGCGCCTGCGGTGGGGAGAGTGGCCCCGAGGTGCATTCCGGGGCCCCGGGGGGGGGGGCGGGGAGGAACCCCCAGCGGCCCGGGGCGGCGTGCGGGTCAGCCGGAGGTCACATCCTCTCCGTGACCTCCTCCAACCCGCCCCGGGCAGGTGACCACAGTGCGCTGGCGCGGCCCTTGCGGCGAGGTGGTGCGGCTAAGGGTGACTCCCCGCGGAGGCCGCGAGGCCGTGGAGGCGGGAAGGCGCTGGCACCAGGGAGCCTCGGCCCGCGGGAGCGCCGGCTTGCTTAGGAAGGTCGCGCTGCGCATGGCAGAGAAGTCGTGGTGGCACCGGAGGCCGTGGGGACCACTGGGTGAGGGAGGCCGAGCAGGAGGCGCGGGAGGGAGCTCGGGCCGGGCCGGGCGGGGGAGGGGGGGATGGGCGGGAGGCCAGCACGGGGCCGGCGCACGCGCGCTTAGGGGGCCGCGGCCCTGGGGAGAGCACCAGCACACGCCGAGGGTGTCTGGGAGGCCCGGCCACTGCAGTTGCAGACGTGCGTGCGTCTGTAATGGCAGGCTCAGGGGTTGCACCGCTCGGCAAGGTCACAGCCCCCCTCCCCCCTCCACGGCAGCGGCCTCAGGGGTTGCATTACTCGGCAAGGTCACAGTGCCCACCCCCCCCCCCCCCCCCCACGGGAGCAGGCCTCAGGGGTTGCACTACTCGGCAAGGTCACAGGCCCCCCCCCACAGCAGCAGGCTTCAGGGGTTGCATTACTTGCAAGGTCACAGGCCCCCCCACGGCAGCAGGCCTCAGGGGTTGCATTACTTGCAAAGTCACAGGCCCCCCCACAGCAGCAGGCCTCAGGGGTTGCATTACTTGCAAGGTCACAGGCCCCCCCACAGCAGCAGGCCTCAGGGGTTGCATTACTTGCAAGGTCACAGGCCCCCCCACAGCAGCAGGCCTCAGGGGTTGCATTACTTGCAAGGTCACAGGCCCCCCCACGGCAGCAGGCCTCAGGGGTTGCACTACTTGGTAAGGTCACAGGCCCCCCATGGCAGCAGCGGCGACCGGGCCTGGCGGGGAAGCAGCTGGCGCGCATCTACACGGTGCCTTGCAGGAGCCCTTAGCTTTTGCAGGACAGCTTAGTTAGTGGCGTAAGCCTTCCTTCCGAGGGAATGTGCGTGGCGGGGAAGTCGAGCTGTGGGCCGCCAACGGGAGCGCGGAACTGCTGAAGCTGGAGAGGGCCTCCTTGCGTGTGGTGAAGGGCCAAGGGGAGGGAAGGTGTAGGATTCCTTCGCGTTTTCTCCTCTGCCTCCAACTTTTCTATTAGACCTAGTTTTTGTCACGGATAAGTGGAAACCATGAAAACTATATAATATATAAAAACAGATTGGATATTGGATATTACATATGATAAATACAAAAAATATATATTATATCCCATAGTTTAATGTTTATATAAATAGAAATGATATATTAATGCACAATATATATTTCGTATGTGTATATATGGATATTATATGATAGTTTTATTATTATAATTCAATAAATTATTATATAACTACATAATATAATTACATCATATATAAAATAGGTATTATGTAACTGTATAATATCTATATATTATATATGCAAGTCTCTCTATGAAACTATCTATCTAACCCATCTATCTATCTCCAAGAAACTTAAGTTTTACCCTTCCCGTGACTAAGATGACCACAGGGCAGAAATGTTATTCCTGCTTAATCAGTAGGAAAAGGTCGGTTAGAGAATGTAGGAGACTTCATTGAAGATTACAACAGGAATAAGACCTTGCATGTGGTCCACAGTTGGTTGTGACCATAGGACCACTCTGTCCTGCCATGGTGGCCTTAGTCAAACTGGGCTTGCTCTTTAGGTCTTGACATCTTTTGTTGGCTTACCTCAAGGATGAGGACTGGCATTGAGGCCACTGGATGTAGCTTCTGGAAGGTAAGGATGCCAGAGGTGGAGCTTAAAATTGATGGGGTATCAGCAACCCAAAACACTTGGAGAGGTTTTATGGTGGTACAAACATGATGATGTTGGCTTTTGAGGTCTGCTAACCTTCCCTTCCTCGCTTCTCTCTATCCTCCAGAAGCCTGTCTTCTCAGGTTTCCAGCATCTCACTGCTGCTCCCTTGCTGCTTCCTCTTCTCCTCACCACTCTCCTGCTGCTATGTAGTAGCCAAACGAGAAACTTTTCTTCGAAAAGGTTGATTCTTGGTCTACATTAGTCATTAAAATCACAACATACATGAACCGAACCTCTAAGCTTCTGTTTGGGCCCTGATGTTCTAAAGTCAACACGTGCTGCTGTACGTTTATTTTTGTTCTCCTTCCCCTCTTCCATCTGGATAATGGTAGGCCTTAATGGCCAATTTTTTCCCACTGTTTGTTCTCTCCTTCTGTAGTAGTAGAACTCTTGATTTTTAGTTCAGCATATGGCTGCCTGGAATGAACACTGCATTTGGCCTTGGGTATGGCCTTGTGACCAAATTCTAGCCAAAGGAATGTAAGTGGAATTATTGTGCAATAGATTTTGAGGACCTTTCCTCGTCTTCTTGCCTGGGAGGAAGAGGCTGCCGTCTTGGATCATGAGGTCAAGGCTCTATCTGGTGGAGCAACAAGATAGAAGGAGGCTGGCTTCCTGTCACTGTGAAGCAACTTTATGAAGTTTGGGTTTCTTGCCTGGATTTATTGAAGCCTCTGTTATCATTTTTTAAAAAATTGATTTCTTTGTTGATTACTCTGAGCTAACTTCTAACTAGTAGAGTGCAATCTGACAGCAGCCCATATAAATTGTTTCTAACCCAGGCCAATTACACAGGACCCTGAGAGAATGATCTTCCACTATTTCCCAGACTATGGTTCCTTCTATTCTGATGATTAGAACAGGGAGAGGATGTGGATGCATAATTACACGATTTATTCCTTGGTTGACCGGTAGGAGAAGCAATAAATCAACAGCCCCAGAAGTCTCACTTCTGCCTTTAGTTCACAAATCAGTCTTCATGTTCATTCTTTGCCCAAAGTACAAGTTCCCCCAAATTTCTCTTTTTTCTTCCCCACTCCAAGGTGGAGCCAATAGGTCTGCATGTAGCCAATTAATCAGCACAAAGTCTGAATGTATGATGTAGTTTTTGAAAATAGGTGAGGTTTGGTGGGATCTGGAGCTGATGGCCAAGAAAGAATTCTTGAGATGTCTTTGGTGCAAAATGGTCGTTTTGGTAAAGCAGCATGGAGATAGGACTCGGGGACAGAAAGAGCTGCAGCTCCCTGTGGCTCCCTGCGGCTCTCTGAGGCTTCCCACAGCTCCCGGCTGCCCACTGATTGTAGGGGGGAGAGGGGAGGGCAACTGATTTTATACTTTGGGATGGGAGGACGTAAAGATGAGGGAAGTTCCAAAAGGATTTTCATATGCTAAAGAAGACTCACCAGATATAGGAGGCCTTGCTATTGTCAAACTAAGGTTGGTTATCCCTCTAGCAAGGCACTAACATCAAGACAGGAGCTTCCTGGAAGAACATTATACTCTGCCTGCCTCAAGTATTAGTCAGTGGGCTGCAGTTTGTATGGACATTTAATTTTATCTACATTTCTTTCTGTCTTTATTTCCTACACCATTTAGACTTACATCACTGTTTTCCTCTTTGGAATGTATTCTCTTACCATAAAGTCACTTCCAAAAGCAGGCGGATGCATCACCAGGTCAATTAGCAGTGGGCATATGTGGATCCAGCTTAGTTGGATATTATTCTGACTTTTGAAGTCACAGATGCAAAGCATCCCACAGTTCTACTTTTAATCTTTTCCTTTTCCCCACCCTGTCTCTTGCTACAAGGTCTGGCTGTTCTGTTCAATTTCTTCTACATTTGCTAATTTAGCTCAATTTATTTCTGCTGGCTACCTTGATGCCTTTTTCTTTTTCTACAAAAAGAGATTTCCTTTTAAACCCTCCCTCTGATTAACACTCATGTTTCAGCTTGGGGCCACCTGCTCCCCCATTTACCCCACCTCCCCTATTGCTATCCACTCCCTAGGTGAGCCATTTAAAGTGAGCTTTAGGATCCCAGGGAGCTTTCAGTGGTGTATTTACAGGCGATGAAAAGAGCTTTGAAAAGAAAAGATACAGGCTTTTGCATAATACTGAAGCCTGCCCAGAAACACCCCCATCTGTTAGTCCCTACTCTTAAAGGTGGAGATGTCAGAAGGAAGAAAGAAATCAGGGAAAGGAAGCTAGAGTGTAAGAGGGTATAAGAAACAGCCTAGAACTCTGAACAGTGTGGTTCTGAAGTCGAAGAGTAGAATTTATTCCAGCAAAAGAAAATGAAGCTCTATTCTCTCCTGAGTCTAAGTCACAGGGAATTTTACACCATGAAAGTAAAGGGAACTCCAGCTCAGCTATTAGCCGAGTCTGCAGTGATGGGTGCATATTGCACTCACCACAACTATAGTGTGTGGAATGCATATTGTTCAGTGCTGAACCATTCATATTCCCTCAGGAGTTTCTTTGTTAGTATAATAAGTTTATCTTTGTGAAGGGTTTTGTTTATTTTGAATATGAACAATCTCCATTTTCCCCCCTTATCTTTCTACTCTTAAATTGATTTGCATATGAGTTTCAGCCAGGAAAGCATCTATAAGAACATTAATTTTTTGTGCCAAAATTGATTTATTTGTTCTGAACCACAGTCTGACCTGCTTCAAGGACATACCTTACTTTTTTTTTTTTGTTTTTTTTTGTTTTTTTTGTTCTGCCTTTGATTGGCTTGGTTGTTTCTGAAACATTCACTAGGCATTCAAGTGGATCTCTGTCCCCATTTCATGTTTCTAGAGATATTTGGATAGCTGAGCTGTGTCATTTGTTTTAGATTGTATGACCTTGAGCCTGATTTGTAATTTCATATCTGTCCCATTACCATTCCAGTGGCTTAAACTGAACTTTTAGGGAACCAAAACTTGTCTGGGATTTTTATCTTTGTCACAAATCTTGAACTGGATATTGCTACTTCTCTCCAAAAGGCCCATCCTAAAGCTGCCTTTTAGACAATGGTCTTGCTTTGGCTACTGCTTCCCCACTTTTGAAAATACTTCTGGGTCATGTGGGAAATTGCTGAGACCACAGGAATTTATCCTGAGTCGTGAGCCAGGAGCAAGCTCAAGTCTGCTTGACCCCACTCTTTTTAATATTTAAGCTTAGTATGTAAAAATCCTGGACCACAGAAACATTTTAAAAAAAGTATTACTTAAGTAACGTCCACACCCAACATGGGCCTTGAACTCACAACCCTGAGATCAAAAGTCACCGGCTCCTTTGACTGAGCCAGCCAGGAACCCCAGAATCACAGGAATTTTATAGCAAAAATTAACAATTTCCTCGATACGAAACCCTTCAAATGTACCTCTGATCCATGCACCTATACCAGGGATTAAACTGTTGTTAAGAGATGTGAATATACAATTTTGTATTCTCAAGATACAATACAATTTTGTATTTTTCTCAAGAATTTTATTCCAACTTATTTGTACCAACCTTACGTTCATTGTGCCATTTGTGTAATTCATATAATGTGGCTTTATTGATAAGTTGTTTTGCTTTTATTCTTTTTTATGTGTATTTATTATTTTCAGTTAATAGGCTTCTTGGCCTTTAGAAACAAAAGCCTTGAAATGATCATTTGGCCTCAGACTACAAGCCGAGAGTTAGTTAACAACTAAGCCTTGACTGGAGAAGGATTTTGTAGACCTGAAAAATTCACTTTAAGCTAGATATCTATTAACAAGCAGTTAAAAAAAAGCTTTATTTTAAAAAAGATTTTATTTATCCATTCATGAGAGACACAGAGAGGCAGAGTCATAGGCAGAAGGAGAAGCAGGCTCCCTGCAGGGAGCCTGATGCAGAACTCATCCAAGGACTCTGGGATCACGACCTGAAGCAGCATCTGAAGGCAGATGCTGAACCACTGAGCCACCCAAGTGCCCCTAAAAACAGTTTAAACAACAACAAAAAACTAACAGTCATTCATTACATCAACACAACTATGTTCAAATTTCATTACTTCATATTCTAATCCAGTAATAGTACCTTTTCACACAATACACACATTTTACAACGTGTAATTATCCTGTACATTGCAGTTTATAAACAGCGCTTTTCATTTCATATCAAACACATAGAGAGGTTTTAAAGTCATTATTATAAGTGGATAACATAATAGTGAAAAGCAATTGCAAATAAAGTTGTGGCCCACAACTTTTCTGTCTATGTAATTAAAAAAAAATCCTGTTGCGTTATTTCCTGGAGTCAGGATCAAAAAGTAATATATTTCATGATGCTTAAACTTATTGTCACTTTGCTTTCCAGCATACGGTGACGCCAGCACAGTATGAGTTTATGTTTTTCCACCATTTTGACAGTACTGGGTGTTACCATAGAAACGTTTCTGGGTTTATGTAGAATGATAACTCGACTCAGGGTTCAAACATGGTGACTCCTGCTAGTGGATGGTGAATTTTTTTAAAAAAGATTTTATTTATTTATTAGAGAACAGGAACAGGGGCAGAGGGAGGGGGAGAAGCAGGCTCCCTACTGAACAAGGAGCTGGATGTGGGGCTCAATCCCAGGACCCTGAGATCATGACCTGAGCAGATGGCAGATGCTCAACCGACTGAGCCACCCAGGCGCCCAATAGTGAATTAAATGACCCATGTTTCCCTTAAAAACATCTTTTATTCACTGAATAATTTGTCAAAAGAACACACAGCTTTTCGCTGTGTGACCTAGACTGGGAATAGTAACGCAATGCAAAATCAGGATATTGTGAGATGGCCATCCCCTGCGTAGCAGTGAGTTGCTTCAAAGGTCATTAAAAATTGTGGTAGTGTCGTTGACATACAGCATTACATTAGTTTCAGTTGTGGCTTCGTAGTGTTTTTATTCCTCTTGTCGGGTTGTAGGGGGAGTAAAGGCCTCCGATTGGACACTAGAGGGCGCTCGTGGCTGCCGAATAGCGCGGCCTCGCCTCCCATTCATTTTTCTTCAGCATTGTCTCCGGGAAACTGGCGAGGCCACCAGTGCACGTGGCCTCATAAATGCTGCTACATTTACTCCCGGGCATGAAAGTCTCAGACAATCAGATATGCAAGGGGATGTTTGCCCTTTGGAGACTTGTTTCCCTTTCCTTCTGGTGATGCACTACTTGGTTGGTTTTAAAAACAAAGATATCAAGAGTTTTTGGTGGAGGATACGCTGATGCTCAAATAAAACCCCAGCTGGGGTTTGCTCAAACAGAACCTCTGCGGAGGGAATCCGGTCACCAAACCACAGAGCATGGGTTGCTCTGGTGCGTGAGCGTTGAACTCAGAAGTTGGCATTCAGAGGCCTTTTTTTTTTTTTTAATTAAAAATTTTATTTATTTATTCATGAGAGACCCAGAGAGAGAAGCAGAGACACAGGCAGAGGGAGAAGCAGGCTCCCTGCTGCGAGCTGGATGCAGGACTCCATCCCAGGACCCCAGGATCACACCCTGAGTGGAAGGCAGATGCTCAACCAACCACTGAGCCACCCAGGTGTCCCGCATTCGAAGGTCTTAATTAATGGTGCTTTGGAACAGGGTAGGAACCAGGCTGGGAGCGGACCACAGGAAAGCCAGGGAGGCAAGGAAAGAACAGACCCAAGGCTCCTGTGAGGGACAGAAAATGAGGGAAAAGGAAATAGGCTGGAGCCCCTGGAGCCTGGATTGATCGTCCTACGGGAAGTGAGGAAGCAATGTGGCCCTTAATTATTTTGCTTCTATCAAAATAATTAGGACAGTATTTTTTCCTGAATCTAAGTAGTCTCTTTCTCCAAGGAGCTCAGAAGAGGTGATCTCATTAGCCCTAAGGGCAGCTTTGTGAGGATCACTCCCCCAGTGCCCCCTGGTTTCCTGAGCAGGATATGGAGCCCTCAGGAGAGGAGGCCAGAGAGATTGGAGGGAGGCAGGGCTATGTTTCTGTCCTCTGCAGCCCGGTGACCAGTTCTGTAGCTTCTTACTGGGTTGTTATCCATGGGGTGGGGAAAAGCTCACCAGCACCCACCTTCCCATAAATACACACCTTGTCCAGAGATTTCCTCTTTAAAGCGTCCTGCCTCAAATTTTCTTGGATAGGTCTTCAAACAAATTCAGGTTTCTCTTACTTTAAAAAACAAACAAAACCCCTCAAATCACTCTTCCCTCCCAGGAGCAAACTTTCTGTCTTTATTTTTCTTTCCATCATCGAGAGAGATGGATCTTTACAACAGTGAGAGATTTGAAACGACCTCAACTATCCTAGCTGCTTATATAAATTTTGGCTGAGGCAAAAGAGGTTTTTAATCTCCAAGATTAAAAACAGAATTTGAGAACTATTGAATTACATAGGAAAATTCTCTAGGTATAATGTAAATGAAGCAATCAGGTGTACAAAACTTGGATATAAAAGGTCTGATTTGGATAAAAAATACAAACCACCCTAATAGATGCATAGAAAAATGTCTGGAGGGAACTGTCTCAAGATGTTAATGGTGGTGATTCTCTGTGGGCTGGGAGTATGGGAAATTTAAATATTCTTCTTTATACATTCTTAAAATTTAAAAAAATGGCATTAATTTTTATAATCAGAAAAAGGGCTGTATTGTTTTTGTCTTGTTTTTCCTACTTCCTCTGACTATGTCCTTAACTAATGCTTGAATTCACCTTCCATCCCCTCATCTCTCCTGAAGCTGTTCTCTCCAGGGTCAAAATGGTTATCTGATGATTTATTTAGTGTCCCCCCCCCCACCCCCTGATTTCAGCCTATTCCAGTGGAGATCACTTCTACCTTCCTCACCATCTACTAGATGTTTCCAGCTGGGTGTCTACCAGGACCTCAATCTCAGAATGTCCAAAATGGAATTAGCATTCTTTATTTACCTGTCTCAGTCCTTCCCTGCTCACGTCCCCCAATGTAAATCTCTTTCTCATTTTGAAGTTTCTCATGATGACATTGCATTGCTCCCATAGTCCCTGAATGGAAATAGCAGGTCCAGTCTGACTCCTTCCTCTTCCTGGTTCCCTTGCCCCATCCACTCAGTCCCTGGGGTTAAGAATCCTCGTTCTCTACTATCTCTTTCATCAAATTCTTTTTGTTGTTGTTGTTCTCATTGTGCCTTATCTAGTTCAGATGCTCTCCCGTCTGATCCCTGGGGGCATTTTGATAACAGGAGCTAGGGGACTCTTGGGGGGGGGGTGTTGGGGGGGTGGAGGGGTGGAGGTTGTTGTGTGGGAGCTGGTGGTTCTGGTTATAAAGATGACAGTGGTAATATTTCCAGGCACAGGCAGCTTTACCCTCTGCAGGGAACATTCTCTGTTCACTGGAAAAAAAAAAAAAAAATCATAGCTCCATAAGGATGAGAGACTGGCCATGGTGGAAATTTCCTCTGCAATTTTTTTTTTTAAGATTTTATTTATTTATACATGACAGACACACAGAGAGAGGCAGAGACACAGGCAGAGGAAGAAGCAGGCTCCACACAGGGACCCCGACATGGGACTTGATCCAGGGTCTCCAGGATCACACCCCAGGGCTAAAGGCAGCACTAAACCGCTGGGCCACCGGGGCTGCCCTCCTCCGCAATTAGTACTAAGGCCATTGGTTGTATAGTCTGGCTTCTTGGGCTTAGTATAAATTCCCATTTTCCTGCCAAGAAGTGAGAAAAAAAGTCAGAGTGCATTGTGGACAATTATAAACATTTCTGGAGACTTGGAAATATCTAGGGCAAGGATTCCTAGGAAAAATTAGCCCAATCCTAGGATAGGTTGTGTCTGTCTCTTAACTGTAGTAAATCCAGTGTCTGACTCTTAATAGGCACTTATCAAAACTTGATGAATGAATGAATAAATAGGAAATTGGATCTATGTAGAGTAGAAAGTATGATCACCTTTATTTTATAGTCTATATCTCTATTAATGCAGCCCAAGACTATATTGATGTTCATGGGTGCCACATGACATGTGACTGACCCTGATCTTGCTATAGACTGGGGGTCCTCAAATTGGAGTATAACCCTGAGTCACTTGTGACATTTAAAAGGTGCACAGATATCTGGGCCTAACTGAATCAGAATCTCTTGAATGAGAGGTTGGGGCTCAGGATTGTGTATACCATCGGGTTCCTCTGGTTAAACCTCTGCTGTGGCCTAAAGTTTTTGTACTCATTGCTGCCACGTCATATTTCCTTCCTATGTTTTTGTAGTTAATTTTTTTGCTAAATTTTATCTTGTCAGTTTGGGCTCTTTGCTCTTGCTCATCAACATCTTTTTGATTATAGTTCTGTTATTCATGATATTAGCTATGCTCCCCCAGATTCGTGTCACATGCAAATTAGATAAGCTTGCCTTCTTTTTTTTCATGCAGGTTGTTGAAAACCCTTTTCAACATAAAAGGGTTAGGGTTGAAATGGATTAATCAATTAACACCCAGAAATGAAATAAGCTTATGTTTTTTTTTTTTTTTTTTGACAACAATTTTTTTCACCCTTCATAAGTGCAATTTAAAGGGAAATAACACTAGGACACAGAGAGGAGATTTCATTAGTATTTCCAGCTCTGCTAACACATATGTCTGTTACCTTAGGCAAGTTGCTTACTCTTTCTGGGTCTAATTTTAAGAGGAAAACCACACGAGGAGACACTAGTGCTCTGAGCTAACCTGAGTCCTCTCTTATTTTTCCCTCTGGATCTGCCTCCATTTCCATTCGATCCTTCTAGAATCCCAGGCTGGTGTCGCCTCTGCTGTCACCATCACTACTGCCCAGGGCCTAATTTCCCTGCTCTCATGCCTAGTATAGACAGATCACCTGTTCCACTAGCCCAACTTGGATCGAGTAGACATTTTTCAAGATGACTTTTCTAGTGGATAAAAACAAATCACCCTAAGAAAATAACAAGGAAACTATATAGACAGAGAAATGGAAGATACTATTCACTCATCAAAGATTTGTTGAGTTTCTATGATGCATCAATCATTGTTCGGGGTGCTGGGGATTTAGCAGTAAAACAAAGTACTTATCCTGATGAAGCTCACTGTTCTATAGTGGGGGAGGCAGATAAGAAACACAGATTCACTAGGTGGTGAGAATGCTTTGGAAAAAAATAAAGACTGGTAAAGCTTTGGGATAGGCAGCGTAGGTGGAGGTTACTATTTTATATCCAGTGTTAAAGGACCGTCTCTCTACTAAGCTGGCATATAATCAGGGATCTCTGGAGAATTCGAAGGAGTGTTGGGGGATGAGCAAAGGCCTGGAGGCAGGAGAAGGGGTCTAGGAACACCCAGGAGGCTTGGGAAGGGGAAGGTGAATAACTTGGTTGGAGATGAGATAGAGGCAGTTGGGGGGCCATGCTATGACTTGGTGTCCATGGTAGAGACTTTGGATTTTACTGAATGATGGAGAAGCTAGTGGAGAGACTTTGAATGGAGAAATAACATGATCTGACTTAGATTTTTAAAGGATCATCAGGCAGCTGTGCAATCAATAGACTCTGGTGAGCAAGTGTGGAAGAAAGGATACCAGTTGGGTTCGGAGGGGTGATGGGTTGGTGATGAAGAATGTCAGGGAACTTGGAAGGTCAGCTAGCAGGATGTGCTGGTGGGTTAGATGTAGGGTGTGTGTTTGTGTGTGTGTGTGTTTGTGTGTGTGTGTGTGTGTGTGTGGAGTGGGAGGAGGTGGGAGTCAAGGGAGAGACTCCAAGATTTTTCATCTGAACAACTGGAATGGCAGCATTGCCTTTTGTTGAGAAGAGAAGGCTTTGGGATGGTGAACATGAATTAGATGGTGGACATGAAGTTTGAGATGACTTTTTAGCCTCTGAATGAGTCAGGGAGTTGTTTGGAAAATAGAAACCATTCTATTTTCCATGTCAGGAAGGATTGTTATTGGGGACCTGGGTGGCTCAGTAGTTGAGCATCCACCTTTGGCTCAGGTTGTAATACCAGGGTCCAGGGATCGAGTCCCACATTGGGCTCCCCATGGGGAGCCTGCTTCTCCCTCTGCCTATGTCTCTGCCTCTCTGTGTCTCTCATGAATAAATAAATAACATATTTTTTAAAAAAGAGAAGGATTGGGAAAAGGGATGTTATCAGGAAAAGGGATGCTTCAAAACTAAACATACATGTGTCCATATCCCTGGGTCCTGAGCTCGTCTTTGACCCTGCCTCTTCGGTAGGTCTCATTCATTTTGCATAAGTATCCTCATTTACTACTTGCTAAGGCTGGTCTTCCCTTTGAAGAAGCCTGACTTTCTTCAGCTGTGATTTTCAGAAACTAGTTTCTATCATGAGGATTCCTGGCATAGGCTGGGCCAGTCGATGGCCGATGGAAGACTTTGGGGCTTTCTCCTAATTCAGAACTGCCCTCCCGCTAAGTTTTTGTTTCCCCATAGAGGGGGGACTGCACCACTACCTCATTTGCAGAGTGGAGATGACTAAGACACCATGGGCTGGGTATCTTTCCAGAAGTAACCACTTCCCCATGTTTCCTGTGGTGACTCAGAAAAGTGTCCCCCTCATCTCTCCAGCCCCTTCCATTGCCCACAAGAACCTGAATGCTGCAGGTTTCCCATAGAAAAATCTCTTTAAACAAAGCCAGTCTCAAGAAGAGAATGTTCATTCATGTTTCTTTCTGTAAATTTGGGAATTAGCTTATCATGAAGATACAGGGTACCTCAAGATTCTGAATATAAAGGGTCATAACACCAACATTTAAGAAAAAAGAGAAAGAAAACGAAAAGAAAAGCAAAAAGTAGGGAACGTTATTTCTGACCTTGAGTCTAGGGAGGATTGGATGGTTAGAACGAAAGTATTCTTATTTTATAGATCATCTTGGATGATGCCTAAGACATCAACCCAACCATTTCTCTGGCTCAGGTCAGGTTGGGACTCATAGCATTTCACTCCCACCACTTTTCAGTTTTATTCCTTTTATTTTCCATGAAGGTGTTAATTGCTTAAGGATGGGCTTGCTGACAAAGGAGTAAGAATAAGGCAGTAAACCAATGGCAACAAGGCATTTCAAAAGCTGTTAATAGCAAATTATTGGTGCTATTGGGAGACCTGCAGATTGAACAGGTAAGAGCAGACCTGCTTTGCCCCTGGCCCCCACTACATCTACCCCATTCCTCTCTGTAGAGTTTTTATCTTTTTAAAGATTTTATTTATTTATTCATGAAAGACACAGAGAGAGAGGAGAGACATGGGCAGAGGGAGAAGCAGGCTCCCTGTGGGGAGCCGGATGCGGGACTCCATCCCAGGACTCCAGGATCACGACTTGAGCTGAAGGTAGACGCTCAACCACTGAGCCACCCAGGCATCCCTTGTAGAGTTTTTGCAGTCATGTTGGCGTTTTTGTTACAGACATCCTCCCCCCCCGCCCCCCGCCCACCACACCAGAGAAGAAAGCTCTGGGTTCTCTAGAGGGTGATTATAAAGAGGAGAGAGACTTATGGGTAATCCTGGAGGTGTATTTCTTTGTTTAGAAGAGCTTCCCTCAGAGAGAGAGCCTATAATTGAGAGACTGAGAGCAAGGTAGAGAAGCTGTACTAATGCTACACCTTGGTTTAATAGCTGTGCACCCCAAAGCATGCTTTTTGTGTACCAAGTTGAGAGTGAGAGTTTGAGGTTCCATTCACCTTGGGACTGAGAGAAAGGCACTGCAAAGAAGGGGAGGGAATGTTTGCTCTCTACCTGCGACCTTTGCAGAAGGCCTTGACTTCTTCCTCTCTTAACTCCCCAGAGTCTCCTGTCTTCATGCCCATCCGCTCAGACTCATCATTCTAGTTATTTTTACTCTGAAAGCACATGCTCCTCCCAGACGGTGGTTTGGGCTTCAGAGAGACACAGTGGCCCCACAGTGATGGGTTCATCTCCGAGTGGTGAGAAGCACGACAGACCGTGTGACTCACTCTAAGGGTTTCCATCATCTGTGTGGGTCGGCCAGCCCATCCATTATCTGTGGTTTGTCTCATCCTTCCTAAGTCTATTAACTCATCTCTTTTTTACCAAGTTGACTTTTGGTTTTCTTCCTTTGTTCGAGCCCCCAGACTGTGTGCCACATTACCTTGTTATATGCTCATTGTCCCATACAGCGTGATTTGCAGATACTATTAACATGCCATTTACACTCTCCTGGATCACTAATAAAAATGTTAAATGACTCAGAACCTGACACTGTGCTTTTACCATCTGCAGCATGTTGACATTTGTCATTACCACAGTGTGTGCCCTTTGAAGGCAGAACTCAGACCCTACGTTGATAGCAGTCAGAACTAGACCCAGTTGAACCTGGCTTTTAGCATTTGCAGTGATAAACATCCCAATTAAGCATGATCATTAGCAGCATGCACCCACAGTGGTGGCTCATGGGGCACCCAAATAGCTGACCAGGGCGGGGAGCAGGGAGCAAAGAGAGTGAAGATCAGCTCATATTGCCAGAGTTGAGAATCAGTGGGCTCCATCTCTGGGTTTGTGAAGTCTGCAGGCGCCTGCCAGCTATGTGTCACCACTGGGATCAGGTAGGGAAGGGAGTGCTGACGCAGGGCTAGCTCACCTAGGTCATTGGATGTGCAAAGCAGATTATTTTTTTGGTTTGGATTATTGGCTGTTCTGACTGCTGTGATGGCATTGACATTTTAGCATACATACACAGATTTATAGAGTATTAATTGCCTTATTTCCTTGGCTGAATTATTAAACACCAGTCTATCCATTTTTCCTTTTCAGTTTTGTGGTTTGACTTTTCTCTTTTTTATGTTATTCTGGTTATTTAAAAAAATTATTTTTGAATCTTCTCATTAATTCACTACTTTCCTCACTTATTAGCTTGATTTTATTTCTAGATAAGAAATTGTTTCTTTTTTTTCCTGGAAAATTGACCTTATTTTGTGTGTGTGTGTGTGTGTGTGTGTGTGGACTGCACACTTTGGTAAACACAATCATATATCTTCCATTTTTGGAGTGGGTTATTCTTTTTTCCATATAGGCTTAAGTGATCTTTTTTTTTTTTTTTTTAATTTTTATTTATTTATGATAGTCCCACAGAGAGAGAGAGAGAGAGGCAGAGACACAGGCAGAGGGAGAAGCAGGCTCCATGCACCGGTAGCCCGACGTGGGATTCGATCCCGGGTCTCCAGGATCGCGCCCTGGGCCAAAGGCAGGCGCCAAACCGCTGCGCCACCCAGGGATCCCTTAAGTGATCTTTTAAGAGTCTGTGCTGCAGCTGTTATTTCTCAGGAGAATTGAAATTTCTTTTTTTTAAAAATATTATTTATTTATTAGAGATACAGAGAGAGAGAGAGAGAGAGAGAGAAGCAGGCTCCATGCTGGGAGCCTGACTCAGAACTCCATCCCGGGTCTCCAGGATCACACCCTGTGCTGAAGGCAGCGCTAAACCGCTAAGCCACCGGGGCTGCCTGAGAATTGAAATTTCACTTCAAATTTTCCTAGTTTGGTTTCTACACTTTTAATATTGTCTAAGATGGATTCTTCTGTTTTTGATTAAAGGAAAAAAGGAGATCTGGGTATAAATGATACATATTAAGGGGCAAAAGGATGAGTGACATCACACCGGTGCTGACGCAGTGGCAGTGAGCCAGTCCCTACCCCAGGAGATGCTGACAAGCCATCGTTGTCACAGAGGGTCTTGCAGTGGGAAGGAGAAGCCAGAGACATTCTGTAATCAAAGACTCTCTTATTCAGAGCAGTGGGACTTGGAATGTCTGTGTTGGAACTCTGAAAGCAGGAAAGAGAATTTTGGAATTAGCAACTGTACGTATCATTTTTTGGGAACAGTTTTCTAGAAAGGCAGTAGCACAGGCAGGAAGAGTGTGAAGCATCAGGCTTTGTGAACTTTCAACCATTTATTTAACTCTGTGCCAGATGCTGAATTAAATGCTCTACTTGCATTAATAATATTATTATGATTATCTTGATAATTTTTGAGAATAATGCTTCTCAATAATCTTCCCATCAATGAAACCAACTTAGAGAGGTTAAGTAATGAAAGCTTTCCAAGGTCACACAGTTCGTAAGAGGAAGGGCTGGAAAATCATCCTATCTAATCCCAAACTCTGAGCTCCTAACTATTGCTCTAAATGTTAGCAATGCAGACACGAACCAAATGGTGCCTGCCCTCAAGAGTCTTACAAATCAAACAGAAGGAAGTGGGATTCATATAAGTAAATGTAAATAACAGTGATAGGTATGGTGATGGAAACAAGCCCAGGGATCATTGGGGTACAAAGAAGGGCATGTTCGATTCTATGTAATAGGGATGTTGAATCACAATCAACAGCAGTGATGAGGAGCTGAGTCTTGAAAGAAGAGTTGGTCAGAAATTTCCCTCAGACCAACTTTCGACTTTTTTTGGGGGGGCTCCTGAGTCACCAGCAATCTTGGATTCAATTGAACTTTCAGGACAATGCCTTTAATTCAACAAGTGTTTACTGAACACCTGCTGCATGAAAAGCACCTTGTTAGAAGTCGAGCAGAAATACAAACAAAATAGAAGACTTCGTCTCAGCTGTGCAGTAGATAATGAGAGAAAACGAGGGGTACAGACACACATCACTCAAGCAATTTAGAGCAGAGGGAAGTGGGTAGGTCTGTCCTGGGATCATCCATGGAGAAGGCAGACTTGGGGGTCCTGAAACAAGAGGTCCTGAAACTTCCCCTGGAATTGGTGAAGTGATGTTATTCCTGGCACGAAGCGGAGAGACGTGAGGAAAGGCTTGGAGTTATGACTGAGCATGATGTAGTCAGAGAGGTGAGCTGGTCTGATGCAGAGGATTCTGATACTGTTAATAGGAGGCTAGCAATATGAATAGGCGGGGTGAAGCCTGCTTCGAGAAATTCTTTCCTGATGGTAGGTTGAGGATGTTGTCCTTTCTAACACTGCATTTTCCTTCAGCTGCAGAGCTCACTGCCCTGTGGCTCTCTTTCACTCCCCACTCAGCCTGTGATTGACTGGTTCCTCCACTGCTAGGAGTGGACAGTCAGCTCCCTGCTACCCAGGTTGCCTTGTCATTGTCTTCTTAGCTTATTCCAGTGGGGCTTCAACTTCTGGGGTTAACACTATTTTAAGATCATAAATCTTTACAGTTTAGAGAATGACTTTGAAGGGTCTCCCAGCTTTATACAGTCACAGCTTCCCCTGGCCTTGGACACTGCGTTGGACACTGTTGTTAAGTGCCCCCCCCGTCTGTGGACATATACTCTGTGTGCTTTGCACCTAGTTCATCACTGGCTATAAACATGTGAAGCTGTAAATTCCTGATGGTGCTCTCTTTTGGTACCTCTGTTATAATGGAGGGTACGTGGGTTTTCCTACTGGGAGGAGTTGCTCTAAATACTAAGTTTTCCAAAGTCACCTATCTGCAAATTTGTGGTAGTTTCTCTTACTTTCACACACAGTTTGGAGCTCATTATTATTACATACTAGTAGGTCTTTTTATATGACCACATTTTTCTCCTCCATCCGCCAGTGGTCTCAAGTCTCCTCTGAAAGTGACCTTTGAGAAAGGATAGAAAGGAAAAGACCGTCTTCGGCAGTGTTGTGGGAAGTGGTTTTGTTTTCCTGCTGGTCCAGTCTTAGACTTTCAGATGAATTTACTGAACTCAGGTTCAATGGCCTTCTGGACAATGTCCTGTTCTGGGCATGGGGGGCGATGCCAGTGTGTATGAGCCAAGTCTCTGCTTTAACCTACTGTAAGACAAAAAACAAATCACATTAATAAGGCAAGGTAGTAGACTGAATGGTGGTCCCCCTCATTCTACATTCTAATCCTGGAACCTATGATTTTTACCTTATGAGGCAAAAAGGAATTTACACACATAGTTAAGGATTTTGAGATGAGGCAATCATCCTGGATTGTCTAGCTATCCCTCAACCCAGAGACAAGTGTTCTTGTAAGAGAAAGGCAGATATTTGAAAGAAACACAGAGAACAAGGTCATGTGAAGACAGATGTGAGATTGGAGAGATGTGGGGATAAGCCAAGGAACGTTGGCAGCCACCAGCAGCTGGAAGAGGCAGGAATGGAATCTTCCCTAGAAACTTTGCAAGGAGTATGGCCCTGAAGACTCCTTTATTTGGACTTCTGGCCTCTAGAACTGCAAGAATAAATTTTTATTTCTTTAAGCCACTAGATTTGTGGTAATTTGTTACAGCAGCCACAAGAGACTGATGCAGGCAGAGTTTAGAAAGTATTATCAGAGTATAAAAACATGTTATGGTGGTTCTAGTATTTAAGGCAGCCAAAAATTTACTATATTAGATCTATTTATTCCATTGAGTTTGACATTTTTTTCCTCTTCAAGTTATATCATCCTGAATTTTAACAAATGACAAAAGTTTTTTTTTAATTTTTGTTTTTTGACAGCTTAAGAGGTAGGGCCTTCAAAATCAAAATCAATATTTTCTTGATATGATTTGGACCTCAAAAATCATAGGTCTTGGGGTGGCCAGTTTTTTTGGTAAGCCTTAACACTTAGGTTGTGTGTAGTATTTGAATAACATCATGGTGTCTTATGTGGCCAAGAGAAGACTCTTGGGCTGTGGAAATTGTCTCTGGTTGAATGACTCTATGCTCAAAAGGAATGTGTATGAATGAAGGGGAGGAAGAAGATCTCTTCCCTTGTGAAAGGAGAGAGAAAGACACGTGTGAAGTTGAGATCTGATAATTTGTTTGCCATGAAGTAGTTCTCCCTTTCTTCTCACCCCTGTGCTTTACCTTTCATTCAGAAATAGCTGTTTATATAGACAAACGTGTGAGATGCAAGCTGTATGCCTTCCCATTGGCTGGAAGTGTGTATTTGTGGGCAGCAGGGTGTGGTTTGCGTTTGTGGGAGTGAGAAGATGTACAGGGATGATGGCCAGCTGAGGGATTATTACTGCTTCTTCTGGCACTTTCCAGAGATTCACAGATCAACAAAAGGCCCAAGAGGATCTCAAGAGTCAAATTTAACATCAGGGCCGCAGACTTCTTGCACTTGAGAACTGGTTTCTGTGATTTGAGGCTGAAAAGAAAGATGGCTGAGGAGTTAACTCTTGCTGGATGATTATTTTATGCCTTAGCCTGCTCAGTAGTCTGGCACATTTTGGGAAAAAAGACTTTTATAAATGAGTTTGACCACATTCTTCTAAACTATTACAAAATAGTGGCTATGATGTTGGTTCTGGAAGAAATTCGGTAACTGGCTTTGGAATGAGCACTTCTGAGGAAGGCAGTTGCTTGCATCTGAACTTGAAAGTGAGGAAGTCTCCATGAGGACTGCAGTCACTGCTGCCTGCTGTTTGGAATGGCAAAGAGATGAAGACTTTAGCGGCAAGGCCTGCTTTTCTTTCAGCTGCCCCTGGGCAAGGTGGTTTCTCAGAGCTGGGCCTCCACACAAGGGCCAGGTTCTGGCAGGTGAGTGTTCTGACTTGTGAAACCAGAGACTTTGTTCTTGACAACTGCCAGAGGTAAAGAGTATCCGGAGGGAAAAGGAAACGTGCCCTCTGCAAAGGCATCCCTGCAACTGTTTATATGACCTACATATAAAATAAATTATTTAAAATTGTCAACTGTCTTGATTTAAAACTGGCTACTGAAGGAAGTGCAGTTAATCTAATGCATGCAGGAAAGATCTGTGCCATCCCAGCTGCAGGTGTCCTCTTCCCTGTACTTCACCTGCAGGAGGTACGGCCAAGAACCATCTATCCTCAGAGACGGAAGGCCACATTTTGCTTCCTGGGAGCCAAGCTCGTCAGAAGAGCCAATCCAGATCTGTATCTACTCTACTCTGTCTCTGGGCACCTTTTCTCTGGAATGTAAACCTGTAAACATCTGATTTGTATCACCTCTAGGTAAAGGCTGAATTTCTAGGCCAGAGGTGACTATTGAGAGTGGGTTCTTTCCTTCTGACATGGAGAGCACAGACTCAACGTACTTTATCCCTTTGTGTTAGCCTGTATCCGGTGGGGGAGGGTTCCCAGTCCACGGGAAGGTAAGGGTCATAGCTCTTACCATGCAGGCTGGGGACAGATGGTACAGAGGGAGCAGGTGACTGCTGTGCCAGCTTCCTCTGGTCAGGGGAGGGCTCAGACTGTGGGGTCCAGCAGAGGTAACAACAACCACACAGAGGAGAGAGTGGCCCTCTTGCAATACACTGGCTGAGAGGCCAGAAGTCCCTTCTTTTATGGGGTAAACCTGGAGTGTCCAGGATCACTTGGGAGGACCAGGTACATGTGCACAACCATTTAACAGTCCTTCCAACACGAGCTACCTAATCAACCAGCTTCTTTTATTTTTAAAAAAGATTTTATTTATTTATTCATGAGAGAGACAGAGACAGAGACCTCAGAGACCAGAGAGAGAGAGGCAGAGACACAGGCAGAGGGAGAAGCAGGCTCCATGCAGGGAGTCTGATGTGGGACTTGATCCCAGGACTCCAGGATCACACCCTGGGCGGAAGGCTGGTGCTAAACCGCTAAGCCACTCAGGGATCCCAACCAGCTTATTTTAATTCAAGCTCAGCGCTTGTGCCCGAACTCCCACAATCACTTTATAATAAACCCATATTGTGTTATTTATTTCTTAGTGCCTATTGAGTGTTAGTGAAGTTAGAGGAGAGACTGGTGGCCAAAAAGAGAAGCCCCATTACTTGGTAGCTATGGCTTGGAGAGCCCAGGCTGCAACAGTGGTGGTGGTGGTGGTGGGTGTGTCTCCTGGGGATGGCTGTCAGTATGAGAAGGTAAAGTCACCCAAGGAGGGAGAACAAGTCTACTGCCACATTAGAGATACATGAATTGGGAGAGGATGAGGTGACACTGTTATTCTATAGCTTTTGCGTTTGTGTCTTTCTCAATAGGTCATTTTATGTTCTCTGGATGAAGAAAAAATTGCCAGCACTTAGTATGCATTTGACACTATGCGAAGTGCTTTCCATGCATTAACTCCTCTAATCCTATATGAACTTATCAGATAGTGTTGTCTTTACTTCACAGATAAAGACATGAGATGTTTATCCTGCCCCTATGCATTTTTTATCCACTCATTCTATTTGATAAAGCCCCAAAGACAATGTTTTTCTGTGAGAGCTTCACTGGTTGAAAGCCAGCAGACCTCTTCGGGCTGTGTTTATTGGTGAACCAACTGTAAAACTTCAATGTAAGTCGCAGGGCAGCAAGGGGACAGCACACTGGCCACTGGACTTACAGGGCTTGGGTCATGTGTAGATCTGAGCACTGGGGGACAGAGGTGATTGTCAAACGACTGTCTGTAGAAGCTCTGCGACAACCAGTAATGAGTCTTAACAGCCCAACATCTCAAGGATCTCTTTCCTGTGAAATAACAGAGAGCTGCTCTTGGATCAGGCCGCCATGGTTAGTAGTCAGTGAAAATACTCTCACCTCACTGCCACAAATCTCAACTTGAAAACAGATCTTTACATTCAAACAAGATCAAATGTGCATTCCCTACATGGGAACAGTGGCAAACAAGGTCAGTGAGCATTAGAAATAAAATCATCTGACCAATAGTTTACTGCAAAGGAAGCATTTTCCACCCAGATTTGACCTCTTTTTACTCCAGAAGTCCAGTATTTCTTAATCAACTTGGTTTTAGACCAATGCATGGTGATTCATGGTACTGTGGCAGCAAGATGCTTTTTGTGTACCCTGGGGACTGGCAGGATGGTGTGTGTACAGGATGTCAAGTGGAGAACAGGTTGAGAGAGAGCCTTGACATCTGGCAGCTGTCATTGGCAAGAGAGATGGCAGTAGAATGAGTGCAAAGTTCAGTTGGGATTGGGTAAGACAGCAGGTTGTCAGCATAGATGGGGCCAGCAATGTTCTTTCCATCTGAACACCCAGCTGTTCATACAGAGTGGGGACCAGGTATCCACGATGGAAGGAAGTTTGAGTGTTTCTTGAGAGAGGGCATGGCTAAAGGCATGGTCAAAGGGCAGACCAAAGTTCAGAATCCATTTAGACTAGAAACTAGAGTCAACTCCATTCTCCCAGGCTGAGTGTCCAGTTGGTCTGCCACATGGGGTTTCTAGTTTCTCTTCTGAAACTGTGGGGCTTTACATCTTTGTACCTTAACTTTCTCACCTGTCAAAGATGACAAAGACCTGCACAAGCTAACAAGAAGTGCAACCCAGGTTTAGATCTAGGTTTGTTTGACTTAACCTCTGGATAAACCTCTTAAAGTACTACTTTTTTTTTTTTTTTTTTAAAGAGAGAGAGAGCTTGGTGAGGGCAGAGGGAGAAGGGGAGAGAACCATAAGCACATTCCATGCCTAGTGCAAAGCCCAACTGGGGGCTCCATCTCATGACCATGAAATCATGATCTGAGTGAAATCAAGAGTCAGATACTTAACCAACTGAGCTCCCCAGGCACCCCTGCCTCTTAAGTTATTTCCGTGTGCGATGACAGTGTGTATTCTAATTTCAGAAAATCTTTTTCCTTCTCTCCTTTTTTCTCTTCTTTTTTTCTTTTCCTCTTCCTTTGTTGTGGTGTTTAAAAAAGGTAGTATTAGCTTGTTGGATAAATCTTTCAGAAGAGAAAAAGGGCCATGGATAACTGGATTAAATTATTCGCAGATCAAATGGTTGTGAACTTCCATGGTCCATAGAGAAAGTAGGTCTTCAGCTCACCAGCATGCAATGTAAAAGTCAAAGCAACTCTCTCACCTTGCTCCCCTCCCCTCACAAATGCAAATATTAAATAAATTTTGAACTTCTTTACTGAAATTCACGAGTACACACTATGTATTTGCAATGTCATGCATAAGATTAATTCATTCCAACAAGAGCAACCATATTACAAAACTAAACTTATTCTTTTATGAAAACACCATGGGTGGTGTCCAATCAAGGATCACCTCTGAAAATCTATTGGCCTGGAGATTTTCTTTGAATTCTGGATCCCCAAGGGGCACCTGACTGGCTCGGTCCATAGAACAGGTGACTCTTGATCTTGGGGCTGTGAATTCAAGCCCCACATTGGGTGTGAATTCTGGAGCCTTATCTTACACCATACATGAAAATCAACTCAAAATGAATTAAAGACTTGAATATCAGACTGGAAACTACAATACTCTTAGAAGAAAACATCGGGGTAAGCCCCTTGACATTGATCTTAGCAATGATTTTTTGGGTTTGACACCAAAAGCACAAGCAACAAAAGCAAAAATAAATAAATGGGGCTATACCAATCTAAAAAGCTTCTATACACCAAAGGAAATCATCAACAAAAGGAAAATGTAGCCTATAGAATGGGAGAAAATATTTGCAAACCATATATCTGGTAAGAGGTTAATATCCAAGATATACAAGGAACGAAAATATACAACACAGTAGCTAAAAGCCAAATAGTCCGACTAAAAAAAATGAGCAAAGGACCTAATGGATATTTTCCCAAAAAACCTATATACATGGCCATCAGGTACATGAAAAGGTGCTCAACATCACTAATCATCAAGGAAAAGTAAATAAAAAACACAGTGAGATACCACCTCACACCTGTTGGGATGGCTATTATCAAAAGACATGAGAACCTGTGCTGGCAAGAATGTGGAGAAAAGAGAACCCTCGTGCGCTGTTGGTGGGAATGCAAACAGATACAGTCACTATGGAGAAGAGTATGGAGGTTCCTCAAAAAATTAAAAATAGAGCTATCATTATGATCAGAAATCTCACCTTTGGGTATATATCCAAAGGAGATTGAATCAGTCTCTTGAAGAGGTATTTATACTACTGTGTTCATTGTAGCATTATTCATGATAGCCAACGTATGGAAACAACTTTAGTGCCCATCAACAGATGAATGAATAAAGAAAATATGATCTATTTGTCTATGTATCTGTGTATTTATCTATCTAGATATGTAATGGAATATTATTTGGCCATAAAAAGGAAACCCTACCATTTGTGACAACACAGATGAACCTGGAGAACATTATGCTAAGTGAAATAACCAGATAGAGAAAGACAAACAGTGCATGGTATCACTAATATGTGGAATCTGAAAAGAAAGAAAGAAACAAAAAGTAGAATGGTGGTTGTCAGGGACTCGGGAGGTGGAGGAAATAGGGAGAGGTTGGTAAAAGGGTACAAACTTTGAATTATAAGATGAGTAGGATCTGATGATCTAATGTATAACATGGTGATTATACTGTATCGTATAATTGAAATTTGCTAAGAGAGTAGAACTTAAATGTTGTCACCCTCCCAAAAAAATAAATTTTTGAGATGATGAATATGTTAATTAACTCTATGGTGGGGATCCTTTCATAATGTATATCAAAAATCATGGTGTACACCTTAAATACACTAAAATTATTTGGCGGTTATACTTCAGTATAGCCGAAAACAGAGGACCTAGCGATGAATTGGGATTTGTTATATTGGAGCACTGAGCAGATAAATGGTTAGAGACCATGGCTTGTCTGAAAGATAGGGGAGATGCTATGGACCTGAAAGAGCCCTTTTGCAGAACATTGCAGCACGTTTTGCGCGTAGGCTAGCGTACTGTTAGGGTATATGAGCTGCTATTACAAACTTCACAATGTATAACGGCTCCAACACAGTAAAAGTTTATGTCTTCCTCTCTGTGGTCCCAAACAGGTGTCCCTGGTCGGCGGGAAGCTTTCTTCCAGGCAGTCACTAAGGGATGCAGGCTCCTCATCAAGGCTCTGCCAGATTTAACACAGAGCTCCCAAGGTCCCCTCGCAGCTCCTGCCAGCCAGCGAAGGAGGAGGAAAGTGTGGAGGAGACACACTAGCATTTTAATGACCCCAGGCCGGCCTGGCACACACCGGTTCTGCTCCCGCTGCACGTTCGTGGAGATCGGACACTGCGCCACAGCACACGAGGAAGTTGGAAGAAGAGGAGTTTTGGCTGGGCGGCCACTGCTCAGTAGTCCGAGCTGCACACCCCTGTGAGGGGAAGTGTGAGTTGAGGTGGAGCCGAGCTTCCCTGCCAGGAGCTTGCGGTGAGGTTTTCTCAGAGACCACACGTTACAGAGGTTCTAACGTTCCCATTGCCTACAGCATCAGGTTGAACTGGCCGGTCCGGGGAGCTGGGCCCGGAGCGTGGGGCTGTGCGGGTGCACCTCTGGGCCGGAGGCGAGATCGAGATCGCAGGGTGCGGGATGACAGGCAGGCGCTCCCCGGGCCGAGGCCTTCCCTGGGCCGCCCCTTCCCATTCCTTGGTTTAGCGCCCCAACGGGTCCCGTTCTGGGGCCCGCATTCTCAGGCACCTGGGAACATCTCTCTGGAGCGTTGCGGGTAATTAGGGTCCCCGCCTGCGTTGACCCACGGGAGTCGTTTTGCCCTAAGCTCTCTCTGCTTCTCAAGCCAACCCCTCAGCCCGGGGATCCCTCCAGCCCGGGAGGGAGTAGGTAAGAGAAAGTCTGCCAGGTCAGGTGCGAAAGGTGCCTTTGCCCCTGTGGAGGGCATCAGCTCATACAGAATAAAGGATAAAAGCCAAGATGGGCGGACACAACTGAACGACTGTTGTTAACTATGAGTGGGACTGAAAACATTTTCAGTGATGTTGAAAATGGCCTTCAAGGGGGGCGGCCCCGGTGGTTCAGTGGTTTAGCACCGCCTTCAGCCCAGGGCCTGGTCCTGGGGTCCTGGGATCGAGTCCCATGTGGAGACTACTTCTCTCTCTGCCTGGGTCTCTGCCTCTCTCTGTGTCTCTCATGAATAAATAAATACAAATCCTTTAAAAAAAGGAAAATGGCCTTCAGTTTTAGAGAAAAATATTTATGTTTGCATTTACTGGGTGCCCCCCTTTTTTTTAATTAGAAAAGTAATATATGGATAACAGTTTAATGCTGCTTCCTGCAGTGCTAATTTCTTACAGCGCTGTGTGTCTCTGGAACATTTTTCCCAAATAGATATGTGTATGTATGTAAAATAATCAATTAGATGGGGCACCTGGGTGGCTCAGCGATTGAGTGTCTGCCTTTGGCTCAGGTCGTGATCCCAGGGTCCTGTGATTGAGTCCTATATTAGGAGCCTGCTTCTCCCTCTGCCTGTGTGTTTTTCTTTCTTGTTTTTTTTTTTTTTAAAGATTTATTTATTCATGAGACACACACACACACAGAGAGAGAGAGAGAGAGAGAGAGAGGCAGAGACACAGGCAGAGGGAGAAGCAGGATCCATGCAGGGAGCCCGATGTGGGACTCGATCCCGGGACTCCAGGATCATACCTTGGGCGGAAGGTGGCGCTAAACCGCTGAGCCACCCGGGCTGCCTTGCCTCTGTGTCTTACATGAATAAATAAACAAAATCTAAAAAAAAAAAAAATCAATTAGAGAAAACACTATAAAATATATATATTTTTAATATAACAGTTTCATTCTATGAGTGTATTGAATGTTGGAAGCAACATTATAAGCTTCAAAAGAAACCAAAAAATATAACTTTGAATCCACTTTAGATAAAATTAGAAAAAATTAAGAGCACCAATTCTAATTTATGGGAAGCCTCGGTAGGGTGTATCTTATTGAGGGAAGTCCTTTGAAAATTTATTCTCTCTCTGTGTCTCTCATGAATAAATAAAATCTTAAAAACAAAAGAAAATTTAAGTGCGGGTTGCTCTATTTCATGTCTTCGTGGAGTAGGTAAACTAGAGAATGTCAGAGTATCTTACATTTTGTTAACTGTAGAGTACAGGGAACAAAGACCTCTGTTAGATATAAGACTGTTGGGGCAAAGGTTCTGTTCAAATTTAAAACCTGATGTGCTGTGGGGCACCAGGTGGCTCAATGGGTTAAGCAGCTGCCTTTGGCTCAGGTCATGATCTTGGGGTCCTGGAATCAAGCCCCACAACGGGCTACCTACTCAGGAGTCTGCTTCTCCCTTTCCCTCTGGCCCCCACTTGTGTGTGCACACATGCGTTCCCTCTCTCAAATAAGTAATAAAATCTTAAAAAGAAACTTGACCCCCCCCCCCCCAAACTAGATGTGCTTTGTTTCATGTCATCAGAGTTGCAGTTCCTTTCTTCATGCTTGCTGACATCCAAGGAGAAGCAGCAAAATGCGTTCTAAGGCATTCTGTTAAAATTTTTAACTATGTACTTTTAAAATTTTACTTCATGGGAAAGTAATGCTTTAACTGGAAAGCTTAGGATAACTAAAAATGTTAAAAAAATGTGTTGTAGAAAACTATAGTCATTCACTTAAGCCATAAATGGTTTGTATAGAAAATTGAATTTGCTTCCTTAAGCTGTATATGAACTCCTCAATCCTATGTTAATTAACTCACCACTCTTGTAATGCATTCACCAGCTTTATGTTAATTGACTTTCCGCTAGATATACTGCGTGTATCTCTTGTTAGTCAGAAAGCAACGGATTGTAATCTAGTTTTTTTCCCTGTAGGCCTGTTTGGAATAATGGGTGCCCTCTGTGAATTTTTTTAAAAAGGATTTTATTTATTTATTAATGAGAGACATACAGAAAGAGAGAGAGAGAGAGAAAGAGAGGCAGAGACACAGGCAGAGGGAGAAGCAGACTCCATGCAGGGAGCCCAACGCGGGACTCGATCCCCGGTCTCCAGGATCACACCCTGGGTGGAAGGCGGCGCTAAACCGCTGAGCCACCCTAGCCGCCCCTTCTGTGAATTTTGACCCAAACATGGTGCAGACTTTCATTCTGACACAATATGCTCTCTGCCAATGAGAGCTAACTCTCCAGCTCTACTTTCTTCTCTATATACAAGTTTTTTTTTTTTTTTAAGATTTTATTTATTTATTAATGAGAGACATACAGAGAGAGAGAGAGGCAGAGACACAGGCAGAGGGAGAAGTAGCCTCCCCATTCAGCCCAATGCAGAACTTGATCCCCAGGACCCTGGGATCACGCCCTCAGCCAAGGGCAGAAGCTAAATCGCTGAGCCACCCAGGTGTCCCTATACATCAGTTTTTATGTTTTAGGCCAAAGGTCATTAATGCATTACTCTGCAAATATTTTCATCCAATGGCTGCTCTGTCACTCTGTCTTGAGTCAAATGTATTTTGCAATACATGTTGTTTACTTGGTCTCTCTGCCAATTATTTTGTATTCTGATGAATTGTCTTGATCCATAACAGTTATCCAAGGGGAAGTAGTGATGGTGCTGGCCCACCATGAACAAAATGAGAGTGTCACGGCTGATGTTAAAGTTTGAGTTCTGTGGTGCCTGGAGTTTATTCAGGCATATAATTGAGGAAGCAGGGGTAAATTCAGTAAACAAGGATTGGTAGACATCCTTTGGTATTAGGAATGACATCATAAAAATGATGACAACTTGGGAATGATTGGTGGCAATTGAATGAATGGAGGTCAAGAGAACAAGAGAAACTGGTCAGTTTGGAGAAAGGCCTGTTTTGACTTCAGAGGATTTGAAGGGAATAATCTGTGACTGCCAATGGACAATTCTGGGGACACATCCTACCTAGGTGATGCCACAAAAACCTTGTGAACTGTTAAGGAGTCAATGTTCCAAATTCCTTGGATGTGGTTCCCAGCCCCACTACCCTTGCCCCCCCAAAATGGGGTTATTTATGTGTATTGCACCTGGTTGAAAAACTAATTGTAGAGAGGGAGGAAAAGCAAAAATACAGATGGCCATCCTCTTTTTCTAGTTCCATTCTATTGCTGTCAGCCATTTCAGAAAATTTTAACACACTTGTCTACATATAGATGAGTATAAGTGGTGGCAAACTTCAGGCCAAAACAGGTGGTAGGAAATGTAATTAATGTTTTTTTTCTACAACAGAAAGTCATTCTATTTTTAAGTTGCTATTGAGAGGTATGAACTTAGGGTACTGACATTTCAGGGTTTACCCTTCCCTTTTCTGGAGCTGTGACTAAGTTTTGCGGGTTTGGTGGTGGAAAAGCCAAGGTATGGGGTGGATGATGCATGTGTCCCTTGGTGTCACCTACCACCCTGCATCTTGCAGTTCTTGTTCCTGCTCAGTGTCTAGTTGCTGAACCCTGCATGTGGCGGCCCTTCTCATTCTGGCTTCCAGATGTCTGAGGCCTGTCCTCTCAGCTACTTCTCAGTCCCTTTTGAATAATTCAGAAAACATGTGATTCTTCCCATTCCTTTGTGGGTGTTACACAAGGGGAAATTTGCCATGTCTCAGGGCTACCCCACGTGGCTATCTCTGCTCTTCTGCCTCCAAGTCATGCAGGACTCTGGCTTGCTTGCCACCTCTCTGGGTGCCCCCTTTCCAGAAGCAAGGCCCAGCAAGTATTTGCTCTCAGATCTCTCAGCTTCTCTGGGATTTCATGACCTTCCTGGACTGATGCATGATGGGGAAGGGCAGCAGTGGCAGGGCACAGGGTCCTTTTTTAGAGACTTGATAGCATTTAATTCTCTGTTCTCAAGTTGTCCATGGAACCTTCATTTAGTCTAGGGGTAAGCAAAAACGGTACCAACTTGCCAACTGATCATACGTTTCCTCCAAATCTGTAGTTTGTGGCATAAAATGATGTGCATCACACAAACTCATCTTCTTCAGACTCAAAGGCCTTTGCTTTTGAACCCCTCAGAGCTATTTCTGCCAGGAGTATCAAAAGCCTACTTAAAAACTCAAAAGCAAGGAATTGACATCTTTGTTCTGTGTAGGGGATTTTTTTTTTAAATTTTTATTTATTTATTTATGATAGTCACACAGTGAGAGAGAGGCAGAGACATAGGCAGAGGGAGAAGCAGGCTCCATGCACCGGGAGCCCGACGTGGGACTCTATCCCAGGTCTCCAGGATCACACCCTGGGCCAAAGGCAGGCGCTAAACCACTGCACCACCCAGGGATCCCTGTGTAGGGGATTCTAACTGCTGCCTAAACGGTGGAAAGGTCACAGAGTGAGAGGAAATATCAGAAGGAAAGATCACACCACTAGTAAGATGATATGTCATTTGTCTATCCTTTGCAAAAATACTCATGGGGTCAATATTCACCTTTCTGCACTTTGGCTGGTTTTTGTTTGTTTAATTGTATATATCAGAGATATTTCCAGATCACTGCATTTACACCAAACTAATTCTTTTGAATATTTGCTTGCAATAATAATAATTATTTTTAAAGATTTTACTATTTATTTATTTTGGGAGAGAGAGAGAGAGACAGAAAGAGAGAGAGAAAAGAGTTTGTGCATGTGTGTGTGTGAGTGCACGCAGGAGTAGAATGGGAGGAGGGGAGGGGTAAAGGGAGAGGGAGAAGCGGACTCCCAGCTAAGCATGGAGCTTAATGCAGGGCCCATCCCAGCACCCTGTGATCATGACCTGAGTGGAAGTCAGATACTTAACTGACTGAGCCACCCAGGCGCCACTGCTTGCAATTATTTTGTATGGCTGTGTCATAATTGACAAATGTGTCATTTGTGTTCAAATGGCATTTTCTTGTCCCTTTTATGGTATGTTTGTTTGTTACTTTGAGGAATGCTCCAATGGGGCATTACCACCCAGGCCTCTCCCCCAAGGGGATTTAAATCCACATCCAGTCCTGCTTTTTGCATTCCCAGCACTGAGATGACTGGCCTTTAAGGGCTTTCCCAGCCCAGAGAAGAAGAATGCCATACTACTGGGAACATTACACCCTCTGGGCTTCCTTGGTAAGAGGTTAAGCCCCTTGTGTGAATGGTTTTCTACAACTACTAAATTTTTGCTTGGCAGTTCTGAGTGTTGGTATTTCTAAATTGAGAAATGTCGGCCTGCCCAGGATGCATTTGGCCAGTTGTTAGCTAGGACCCTTGATAAGTTCATGCATTTTATCTGGAATGCTGACCCAGGACCTGAGTCCATGGAAAAAACTTGTGTAAGTGGCAGCACCTCAAGGCATCCCATAAGACATTGGATTTCTCTGGACCATCCTCAGGGAAACAGGGAGATCACCTCTAATGGTCTTCTCTAGGCTCCACTTTTGGTCAAGAGTTAGGAGAACAACTTGGTGATTGTAGTACTCAGAATATTTGAGTCATTCTAGCATGACCTCTGGGGGGGGAGGGGATGGGGATAATTGGCCAAATTCAACCTTAATATGGGGTAGATGCTCTTAATATCAGACACAGGTAACTATAATAAACTTTTTCGAATTCTGATTGATAAATTCAGATTCAATGGCAGGCATATAGAACTCTGAAACATGCTTAACAGGATTTAAAAAATTGGAAATTCCCTTAGTAAAGATGATTTCTGGGCTATGGTACTGAAATTTTGGGTTCTAGTGGCTCTGATTCTGTAGCAAGTGGGGAGATACTATTTTATGTTGAAATATATTTTTATATATAAAATCATTTGCTCATGCATGCAGGTAATGAAGATTTATTGGGTATATTTATTGGATATACACAATGTGAGAGACCCTCTTTTAGGCCTATATGTTCATTTGCCCCATTCCACCCCCATTAACATGCCCACAAAACACTAATACTTCCTTTATTTTTAGCATCTCATCTCCCATCCTCCTGTCTTCCAAGCTGCTGTTAACATTAATAGGACACCGTTTGGTCAGGAGGGGACAGAGCATGCAGGGTGCTTCCCACTCTGCACTCCACACCTATCTCTTGCTCTCATCAGGGCTATCTGAGAATCACCTACGTGGAAATGGAGGTGACACATTCTCCCCCCAAATACAGGAAGGGAGATGCCACTATTAGGGAGAAAGAGGACTTGCCCCAAGACAGTAGAGATTGATGTGTGTTAAATTCTTAGCACAGTGCCTGACCTATGATACACACTCAACAAATGTTGCTGTTTGATTACTGGTCTTGTCTCTAGGTTGATGTAAGTTTGACCAGGGAGGGCAAACTCACCTCTTTCCTTCCTGTTGGCTACTAGCTTAATGAGCAAAAAGTCCCAGAGGATCTTTTCTCGAAGAGAAGCTGTGGCAGAGCAGCTCAAGATTAAATTTAATGCAGCTGTTTATCAGACAAATGAGATCGAAGGGAAGAAGGATGGCTTCATATAAAAGGGACGTGGTGGGTCTCCTCTCCTTCTCCCTGACCTTTCTGGCTAAGAGGAAAACTGTTACTGTAATTACCTAAAGTAGCTGAACTTTAATTCACTTAGGGATCCGTGTATAATAGACTAAGAGAAATGCGGACGAATAGCTCAACTTCAAATTTGGATCCTCATCTCAACTTGCTGACTAAGAGGTTCTGTCTCCAGATTTGCACACAGTGTACCTCGTCTACCCTTGGGTTGGTCAATAAATTAACTTTCCTTTTCCACTAATTGCCACTTGAAGACTTTCTTACCTGCTCTTATTTGTCAGTTCTCCCAGTTTGCACTCAGAGTCTCTCAGCATGACCTGAGTCAGTCCTTGTTCCTACAAATGAGAAGTTCAATAGAATTGGAAGCACTCAGGAGCAAACGCCAATCTCCCTCCTCAGATATAGGATATTGATAACAATTAACATATTGTTTCAACCTAGTCTGTACTAGTTGGCTCTGGCTGCTGTGACAAAATATCTGGGGCTGGGCTTCACTAATGGAATTTATTGTCTCATGGTTCTAGAGGCTGGAAGTCCTAGATCAAGGTGCTGGCAGGGTTCATTTCTGGTGAACCTCTTTTCCTGGCTGGCAGATGGATGTTTTCTCGTTGTGTCCTCACGTGGCCTCTCTGCTGTGCATGATGAGGAGAGAGTCATCTCTGGTGTTTCTCAGAACTCCAGTCCTATCAGATTAGAGCTCCACCCTTATCTCTAGATCCAGTCACATAGGGGGTTAGGCTTCAACATATGAATGTTGGGGGATACAATTTAGTTCATGACACTAGCTAAGCCTCCCAATTTAGACTGGCTTATATGTCAGTAATTTCTTTTACTAGACACATTGGTTTGCTATTACTGCATGATAACTACTCCCTAACTCAGTGCTTAAAACAATAATAATTTATTAGCTTTCATATGTCTGTGTGTCAGCTGGGGTTCAGCTGGTCTGCTCCTCAGTATGCTTTCAGGCAGGTGGGGAAGCTCAACTCCAGATGCCTCTCATCCTCCTCCTGGGGCTAGCAGGCTAGCCCAGGCTTGTTCTGTTTGCGGTGAGGGGAGAGTCATCATTGCCTGGGACTCACCTACTAACATCCCACTGGTCAAAGCAAACCATATGGCTAAGCCCAAAGTCAAGGTGTGGGAAAATAGATTTTGCTTTTATAGGACTGCAGAGTTACCTAGCAAAGGGTGTGGATTCAGGGAGGGATGAAAATTGAGACTGATCATGGAGCCTTACCAGTGTGTCCTCGTGGCCACAGTGATTCCCATTCCTCCTTCACCTGCAAAATATGCTACCTCCATCTTAACATTTCGTAAACAGGAGATAGGATGAAAAATTTGCTAAGTCACTAAAAGTAGTGTATTTTCCATGTCCTCTTTGGAAGTGCCCATGAAACGATGGGCAAAGGAAGGACTGGCAGAGGGCAAAACCAACAGCATGGAGTGTACTTGATCAGGAGTTACTTCAGGGGGCAGAACTAGGATGAAGAAGGAATATTCCCCACCCCCAGAATAGGGAGGCCCTGGTAACATGTGGCCAGGGGATTTCAATGTGACTGCTGTGTGCCTACAGTTCTTCACTATTTTAGAAGGAAAGGTGAATTGCAGTTACCCTGTTTCATTATTCTATGTTGGGAGTAGTAAGGTAGCTAACATAATTTTTTAGTCCCTAAGTTTCCAAATCAAGAGGAGTCACATTCAAACTTGAGATAGATACAAGATTCTGGACTTGAAGCCTGAAGCCATGGTAGGATGAGACTTTGAGGCTTTTGAGATGAGAAAAAGAAGTTTGGTGAATTTGTATTTTATTCTCCTCCCTCTGTGTAGCTGCACTTTTACGTTTAGACAGAGTGTAATGATTTTCACAAGAGTGGTTGATTTTGCAAAGGAATAGATAAGTCCATGTATCCTTTTGTTATTTGAGATTTTATTACATTGTGTCTAGATAATTAAGACTGTAAACTTTTATAGAATGTGTAGAGTTTTTTCAGACATTGAACATGGTCAATGTTTGAACATTGTCTTACACAAAGTCCCTTGTATTCTGTGCACACGCATGAGTACACATACACATATATTATTTAACTAGTCATCAAAGTCATCAAATTGTTTAATAAAAAAAGAGAAAGGAGTTTGAATAAAGAATAATACTTATTTATTTTTAAAGATTATTTATTTATTCATGAGAGACAGAGAGAGAGAGAGAAAGAGAGAGAGAGACGCAGAGACACAGGCAGAGGGAGAAGCAGGCTCCATGGAGGGAGCCTGATGTCAGACTCCATCCTGGGACTCCAGGATCACACCCTGGGCTGAAGGCAGGCACTAAATGGCTGAGCCACCCAGTGATCCCCAAAGAGTATTATTTAACATTGCAGGAAACTGCATCTATCTTGAGTCTATTTTTTCTATTATGTGAACATAATAGAAAAGGAGATCATTTTCCTAGAGTCCCATCCTTCTAGTATTTGTGCTGGGGAAGAATTGTAAGCAATAGTAATACTATCCCTAGTCTATATTTGCCTGATGCCCAAACAGGTAATTTGCTGATTAAAAATATTGTTAACAGAGTCAATCCCATTTACAATTGCACCCAAAAGCATAAGATACCTAGGAATAAACCTAACCAAAGAGGTAAAGATCTGTACCCTAAAAACTACAGAACACTTCTGAAAGAAATTGAGGAAGACACAAAGAGATGGAAAAATATTGCATGCTCTTGGGTTGGAAGAATTAATATTATGAAAATGTCAATGCTACCCAGGGCAATTTACACATTTAATGCAATCCCTATCAAAATACTGTGGACTTTCTTCAGCGAGTTGGAACAAATCATCTTAAGATTTGTGTGGAATCAGAAAAGACCCCGAATACCCAGGGGAATATTGAAAAAGAAAACCAGAGCCGGGGGCATCACAATGCCAGATTTCAGGTTGTACTACAAAGCTGTGATCATCAAGACAGTGTGGTCCTGGCACAAAAACGGACACATAGATCAATGGAACAGAATAGAGAACCCAGAAATGGTCCCTCAACTCTATGGTCAACTAATATTCAACAAAGCAGGAAAGACTATTCACTGGAAAAAAGACAGTCTCTTCCATAAATGGTGCTGGGAAAATTGGACAGCCACGTGCAGAAGAATGAAACTAGACCATTCTCTTACACCATCCACAAAGATAAACTCAAAATGGATGAAAGATCTAAATGTGAGACAAGAATCCATCAAAATCCTAGAGAACACAGGCAACACCCTTTTTGAACTTGGCCACAGCAACTTCTTGCAAGATACATCTATGAAGGCAAGGGAAATAAAAGCAAAAATGAACTATTGGGACTTAATCAAGATAAAAAGCTTCTGTACAGCAAAAGAAACAGTCAACAAAACTAAAAGACAACCTACAGAATGGGAGAAGGTATTTGCAAATGACCTATCAGATAAAAGGCTAGTATCCAAGATCTATAAAGAACTTATTCAACTCAACAGCAAAGAAACAAACAATCCAATCATGAAATGGGCAAAAGACATGAACAGAAATCTCACAGAGGAAGACACAGACATGGCCAACACGCACATGAGAAAATGCTCCACATCACTGGCCATCAGGGAAATACAAATCAAAATCACAATGAGATATCACCTCACGCCAGTGAGAATGGTGAAAATCAACAAGACAGGAGACAACAAATGTTGGAGAGGCTGTGGAGAAAGGGGAACCCTCTTGCACTGTTGGTGGGAATGTGAACTGGTACAGCCACTCTGGAAAACTGTGTGGAGGTTCCTCAAGGAGTTAAAAATAGAACTGCCCTACGACCCAGCAATTGCACTGCTGGGGATTTACCCCAAAGACACAGATGCAGTGAAACGGCAGGACACCTGCACCCCAATGTTTCTAGCCCCAATGTCCATTATAGCCAAACTGTGGAAGGAGCCTCGGTGTCCATCAAAAGACGAATAGATAAAGAAGATGTGGTCTATGTATACAATGGAATATTACTCAGCTGTTACAAATGACAAATACCCACCATTTGCTTCAACGTGGATGGAACTGGAGGGTATTATGCTGAGTGAAGTAAGTCAATTGGAGAAGGACAAAGATTATATGGTCTCATTCATTCGGGGAATATAAAAAATAGTGAAAAAGAATAAAGGGGAAAGGAGAGAAAGAGTGGGAAATATTAGTGAGGGAGACAGAACATGAGAGACTCCTAACTCTGGGAAACGAATAAGGGGTAGTGGAAGGGGAGGTGGGCAGGGGGACGGGGTGACTGGGTGTCGGGCACTAAAGGGGGCACTTGACAGGATGAGCACTGGGTGTTATGCTGTATGTTGGTAAATTGAACTCCCCCCAAAAAATATACAAAAAAATTTGTTAACTTTCATTTTATAAATCTCAGTCTCAACCAAAGAGTGACATTAGGTTTTTTTAATGGTTATTATGAAATATATCTTTTTTTAAATTTTAATTCCAGTATAGTTAAACATCCAGTGTTATGTTAGTTGCAGGTATACAATAATCTTAGTTTTTCATCAAATATTAGGATACGGTCTCATCAATCTCTTACTGAGCCCAGGGTAAAACTCTGTGTCAGGTTTGTGAGAAGATGAGTAGCCAGAGAAAACTCTAGGAAGAAGTGGTTGGGTGGCAATAATGTCCTGTAGCACAAATCAAATATTGTCCTGATAATCATAGCTAATCATTTTGAGCGCATACCATGTGTTGAGGTGGTTCTAAGCACTTGACATGTTAGCTTAGTACCTCTACGAGGCAGGTACTACTTTGCCCCAATTTTTCAGATAGGCAAACTGGAGCATAGAGATTTAAAGAAACTTATCTGAGGTCTCAGAGCTGATGGGTGACAGAGTTGGGATTTGAATCTGGGCAGACCGTTTTCAGATTCACACTTTTAACCATGATGCTATTCCTTCCTGATGATTCAGGAATATTCCCTGCATCCAAAATAGATTTACTATAAGAAACAGAGGACAATTTTAGAAAATAACTGCTCAGTTTGCACAAAAATATATAAGGGAACGTTGCCTCTGAGAATGGAGAGTAGGCTATTATGGAAAGATAATGTGAAAAATCCAAAGCAAGAAAATACTGCAGTAAAAATAAATGTAGCAGCTAAAAGATGTCAGGGTGGAAGGAGTGAATAGAATACCCGGAGCTGTGGAAAATGGACTCCTAGTAGAGGGCAAATTTGAGAACTAGTTCAAAAACATAGCTTCGAAGAATAAAAGATTATAAATGGAAAGCTAAAGGTTGGATGGCATGTCATAGAGATCCAAATTCTTTGAATAATAATTGTTTCTGAAGGAAAAGGGAAACAAGAAAAAGACAACAGTGTAATCAGAAATAAAGTGGAAAAATACCTTTATTCAATGGAAAGTTTTAGTTTAAAAATGGAAAAAAATTTATAACAAGCGATCATATTAATTATCTGTTGCTGTTTAACATATTACTCCCATATTTAGCAGCTTAAAACAACAAACATTCATCATTCACTTAGTTTGTTAAGGTAAGGAATCTGGGAGTGACTTAATTGTTGATTCTAAGATTAGTCAGGCTGTCAATTGGGGCAGCAGTAATCTACAGGTAAAGTTCTAAATTAATAAATTATTCAACAAGCATACTGGCAAAATCTTAAGAGTGAGCATGAAAAAAGTTAAACATATAGAGATAAAAAATGTAAACATTAATTTAAAAATACCTTTGAGGGGATCCCTGGGTGGCTCAGCGGTTTAGCGCCTGCCTTTGGCCCAGGGCGCAATCCTGGAGTCCCGGGATCAAGTCCCACATCAGGCTCCCTGCATGGAGCCTGCTTTTCCCTCTGCCTGTGTCTCTGCCTCTTTCTCCCTCTATGTCTATCATGAATAAATAAATAAAATCTTTAAAAAAAATAAAAATACCTTTGAAAGAAATAATCCATATGGTTAAGAATTTAAGAAATGATGAGATTTATATAATGGGAAAATAAGTAATAAAAACACATGCTAGCTAAACTTAGAAAGTGTAGGAAAAAGAAGTGATGTTTTGATGGTATAATAGCTGATTTATATCGATCTAGCTGCTTTTAATGCATCAATTTATGGGATTTTCAGATTGTAAGTGACAGAAGCAATTCAAAAATTTTTAGATTTTATTATTTATTTATTTGAGAGAGAGAGAGAGAGAGAGAGAGAGAGAGAGAGCATGAGCTGGGAGAGGAGCAGAGAGGGACAAGCAGACAGTGTGCTGAGCATAGAGCCTGATGCCAGGCTTGGTCCCCTGACCCTGAGATCATGACCTGAGCCTATATCAAGCATTGGACTCTTAACTGACTGAGCCACCCAGATGCCCTCAATTCAAATTAATTTAAGCAAAGGAATTTATTTATTTACTCACTTAACAGGCTCTAGGCCAGCTTTATGTTTACAACTTTAGAACTAGTGATGTCAGAGAAAGATGGCACCTGTTTCTCTGTAACACCATCCAAAGGCATAGGGATAATTCTCATTATCCTAGCCTGGGTTATAAGCTCTTTCAAGAGGGGAGTGGGTCAACTCCTTCTGAGCAGGAGGGGTTGCTCTAAATTAAAATATGAGGGGAAGGCATGGGATGCTTGGGTGGGTTAGTTGGTTGAGTGACTGACTCTTGATTTCAGCTCAGGTCATAATCTCAGGGTCCTGGGATTGAGCCCCAGGTCGGGCTCTGTGCTCAGTGGAGAGTCTGCTTGAGATTCTCTCTCTCCTTCTCCTTCTGCCCATCCCCCACACTTGCACTCTTGCTCTCTCTTTCTCTAATATAAATAAATAAATATTTAAAAACAGTGAAGAAAAGGCAAGTAAAGGGGGCAAAGATCCCTAAAAATAGCTATACCAACTTTTCTTGGTTTTACTGTAAACTAGGTGCTGTGCTACTTTTATTATTATTATTATTATTATTATTATTATTTCATTAAAACCTCTCAATACACTTCTGAGTCAACATCTTCCAAACAACTATAGCAGATGTCAATACCCCATCTTTGTATGTCCCTTATTGTTACCACATCAGGGCATATCTGCCTAGCTTCTAACTTCTAGCATCTGAATTTCTTTGCTCTGGTTTCCAGAACCCACTTTACCACCCATATGGCAGGTCTGACATGTCTGACAATGTCTTCATGGGAACAATGATTGATAGATGAATGAAATACCTCAGCTCCCTTGCCATTGGGTGGAATAACTCTGAGGTCTGTGTTCTAGATTGGCTTCCAGAGCTTCCAATGATTAATAAGCTCCACTTGTCCATAGTGGTAACTGGCTTGATGATATATCCTTATTTGGCTACTTCACCTTTCCTGTTTCATTTAGTTACCTGTGGTTTTTTAAAAAAGATTTTATTTATTTTCATAAGAGACACAGAGAGAGACAGAGACACAGGCAGAGGGAGAAGTAGGCTCCCTGTGGGGAGCCTGATGTGGGACTCAATTCTGGGACCCCAGGATCATGACTGGAGCCAAAGGCAGATGCTCAAACACTGAGCCACCCAGGTGCCCTACTTATGTCTTTACTGGTCTTCTTTCACCTCTTAAATAAACTCTTTGTACTCAAATCCTTGTCTCTCAGGGACTAATTGAAGAGGAACTCCAAGGTATGTCTTCTAGTTCACTAATTCTCTTTTCAGCTGGTCTAATCCGCTATTTACTTTTCATTAAGTTTCTAATTTCAATAATTTTACTTGCATTCCTATAAAGTAAATTATTTGGTTTCTTTATAAATCTGCTTGGCCAACTTTGATAGTCTCTGATTCTCTATTAATCTTCCAATTTTTCTTTATCCATCTCTTCTTTAAATTGAGTATTCTTATTTTATAGTTTACATTTGATAATTCCAAAATTATCATTCTGATAATGTTGTCTTTGCCATCCTTTGTGGTTTGTTGTTTCTGCCAACACTTACTCACTGTGGTTTCTTTCCTGTTGCTTTTAGTGACTTTTGGTTGTTTTATTCGTAAGACTTATTTGAGGCCTGGTTAAAAATACATTCCTTCACATAAGAGAAATGCATTTGGGTCTCTCAGGTGGCTGAGGATACTACTTCCCTGAGACTGCTTTAAATTCCATTTTTGGCTTGAGATTTTATGAGTTATATAGGTTGTTTGAATTCTGACTCCAAACTCCCTTAAGTATACAGATTTACAGTTAGGAATTCTTATGGGTAAATTCTCTCTTCCTTTTAACTCATTTCTTTTCTCATTTCCTTTCCCTTTCTTTCCCTTCGCTTCCCTCCCTCTTCCCTCCTTCCCTCCCTCCCTTCCTTTCTTTCTTCTTTTCCTTCTTTCTTCAGCTTCACCTAGACCCGAGATTGAGATAATAATGTATCCTACTGACACCCACTGTGGGGTGGTTCTTCCTAGGTCATCCACTTAGAAAAGGATATTTACCCTCATGGACTCCTGCTTTGAAATATCGATTCAAACTTGCACCCTGATAAGGCCATGGGCTTTATCTTCTTAGACCCCAAAAGCAGGCCCTAGCATCACAACTATTTACTTTTCTGATTTGAGCTTCCTTATTTTTCTGACCTCCAGAGAATACTATTACTACCTTGCTAGTTCTCATTCATATGTTTAAAAAGTTTTTATTTTATTTTTTATGGATTCAACTATTTTTTTGTGTATTGTACTGGGAGGGTTTTCTCTAAACACTTGATCCACAATGTTGCCACTGATCCAATGTTATTGCGCAACAATGATGTATCCAGCTCACTCTTTCCTTCTCTTTCTCTCTTAAATATTCAACGCTTTATATTGTAGTCTATATTTGACAGTTCCAAAGTCAATTCCTTTAAAATACTGATTGATCTTGACCATGTGCTAGGCATTCCTCTAGGGCTTCAGTGTGAATGGATCAGACAAGATCAGCACCCTTGTGGTGCTTACATCCCAGAGGAGAATGTAAGTTCAGGCCCTTACAGCTAGTATCCCATTGTTCTAAGGACACTTTTGCAATGTATAGTGTGAATGGTTGTGCAAAGCTGAGATGTGCAGTAGGCAGTGTTTTGTATTTGGTTGCTTATACCTACAAGTCAAAATAGGGAGAAATTGTGGTATATTTATTACTTGGAAAGGTTAATGATTGTATCTGGGTCTGAAGATGCAAGGTAGACAGTAGGTACATGTGGATAAGTTGGTTTTTGTGAATATAGAGGAGAAGGAGGATTGGGATTCTCATTTATGAAGCTTTGTGTAAAGTGCTTTGTACATATGTTCTCATTTAATTCTGACCCCCTCCCAAATAAATTCCATGTAGTAGGTATTATCATTATTTTAAGGTAAATTGTATATGGTTGTCTCCTATTATTTCCCCATTCTTTATTTTTTTTTCTTTTTTTTCTTTTTTTTTTTTAATTTATTTATTCATGATAGTCACACGGAGAGAGAGAGAGAGGCAGAGACACAGGCAGAGGGAGAAGCAGGCTCCAAGCACCGGGAGCCCGATGTGGGATTCGATCCCGAGTCTCCAGGATCACGCCCCGGGCCAAAGGCAGGCGTCAAACCGCTGCGCCACCCAGGGATCCCTTCCCCATTCTTTAATAGCCATGGATACTCCTTTTTTGCTGGGTATCTTAGTGCTCAGCCTTAAGATGACACTTTCTATCCTTCCCTATATCTATCCCTGTGGCTATCACTAAGTTCTGGCCAATGGGACTTAGAGTAGGTATCAGATGGCAGCTTATGGAAAATTTCCCTAAGAGACAGCTAATGTATACCTTTTACTCCTGCTGCTTATCTGTTCTTCCATCCTGCTGCTTAGAGATGTGTACTGCTTAGGACCATAATGATGAGGCTACACTCTAAGACAAATTGAGAATGGATGGAGTTATGTCCCTGAGGACTTTTAGGCCAGACCTTCATACCAGCCTTGGACTGCATATCTCTGGACCTCCTATACTGGAAAGGAATACACTTCTATACTGTTAAAGTCTACTGTTATTTATTAAAAAAAAATTTCCTCCTAAAATCTGCAGTCAAATTTAATCCTAACTATATATTAAGGCTCAGAACAATTATATAATTTGCCCAAGGTACTATGTGTAATAAGAAGCAAAGAGTTGAATCTAATGTTTTACATTTATGTAATAATGACTAAATGAAAGATATTTGGTATAAGGGAACTGCTGTATTATATATACCAAGCCAAATTACTTAGTTGTTTAGTTGGTTTTTAGAGCTCCTTTAACTCTGCCTCTCACCCCTTACCCATCTATCCAACATTTCCCCAGCAGTCTGTAACATATAGTTCTTCATTAGGCTGGCCTCCTTATATCCTCTCATTCATACTGGTCTGACTTATGCTTTTAGGCTCACTCTGAAGCACTAGGAGTTCAAGCATGAAAAAATCATTGAAAGAGCAATATTTCAAGCAAGAGAGACAGAGCTAGAGCTTGGATTTAAAGATAAACAGGAAATAAACATGAGTGGAGGGGGAGCAACAGGAGAAAAGACATGGCGGTTCCATCAATTCCCCATCCGAGGTGGGTCCCTAGGCAATCTATTACGTCTCTCAGTAGTTAAATTTTATGGCTAGGGAGACCACTTTAACATTTTGAAAGAGACTGTGAATGGGCCACTCCTTTAATAGTAATGAAACCTTTCAAGACTTAAATTTGTCTTTATTAAGCCATTTTAAGGGTTATAAAGACAGCATAGATTATTGCTATAGGGTATCCTGAAGTTTGCCCTTACAATTAATTTCTTGCTATAATGGACAACAGAGCAGTGCTGATGTGAACTGCTGATTTAAAAATAATTTCTTCATACTTTATTTCATTTGTATCTATTGTTCTTGTTTTTGACTTTAAATACTACTACAGACAATGATAACTGAGGCTTTGGCTAACTTTTTGAAATGTAAGGAATTACTTTTGGAAAGAGCATTAAAAAAATTTCTTGTGAGACAGCTTCTTAAAGAACTGATTTTTAGAGACTGTTAACCTGAGAATAACTGTGCATGTTAGATAGGACTGAAATCTGAAATCTGACTCTGCTGTATGCTCGTGGCTGAAATTTTAAGTGGGTAGATGCCCCTGTGTGTCTAGAATTGTGGGTGGTGGATGGGGTGATTCTGAAAGTCATAAGTCTTTGGAAACATGAGTAACCTAAGTATTGACTATCTAATGGCTACTATTCTGTGCTGATGATGCTGATGAAGGAACTGGTTGTCATTAATCCAAGTCATTGCTGGACAAAGTAAGGCTGTTGACAGATATTTAATACAGGGTTTATGGCAAGTTAAAAAAAATGTTAATCTGAACAAAATGATACGGGTCTCTTGGTTGCAGGACTTTTCAGGTTCTTGATATGGTGACGTTGTGAGTCTTTAAGAGGAGATGAGACCAGGCAGCATTTTCAAACTTTGATTCCAAGACCTGTTGCTAAGTGAGAGGCTCATGAAAAGAATGCCCTATGGAAAACCCTTGGGTCACACTGATCCAGGTGAGATAGAAGTTGCGAGCTGTGTTGTAAAGAGAATTCAGGGGCTGTGTGACCATGCTATCAATAATCTGATCTGTGAGACTGGGCCATTATCAGGCACAGAATCATTTCACTTTTCAGCCCAGATAATTCATAGAGATCTTAGTCCAAGGATTAAGATCATCTTATAGGTCCAGGAACTAAGGCCCAGAGAGGTTAAGAGGTTGTACCCTCATTAGTGGGGAGCTGATACCAGCATCTCAGCCCTCTGATTCTCAGAGATGACCCTACTCCTCAGTAGGTGTGGTGGACTGTAGGACAACACTGTGAGTTCTGCTAGTGGAGTAGACATTGGTGAGTGAGCAGTGGGGATGGGCTGGATCAGTGTTTGGGGAGATAGCTCCATTCCTTCAGTCATTGGGTGGCATAGTGCAAATTTCTCACCATTCTGGTCACCTGGATCTGATGAACTCTCGTTTGTCAATTTTCCCTTAAAACATGGAGCCCAGATCTAGTTCTGATTCTTCAAGTGTGCTTTGACCATTGCGGTGTACACCGGGATATCTTTATTCTTAGATCATTACTGGTAAACTATTCTTGAGTTAATGAAGACCAAGAACAAGGTAATTATTTCTCTAGGATCCATGCATCACTTTGGCTCATATTAAGCTTGTAGTTAACCCCAGATCTGTTTGATATGACTTACTGTCTAGTCAAGTTTTCTCCTAAGTTTACATTAACCAAATAGGATTAATTTTCCAAACTTAAATGTAGGTCTTTACATTGACCCTGTTTTATTCCATTCTAGTAGTTTTGGCTCAGAACTTTTGATTATCAAGACTAATTTTGAATCTTGACTCATTTATTTTTCCTGTCCTGTATGGCAATAATGGCAGATGTAGTCTGCAAGCTTCTGATTTCTTCATTTCTCAACCCAACTATATTTCTCTATAAGAGAAAGGAAAGGGAACTGAGGAACATTTATTTACTACCTATTATTTGCCAAGTACTATGCCAGATACATTACACATATTTTATTACTTAATCTTCATAATAATCATATATGATCATAACTCCTTCTTCTGTAAAGGAGAATGAAATTCTCAGCTCAAAGAGTTTTGGAGAATAAATGAGACAATTTATTTATTTAAGTTACATAATTAGAAAATTAGGTACTTATTACAGTGCCTGGCAGATAGGAGGCACTTGGTATGCATTAGTTGTTTTTACTTCTGTCCCTCGTCCTTCATCTTCTCTTTGAGCAGACAGTGACAAGGACAGAAAACTATGAAATTCCATTAAAGAGCCCTATCTTGATGCCACAGAACCACCAGTCGGCTCCTATATTAGTATTGTTAGCCAATTTTCATTCCATGTGAATATTATTTATTGCTGCTTTACAAATTACCCCCAAACTTAGCAGCTTAAAATGAGACACATCTATTCCCCCCCCCTCCCATAGTTTCTGTGGGTCAGAAGTCCAAGCATAGCTTACCTGGGTCCTCTGCTTTAGCATTTCTTACAAAGCTGCAATCAAGGTGTTGATTCTAATCTGAAAGGTTGACTGGGAAGGAATCTTTTTCAAGCTCACTGATGTGGTTAGTGACATGAATCAGTCCTGGAGGGTTGTTGGATTGAGGGCCTCAGTTTCTTACTGGCCATCAGATGGGGGTCACCCTCAGTTCTTGGTCACATACCCCTCTCCCATTGGCTTCATCAGAGCAAGCATGTAGGAGGAATTAGAGAGTGAACCAGACAGAAGTTACAATCTTTTATAACCTAATTTCAGAAGTGACATCCCATTACTTTTGCTGTATTCTGTTTATTGGAAGTGAGTCATTAAGTCCAGCCCCCACACAAGAGGAAGGAATTACACAAGGGAGTGAAAATCAGTAGGCAGGGCCAACTGAAGGCCATGTCAACAGCTGCCTATACCACATGCCATAATCTTTATCAGGCAGACCTGGGAGTCCTTGCTGTTTCCCAAAAAGTCTACGCTGGGGGAATCTTGAGTGTTTGTTGTCATAACTGTGAGCTGATTACGTAGCCATATTTCCCTCCTGGCTTTGTTTTGGAAAGAGAGCAGTTTAATTGTAACCACATTGGCTTGGTGGGCTATCGGACTTTCTTCACATTTACTTGTCTTTGATCCCCTCCCTCTTATTCCTTCAAGGGGTATTTCATCCTCTCAAGGCCTCAAGTCCTCAAATTTCTCACTCTTAGCAAATATCTTTGTTTCCAAATGAGAAATTAGACAATATCATATTCCTTAATATGCCCTACTGCTTGGTACATCGGTGTCTTGCTCACTTGGTTGTCTCTGCCTATAGTATTCTTACTTTCCTTTTCTGCCCAGTTGAATTTTTTCTTATCCTCTAAGAGTTAGCTTGAATCACACTCTTTGATGAGATCCTCTCTGTTCCCTGGAGCAGAGTTAATTATCCCCTCCTCTATATTTCTGTGTCTCACAGAGACTTCAATGATGGCTCCTTTCTTACTGAGTTCAATTACTTTTTTACACAGTCTCTCTTTTCATATTTTATAAGCTCTGTGAAATCAGGGGCTGTGTCTTATTCACCTTCATGTCTCTGTGCCAAACATTTTGTGGAGTTCAATAAATATTTGTCACATCAGTGAATCAATTGTCAATTATTAGCCCTCAACCATGTACGTAATAATAGGTGAAGAATAGCAGCAATGGGAGGTACTTTCTTTAGGCATTGATATGTCTAATGACTAAGGTCATCCTTGGCTTCTACCTTTCTCTGACACTTGATATCATACCATCTGCAAGTCCTGTTGGCTCTAACTTTCAAATAATCTGTTTCATTGAATCTAGGATGATGTTGATTATAGGACATAGTATTATGTTGCAAGATATTATGTATATATTATAATAGTATATATTATGTATATTACATATTAATATTGTATATGTTATATATCTACTCTGTATTACAGTACCACTAAGAGAAAAATGCTGCTAATGAAACTATGGCATGCCACTGACTGTAGCATCTTAATTGCATGGGTATAAAATATGAAAAAATGAACATCTTAGAATTTATTAAATATATACATAATATGTTTGAATACTTCCTACCATTTCCATGGCTACTATGCTTGCCTAAAGCAATACTATGTCTCATGTAGAACATGCAATAGTCTTGTCACTGGTTTCTCCAGAGACTGTTCTTCATAGAGCAGCCAGAGGAAGTTTTTTTTTAAAGTTAGCCAGTTCATAGCACTCCTTTGTTCAAACATCTTCAATGAGACAACATATGCAGGACAAAATCAAATTCCTTAGTATAGTGTACAGATTCTTGTACAACCTGGCCAATGCTTACCTTCCATTCTCATATGACTACTGCTTTCCTCTTTACTCACTTGGATTTATCTACATTTTCCTACTATCTATACTTTGTTTATACTAAGCTTATTTCCATGTGAGGCCCTTTGCACTTGCTATTCCTTCTGCCCAGAATGCTCTTCCCTTAAAAGTGTACAGCACTCCTTTCCTTATTGCAGATTTATGTCTGTGCTTACATATCACAACCTTGAAAACATTTTCATTCACAACTCCCTCCTCTATTTAGATTTTGTCATAGAATTTATCATTATTTGACAATGTGTGTACCTGTGTGTGTCCTGACCCTCAAAGAATCTTTCTTTTTAAAAATATTTTATATATTTATTTTTTTTACAGGGTGGAGGAGGGACAGTGGGGGAGGAAGAGGGAGAGAAAGAATCTCAAGCAGATTCTGTGTTGAGTTTGGAGCCTGATGTGGGGCTCAGTCTCATGACTTTGAGATCATAACCTGAGCCATAATCAGTAGTTGACCACTTAACCAATTGAGCCACTCAGGGACTCCAAGAATATGTTTCTTGAGAGCAAGATAAATTCAGAGAAAATTTATGTCCATTGCTATATCATATCCAAGAAATCCATGCCTGAAAGTGGCCCAGTATAACAGAGATGCAATTAATTATTGAATAAATATTTGATTGAAGCCTACCTTTATGGTATGAATCATCTCTCATTAACCGTCATAAAGTAGTTTGATATTTACAAGTCTTGCTTATGTATGTTATCTCAAATTTCTCCATTTAGAAACTTTCTCCTAAATAAAAAAATTCTATAAACTGAGGCTAGGATTTTCTTTTCATAGCAAGTTAAATGCAAACTATTTGGATGTCTTCATCATAAAAAAGAAAGCTCAGATATGCCAAGACTGGCCCCATGGTGTTTGTGTATCAATGGTTGGGTTTTGCAAACTGCCCCCATGAGCCAGGTCCATCTTTCCCTTTCTGCCTGATGCCTTGCTTGTGAGTTCCCACTAGTACTGCCCTGAAGCTCTGGTGAGTGGGACTCTTGCACTGGATCTTGTGTTTTGCAGGGCTACATGCTGGTCCTCCTTTGGTCTTTCCATGGACTCTCTCTCCTCATGGACTAAGGAATTCTTGAGATCAAGAGGATATAATCACCTGTAACTTGTATTTCTTATTTCTGGCACATGTTTTTGTTTTGATACATGAGACTTCAGAATTTCCTACCCATCTGGTCACAAGTCAACTTCCAAGGCTGGTGGATGCTTTCATGGGTCTTTTCTTGGTAGAGTGGAGAATGCTGACTTTGCTTGTACACTTGGGCCAAGGATGGCCAACATGTTGGCTGTTTCAAAGCTAGAGGGAGCTTTCACGTTTGGCCTGGGTTATCTCTATGTGTGTGCTCTGGGCTGCTTTTGGTGCAGGAAGGGACTAGGGGTAGAAAGAGAAGGGGAAGTGGGACACTTTCAGGCTTGGATTTTTGGGACTCTGAGGATTCTGATTTTAAGTATATTTGTTAAGGTGGAAGTATAGATGTTTTCACTAATGATATTGGTTTGATAAATAGCTTTTTTAAAAAAGATTTTATTTGAGAGAAAGAGAGAGAGAGAGTACAAGCATGCGGGGTGGGGGCAGAGTGAGAGAGAGAATCTTCAAGCAGACTTACCACTGAGCACAGAGCCTGACTCAAGGCTCAGTTCCATGACCCTAAGACCATGATCTGAGCCAAAATCAAGAATCAGATGCTTAACCGACTGAGCCACCCAGGTGCCTCTGATATATAACTTTTAACATTTATGTGTATGGTATATGTGGGCTTCCATTTGTACTCTTGGCCAGGACTCTATAAATATTACAGGTGAGCTTGGTTCAACAATTGTGTTAATAGTGCTGCTGCCTTAGACTTATGTCTGTATGGCCTCACTGACTCTAGATGAAGTGTTTGCAATTTTTTCTTAAAAATAGAAAATCAAGAAATTAAGCTGAATTTTTAGATAAATGAAGCCTTATCTGGAACCCCAGTGTATAAATATAGAGATGTAGGATTATTTTGCCTGCAACAAGAATAAAAGCTCAGAAGTCTGTTGACTCAGGGACTCCCAACCTCAACTCCTCCCTCCCTCCCTCTGGGTGGCTTGAGGCATAGCTTTGGAACTCCAGGACTTCACAAACAGATACAGTTTGAAAATTATGGCTTTGTATTAGTGTCTTATACTGGTGTTGAGCACACTTATGTTGTATGAATCTGCTTTGAAACACTACTATGTAATCAAAAAAGTTTGGGGAAAGCAAGGCACTATTAGACCTGTTTGGCCATCGCAGTGCTCAGCAAAGTGAGATTTCTTTTCCCTTCCCCAGCTTGTTGAGATACAACATTGTGTAGGTTTCAGGTGTACGAGATGATGATTTGATATATGTGTATATTGTGAAATGATGATCACAGTAATGTTAGTTAACACATCCATCACCTCACGTAGTTATCTGTTTTGTGTGTGTGGTGAGAACTTTTAAGATCTCCTCTCTTAGCAATTTCCAAGTATACAATACAGTATTGTTAACTATAGTCACCATGCTGTAATTTGGATCTCCAGAACTTATTCATCTTGTAAGTGGAGTTTGTACTGTTTGACAACCTTCACCCATGTGCCCACCCCCATTGCCCCTGCAGCCATCAATCTACTCTGTTTCTAGGAGTTTGGTGTATGTGTGTGTGTGTGTGTGTGTGTGTGTGTGTGTGTGTTTTAGATTCCAGATTTAAGATCTTTGTCTGATTTATTTCACTTAGCATAATGCCCTCAGGTTCATTTCATGTTGTCACAAATGGAAGGATCTGTTTCCTTTTTAAAATATTCCATTTGGAGGTCATGTACAACAGAGTGATATGATATATGTATATATTGCAAAATGACCACCATAAGGTTAGTTAACACATCTATTTCTTCATAGTTTTTTTTTTGTGGTGAGCACTCTTAAGATCTACTTGCTAAGCAACTTTAAATATAAATATAAATATAAATATAAATATAAATATAAATATAAATATAAATATTATCCTTTTTAAATTTATCTATTCATCCATCAACAGACACTCAGGTTGTTTCCATATTTTGGCTATTGTGAATAATGTTATAGTAGATATGGGCATGCAGATCTCTTTTAGATAATGATTTTGTTTCCTTTGGGTATATACCCAGAAGTAAGATTGCTGGAACATATAGTAAATCTATTTTTAATTTTTTTAAGGAACCTCTATACTATTTTTTAAAGATTTTTATTTATTTATTCATGAGAGCATGTACACAGAGAGAAAGAGAGGCAGAGACACAAACGGAGTGAGCAGGCTCCTTGCAGGGAGCCCGACGTGGGACTCGATCTCGGGTCTCCAGGGTCACACTCTGGGCTGAAGGCGGCGCTACACCGCTAAGCTGGGCAGCCCTGGTGGCCCAGCGGTTTAGCGCTGCCCTCAGCCCAGGCCTGATCCTGGAGGCCCGGGATCGAGTCCCACGTCGGGCTCCCTGCATAGAGCTTGCTTCTCCCTCTGCCTGTGTCTCTGCCTCTCTCTCTCTGTGTGTGTGTCTCCCATGAATAAATAAATAAAATCTTAAAAAAACAAAACAAAACAAAATAACGCTGAGCCACCCGGGCTGCCCGACTATTTTTCATAGTGATTATACCAATTTACATTCTCACCAATAGTGTATAAAAGTTTCCTTTTTTCTATAGCCTCACCAACACATTGTCTCTTGTCTTTTTGATAATAACCATTTTAACAGGTGTGTGGTGGTACCTCATTGTGGTGTATACTGATGTATACTAATCTGATGATGAGTGATATTGAATTTCTTTTCATGTACCTGTTGGCTATTTGTATATCTTCTCTGGAAAAATGTCTGTTCAGGTCCTTTGCCCATTTTTAAATCAGATTATTATTTTCTGTCATTGAGTTATATGAGTTCCTTCTATATTTTGGGTATTAGCCCCTTATCAGATACATGGTTTGCAAATATTATTTCCCATTCCATAGGCTGTCTCTTCATTTTGTTGATTGTTTCTTTTATTGTGTAGAAGCTTTTTAGTTTTTTATGGTCCCACTTGTTCATTTTTGTTTTGTTGCTTGTACTTAATGATGTCAAATTAAAAAATCATGGCTAAGACCGATGTCAAGGAGCTTACTCCCTATGTTTTGTTGTAGGAGTTTTACTGTTTCAGGCCTTACATTTAAGTAATCCAATTTGAGTTAATTTTTGTAAATGGTGTAAGATAGTGGTCCAGTTTTATTCTTTTGAGTGCAAATATCTAATTTTCCCAGCACTATTTATCAGAGACCATCTTTTTCCCATGAATATTTTTGGATCTCTCATCAAATATTAGTTGGGTATATACGAGTGGGTTTATTTTCGGGCTTCTGATTATGTACCACTGGTCTGTGTTTTTATTTTATACCAGTATCATACTGTTTTGATTACTATAACACTTAGTATAAAGTTGGGAAGCATGATGATGCCTCTGCTTTTTTTCTTCTTTCTTAATATTGCTTTGGTTACTTGGAGACTTTTGTGGTTCTATGCAAATTTCAGGATGTTTGTTTCTATTTCTGTGAAAAATGCCATTGGAGTTTTGATACAGATTGTATTGAATATATAGATGGCTTTGAGTAATAGGGCATTTTAACAACATTAATTCTTCTTCTGATTCATGAATACAGGATATCTTTCTATTTATTTGTGTCTTCTCAATTTCTTTTATCAAAGTCTTATCATTTTCAGTGTAAAGATCTTTTACCCCCTTGGTTAGATACATTCCCAAGTATTTTATTCTTTTTGATGCTATTGAAAATGAGATTGTTTCCTTAATTCTTTTTCTGATAGTTCATTATTATTAGTAGTAGTAGTATAAAGAGGTGGAAAATGATTTTTTTTAAAGATCTTATTTATTCATGAGAATACACAGAGAGGAGAGAGAGAGAGAGAGAGAGAGAGAGGCAGAGGGAGAAGCAGGCCTCCTGCAAGTAGCCCAATGTGGACTCGATCCCGGGATGCCAGGATTACGCCCTGATCTGAAGGCAGATACTCAAACACTGAGCCACCCAGGCATCCCTGAGAGAGAGAAAGAATCTTTTTTTTTTTTTTTTTTTTTTTTTGAGAGAGAGAATCTTAAAGCAAGTTCCACACTCAGTGTGGAGCCCCATCTAGGGTTTGATGCGGGACTCAATCTCACAACCCCGAGATCATGACTTGAGCTGAAATCAAAAGTTGGATGCTTAATTGACTAAGTCACCCAGGCGCCCCACAACTGATTTTTGTATGTTGACTTTGTACCAGTTTTTCTACAGGCTTTTTTGGGTGGAGTCTTTAGAGTTTTCTGTATATAATATGTCATCTGTAAAGGAGAATTTTACTTCCGATCTGATTTGGGTACTTTTGATTTCTTTTTTTGCCTAGATGCTCTGGCTAGGACTTCCAATATGTTGAATTTTATGTTGAATAAAAATGGCAAGTGTGGGTACCTTGTCTCATTCGTGATCTTAGAAGAAAAGCTTACAAACTTTCACTGTTGCGTATAATGCCAGCCATGGGCTTGCCAAATATAACCTTTATTATGTTGAGGTTTGATTTATTCTATACCCAATTTGTTGAGAATTCTTATTATGAAAGAATGTTGAATTTTGTCAATGCTTTTTCTGCATACATTGAGATGATAATATGAATTTTATCTTTCTACTAATGTGATCACATTGGTTGATTCCATATATTGAGCCATCTTTTCATCTTAGAGCTGAATCTCACTTGATCATGGTGTATGATCCTTTTAATGTGCTGCTTAATTCAGTTTGCTATTATTTTGTTGAGAATTTTTGCATCTATATTCATCAGGGATATTGGTCTGTAGTTTTCTTATCTGGCCTTGGTGTCAGGGTAACACTGGACTCAAAATGAGTTTGAGAGTATTCCCTCCTCTTCAACTTTTTAGGAGAGTTTGAGAAGGATTGGTGTTGATTCTTCTTTAAATATCTGTAGAACTCGCCTGTGAAACCATCTGGGCCTAGGCTTCTCTTTGTTGGGAGGATTTTGGTTCTTGGTGTGGTTTTCTTGCTGTTGATCTATTTAGATTGTTTATTTCTTCATGATTCAGTCTTGGTAGCTTGTGTGTTTCTAGGAATTCATCCATTTCTAGGTTCCTGATGGTTTCTTATAAGTCTTTGTATTTCTGTGTTATCTGTTGCAATGCCTCCCCCTTCACTGATAATTTTAATTTGAGCCCTTTCTTATTTTTTTCTTGCCTACTTTAGCTAGACGATGTGCCAGTTTATTTTTTCAAAGAACCAGCTCTTAGTTTTGTTAATATTTCCTCTTCTCTTTTTTATGTATTTCTGCTCTAATGTCTGTGATTTATTCTTTATGCTAGCTTTGGGATTAGTTTGTTCTTCTTTTCCTGGTTCTTTGAGGTGCAATGTTAGGTTGTTTATGTTTGATCTTTCTTTTTTCTTAGTCTATGCACTATAGCTATAAACCTTCCTCTTAGAACTTCTTTTGCTGGGTCCCATAAATTTTGGTATATATTGCTATTTTCATTTGTCTCATTCAGCTCAGCTTGGAGTACTGGATAGGTCAGTTGATAGACCTGCTGACAGGTGGTCTTATTACTAGACTTTCCAGTTAGGCAAGACCACTGCCCAAGCTCTAAGGTTGAAAGAAGAGGGTGTTGCTGGCTGGGTTCCATGGTTGAGTGGGCCTTCTGGCTAGATTCCATGTTTAAGGGATGAAGGGGCTGGCCCTGGGCAGGCTTCCTGGCCAGGTGGGGCTGCTAGCTGTTTTGTGGTCAGGAAGGGCCACAAGTTGGGCTCTGCATTCACCTCTGGTCAGACAGGGTTGCAGGTTGTGTTCACTGTCATCACAATCCCATTTACTGGACTGCACATTTGGACAGGGCCATGGCCGAGTGTTCCACAGTTGCTCCTGGTAAGATGGCCTTAGGCTGTGCTCTGTGATCAGGTGGTGCCATAGGCTCTACCTTGAAGTTGGGCTGGGCTACTGGCTGAGCTTTACAGTCCACTAGGCTGTGGGCTGTGCTCTGCAGTTAGGAGGAGGGGTTGCTGGTTGGACCATCCAGTTGGGCTCTAGCTTTATCCTGCATTTGGGTGGGGCTGGAGACTGTACTTCATAGGGGCAGGATCGCTGTCTAGAGCAACCTTGTTGGGTGGGGCTGCAGATTATTCTCCATGATTGGGCATAGTTATTGGCTGGGCTGCCTGCCTAGGTAAGGCTACAGGTTGTGTTCAGCAATTGGGAAGGGCTGTACTCTTAGCTCAGCTGTCTCTGACACTGTTCAGAATGACTGTTCACATTTCCTTTGTATGTGGGGCTGGAGGCTATGCTAAAAGTTGTGCAGGGCTGCTGGCTTGGCTCTCTGCCTGAATGGGCTATAAGTTGGCTCCATGGCTTCCAGGCATCTGTGGCCATGCTTCCTGGAGGTATGGGATTAGAGGTTATGCTCAGCATTTGGGCAAGGCAGTGGATTTGTTCCTCTGCTGGGGCTGGGTCTTAGAATTGGGTCCACACTGGTAGAGCCTGTAGGCTTGAGATCCAAATCTGGTAGAACTGACAGTCAAGTTTCCTGGCTAGAGGAGCCCACTGGTTCAGGTCTGCTGACAGGCCGAACCACTGGATGGTATCTTTGCTTGGGGACTGCTTCAAGCAAGAACTTGGTCTACCAAGATTTGAATGCTGGTTGCTGTAAGCCCTGCCCCCTGCTCTGTCTCTGTCTGATTCTAGTGGTCAGACTCTGCAACTTCTCCCAGCAATCCTTATGAGGTGAGACCCAATGGGCCTCCTGGGAAGCTGTTCTGAAAGGCTGGGGAAGCTGGATGTCAGTCTTGGGTTCTTTTTTTCCCACTGGAGAAACTGTAGGCCTAGGGGAGCCTTCTTGGCGTGGCACTGTGCTGGCCTGAGAGAGGATTGATGTGTTCAAAGTGAAGCCACTTTTCTTACTCTTTTTTTAAAAAAATTATTTATTCATGAGACACACACACACACACACAGAGAGAGAGAGAGAGAGAGAGAGAGAGAGGTAGAGACATAGGCAGAGGGAGAAGCAGGCTCCATGCAGGGAGCCTGATGCGGCACTCGATCCTGGGACTCCAGGATCATGCCCTGAGCCAATGTCAGGTGCTAAACCGCTGAGCCACCCAGGGATCCCCTCTTACTATTTTAATGAGGTCTTTCTTGGTCTCTCTGCTCACCCCTAGCAGTGGTTCAGCCTCACCCCCAGGTTTTGGGATTTTCACAATGATGTTTGTGCCTAGTTGCTAGCTGACCTTATTGGAAGGGAGATCCAAGTTGGGAATGATCTGTAACCATCTTGATCCAGGAAAGTGAAATTTCTGTGGGAAAGGGATTGGTTTACCTTGTGTTTCTCAAGCACATCTTACCAGGAAACTCTTTTCTTACAGAGGCCCTTTTAATATCCATGTAACCCACTTTGAGAAATGTTGTCTAAGGCAATTCCCTAATGTGAAACAGAGTTAGAACCCCATAAAGTTTATTCACTTGTGTTTTCGCTCCAAAAATTTGGTAATCATAAATGATTAATATAAAATTTGTATTTGGCTTTTATAGAAATATTGTGATAAACTTCTCATTATATTAAAACTACATATTGTCACTACCTTAATTTTGTTATATTTTAATAATGTATTTAAAATTGTATTTTGCTCTAAGGAGAAATGTTTAACTGTCACTCATTTATTCAAGGTGTAAAAAGGCCATAAGCCTTGTTCACAGCTCCTGACTTATTCTTGCCACTATGTTCTGTTGCTAGAGTTAAGTGTCTCTGCTGCAGATTCTAATGGCAATAGCAAAAGATTCTAATCTTACTTTCTGATATTTGGAGGCTGCCAAACTTTCTGAATATTTTTTGGATGTATGAAAACTAATTTTCCATTCAAACAGCTGCTGTCTGCTTCCTTCAATTTGGCATTAATTTGGAAGGTAGAGAGTTTTGAGTCCACAGTCTTTAGATTAGCTGTGGGCTGGGTCCCTCATGATGATCTCTTTTAGACAAGATTCTTAGTCACCTGAATCCTTGTCATACCTGCAGCGATGTTATTCAATTTCATTTCATGCTAACATCAGACGCAGTGGGGTACTTCTGTTCCAGCTGTTCTCTACTGCTAATGTCAACTTTAGTATTTGATTTTTAATCTCACCAATGTTTTGTACACAGACTGCCTTTTTCCTTTGCTTTCTCAAGTTTTAAAAGGATTATAGATGGATCAGGAAAATCAAGTAAAGTTGTTGCTGTGGGTTTTTTTTTTTTTTTGGTTTATTTTTAGTAAGTTCCCAAGAATATGACACTGTGGGCAATAATCAGTTCTGCAAAGGGATCTGACCTGCTTCCTGCAGATGCCTCTGGCCCATTCTCTAGTATCCTATCTAGTATGCTACCCTGGGGATTCTCTGTTGATGGTGCTTCATGGGTTGCTATGGAAACCCAGGGGGAACTCACACACGTGTAACCTGGAAATGTTGGGGCATTAACACTGGTTGGATGAACTTTGTCCAACATCAACTGGCATTGGGTAGATAAAATTTTTTTCTCTCTACTGACAGTTCTAAAACATACTTCATACAGTTTGTCAGATGGTTCTTTAGGACCAAGTTGTCAACATTGGAGGCCAACCTGATGACTGGTATTTGCAATGGCTCTTCCTCCTGGCCTGCTTTGCTGACACACTCACTCATACCTTTTCCTTGGTTTGGTAGATCCTTGTAAAGGCCTGACACATAGATCTTTGTCTCTAGCTCTACCTTCAGGGGAACCCATGTTAAGATAGTGACTAAGTTATAGTTTTGGCTACCATATTTCACAAAAATATAGGTTAATAAAAACAATAATCATTTTATGATTCTGAATTTATTTCTGAAATTAGTTTAGAGAGCTATAAACATTAGATCCAATTTTTCTTATACATTTAACAGTTTTCCTTTTGAAGAAGTAGGACTGCCTCAAAGCTGTATCCATTAGTTCTTTCTTCCATGCTTGGTCTTTAAGACTGTTCTAAGGAAATATCTTTAAGACATTTGGTAAAACTTAGCTTTAGTGAGTGACCCCAGCATATCCTGGTACTAGACTCACTGGGTGCTATCATAGACTTTCTTTCTTAGGACACTTGCTTTCCAGGTTATGGTGATGCCATCTTCTGACCTGCATAAATTATAAACATATATATATCAACATTTATTCTCTTTGGCTGAGCCTTTGTATTTTATATCCTGAAGAAGTAGTAAAAGAAGCCAAATAATATGAAAATTGAAATAAGGTTGAAGAAAAATGAGGGTAAAAAAATATCGAATACATGCCATTGGTCCTGGGCAGTGACAACAAGGACATTTCAATAGTATGTGTGCTTCCTGGTAGCCAAAGCAAAAGTATAAATAGGATAAGTAATGAAAATCACAGTGTCCATAAAAATTTTTTTACCTTCCTTCCAGGAAATTCATCTGTCTTCTACCAAGATCTAAGAAAATTTTTTCTGGATGTTCCATGGAAAAGGTGAGTATTATATGATCAGAAAATTAACATTCTTCATGACATACCTGCTCTATAGGTGCGAAGGACTTTATAGGACTGTTTCTTCTAATGTTGCCTAGTCAGCTCTCAGATGGTCACATTGACTAGGTAAGTGGAGGGCCTCTTACTTTTGAAGCTATCTTCCACAAATACAGTTTTTCCCAAATGAACTTTTGATGAGAATTGGGCTACCCTGGAGTTTGCCCTGGGAGGACATGTTGGGTCTAATTGGACGCAATATCACTCAAACATATGTCTCTTGGTATGATAAGGGCTTAACCTCTCTCACTGTTTTAGGTTTTAGGGTGAAAAATGAGTGATTTGTTCAACAATGAAACAGGACCGCATTGTCTAGACTGTAATAGATAATCTTTTATCCCTTTTAAGATCTCTCACATTCAGACAGACTGCACCTCTGTGACCATGTTAATGAGCTTGCTCTTGCATTTAGTTGAGTATTATCTGTTCTCTGTCTTTGTGATGTATCTGTGGGGATCTGGTTGTCCAACAGTCTTCCTACTTAAAATATTCCCTCAGGGGTATAAAATATTCCCTCAGTTGGGTGGCTCAGTGGTTGAGCATCTACCCAGGGCGTGATCCCAGGGTTTTGGGATCGAGTCTTGCATTAGACTCCTCACAGGGAGCCTGCTTCTTTTTCTCCCTCTGCCTATCTCTCTGCCTCTCTCTGTGTCTCTCATGAATAAAGACAATATTAAAAAATATATATTTCCTGAGTCCTTTTGGGGGCTCAGGTGGTTTGACTGGAGGATCCTCCCTGATGACATGACAGTCATCAGAGGAGGGCTAATTGTCTGGTGGAAATGTGTGTTCTGACACTGCTGCGAAGTGCAGCCTGCAGGACTGGGTACGCCAGGGAGTATGGAGACATATGCTGCACTTCTGGGTTGGTCATGATGTCCATTTTATCAGGAGCATCACAATCATTTCTCACAATATCTATGCGAGGGGAGGTGATGTCATCCCTGTTTTACAGATAACTAGCTGACAGATATTTATATTGATGGAGACTTCAGAAGTCAAACTTCTCATTGAGGAATTTAAAAAAAAATTTTCCAAGATAGTACTTTTTTCCCACTTCTGTCCATGGTTTTAGAACTTTCAAAACTAACTCAAATCTCAAATTTCCTGTAAAGTTGTTCCTGACCTCTGCTGATTGAGCATAATTTTCTTCCTTCAGATCCAGGGGAGCTTCATGCAAACCTTTATTTTAGAGTATGTTATAGTTATTGGCTATTGTGATATCCTTAAGGTCAGAGGCCAATCCTTTTTCATCTCTGTAAGCCTGTTGCCTTTCATGATATTTGAACATAGAGTTCCTTCCTGTGACTCTCTCCTAGTGATTAATTTATCCTGGAGCTTTCCTTTTCTTGTAAGGGATTATTATATATATGAGATCCCATTATAGAAACCAACATATATTTTTTGACAGACCATAAAAACCAGATTTGACTTTCTTTAACCTTTTAGAAAACTAGGAAATTTCACGCTTACGTGAGAACCTCTAGAATTAGAGGAATACTCTAATTCCTCTTCATTAGAGGAATACTAATGAAGTCATGTGTTTGCAATGGGAAAGGTAGACAGTGATCTTCCCTGTCCTGACTTCTACCTTAAAAGCAGATACAAATATTGTGTTTCTATAGAGTGTTATTTGGTTGTGCTGGATCACAGTATATGGTTAATGGTTGGAAGTCATGAAGAGCTACATCCCTGGGCAGACACTGAATGGACCTTACTGCAAACAGTATTCTAGGTATCAGCTGGCCTGTGCCAAACAGTAAAGATGACTTTATTGAGGATTGAAGCTATTTACCCTAAGTCTTTGGTTTGGAGTTAGCTGTATCCATCTCCTCTCTCCTCTACTGACTGAGTAGAGGGATATAGCATTACTATGATCTGAAAGTTGGTGGTAGGATTAGTAGGGGAGAGTGGTTATGGTCTCTTAGATTGGGAAATTTGGGTGGAGCAAGTGGCTAGTCATTGTTAGAAAATAAAAGATTGAGGCGAGAGAAGCAATTTTGATAAAAGGAGATGGAAAAATTCATTATAGCTTGGTAGTACCTATTCTTAACCTGTTACCTTGAGATCTGAGACTGTTGGAAATAATCTGAGATTCTCAGAATCAAGGCCATATTTTGCTCAGTTTTGTATCCCTCAGATTAGGCAGAAATTATCAAGCAGATGGTAGACATTGTAAAAGATGTTTGCAATGGTACAGTAGAAAGTCTTGGGCTTTGGATCAAACGGATCTGTGTTTAAATCTTGATTTGACCACTTATCTGTGTGTTCTTGGGAAAAGTACTTAACCTATCTGACCTTCAGTTACCTTGTATATAGAAATGAGGATAGCACATATTGCATAGGTTTATATGAAAACTGAACGAGGTCTTGTTTGTAATGTGCCAACATAGAAAAAATGTTCAATAAATGAAACTTTATTTGATGACTAAATTTTTGATGAGTAAATAGAGGTCAATGCCTCCGTTTTTCCTTATGTGAAATGTTCTTTTGCATTTTTTTTTGTGAAGGACAAAATAATAATAAAAATGTCTGCACAAGACCTAGACAAGGTGAAACAAATTCAAAATAGAAGAATAAGATGGGAGGAATCATTATACCTATTTTTAATACATATTAAGTTTCTATTATAATCAAGGCAGTGTGATATTGGTGAAAAGATAAACATATAGATCAATGGAATAGAATAGAGAATCCAGAGTTAGACCCACACAGATATGCCCAACTAATTTAAAAATTATTTAAAAAAAATTTAAATTGTGGTAAAAAACACATAAGATTTGCCACCTTAACTTATTTTTTTGCCACCTTAACACTTATTTTTAAGTGTGCAGTAGTGTTAAGCACATTCATATCGCACAACAGATCTCCAGAACTTTTTCTGCCCAACTAATTTTTGACAAAGATGCAAAAACAATTTATTGGCTGAAAGTTAGCCTTTGAACCATTGGTACTAGAACAATTGGACATTCATAGGCAAAAAAATGAAATTGACCTAAATCTCACACCTTATAATTAACTCAAAATGGATCATGGACTTAAGTGGAAAATGTTAAAATACTAAATTTTCAGTTAAAAAACTAGGAGAAACTCTTTTGGCACATTAGACTGGATGAAGATTTCATATATTTAACACCAAAAAGCATGATCCATAAAAGGAAAAATTGATAAGTTGACCTCATAAGAATTAAAAACTTTGGAAAACCCTGTGAAGAGGATTAAAAGCCACAGGCTGGCAGCTTCTTACTAGACATGTCTCCAGAAGCAAGGGAAACAAAAACCAAGATGAACTATTGGGACTTCACCAAGATAAAAAGCTTTTGCGTAGTGAAGGAAATAATGAACAATACTAAAAGGCAGCCTACGGAATGGGAGAAGATCTTTATAAATTGCATATCTGATAAAGGGTTAGCATCCAAAGTCTATAAAGAACTTATCAAACTCAACACTCCAAAACCAAATAATCCAGTTAAGAAATGGGCAGAAGACATATATAGACACTTTTCCAAAGAAGACATCCAGATGGCTAATAGACGCATGAAAAGATGCTTAACATCGCTCATCAGCAAGGAAATACAAATCAAAACCATGATGAGATAACACCTCACACCTGTCAGAATGGCTAAAATTAACATCACAGGAAACAACAGATGTTGGCAAGGGTGCAGAGAAAGGGGAACCCTCTCACACTGTTGGTGGGAATGCAAGTGAGTGCAGCCACTCTGAAAGATAGTATAGAGGTTCCTCAAAAACTTAAACATGGAACTACCCTACAACCTGGCAATTTTCCTACTAGGTATTTACCCAAAGTATACAAAATACTGATTCAAAGGGGTACATGTACCCTGATATTTGTAGCAGCATTATCAATAATATCCAGATTATGTAGAGTCCAAACATCCATCAGCTGATAAATGGATAAAGAAGAAGTAGTATATATATATATATATACAATGGAATATTACTCAGCTTTAAAAAGGAAGGAAATCTTGCCATTTGCAATGACATGGATTGAGCTAGAGAGTATAATGCTAAGTGAAGTAAGTCAGTCAGAGAAAGACAAATACCATACAATTTCACTCATATGTGGAATTTAAGAAGCAAAACAGATGAAATAGGGAGAGGGGAAAAAAGAGAGGGAGGCAAACCATAAGAGACTCTTAATGACAGAGAAACAAACAAGATTGATGGAGGGAGGTAGGTGGGGGATGGGCTAGATGGATGATGGGTATTAAAAAGGGCACTTGTGGGCATCTGGGTGGCTCAGTGGCTGAGCATCTACTTTTGGCTCAGGCATGATTCTTGGGTCCTGGGATCAAGTCCCACATCGGGTTCCCCGCAGGGAGTCTTCTTCCTCCGCCTATGTCTCTGCCTCTCTCTCTGTGTGTCTGTCATGAATAAATAAATAAAATCTTAAAAAAAAGGGAGACTTGTGATGAGCACTGGGTGTTATATGTAAGTGATGAATCACTAAATTCTACTCCTAGAACCAATATTACACTATATGTTAACTAGAATTTAAATGAGAACTTAAAAAAAATAAAAGCTACAGGCTGGGGAAAATATCTGCGAATGGCATATCTCACAAAGACTAGTATCTAGAATATACATAAGGACTCTCAAATGTCAACTGCAAAAAACACACACAATCCAATAGAAAATGGGCAAAAGACATGAACAGCCATTTCACTGAAGAGCATATGGCAAATAAGCACATGAAAAATGTGATGAGCACCATTAGCTATTAGGAAATATAAATTGAAACCACAGGGAGATACTATTACACACCTATTAGAATGGCAAAATAAAGAGTAGTGCCAAGGCCAAATGTGGATGAGGATGCAGAGGAATTGGATCACTTGTACATTGCAGATAGGGATATAAAATGGACAGCCACTCTGGTAAAGCATATGGCAGTTTCATACAAAACTATACATGCATTTACCATATGGCCCAGCAATTGCACTCTTGGGTGTATTTATCCCAGAGAAAGTAAAACTTATGTTCATATGCAAACAAGTGTTTATAGCAGTTTTATTTGTAATAGCCCCAACTGGAACCAACTCATATGTCCTTAAATGGGTGAATGGTTAAGCAAACTGTGGTACATATTACCATGGATTGGTACTCAGCACGAAAAAGGAATGAAGCACTGATACACACTCAACAACTTGGATGAATCTTAAAGGAATTTTACTGAGTGAAAAGAAAACAATCTCAAAATGTTACATGCTATATGATTCCATTTATATGATATTCCTTTTTTTTAAAAAAAATTATTGACAGAGAAAGAGAGAGTAAGAGAGCATGCACACAAGCAGGGGGAGGGACAGGCAGAGGGAGAGGAAGAAGCAGGCTCCCAGTCCAGCAGGGAGCCCAACGCAAGGGTCAATCCCAGGACCCTGGGACCATGATCTGAGCCAAAGGCAGATGCTTAACTGGCTGAGCCACCCAGGCACCCCCATTTATATGATATTCCTTGAAATGACAGTTATAGAGATGGAAAATAGATTACATGTTGCCAGGACTTAGGGAGAGCGGAGGAGATATGATAGCTTTAACTATAAGATGGTAGCATTAAGAGATTCTCGTGATGGAACTCTTCTGAGTCTTGACTGTGTTGGTTGTCCACAAATCTACACATGTGGTAAGATTGCAGGGAACTAAACACGCACAAGCACCGGCATAAACAGAAATGAATGCATGCAAAACTGGTGAAATCTGAATAAAGCCAGTGGATTATATCAATAGCAATTTCCTGGTTGTGATATTGTACTATAGCTGTTTAAGATGCAACCTTTTGGGGAAACTGGGTGAAGGGGTTGTGGGATATCTCTGTGTCATTTCTTAGATTTACATTGGAATCTATAATGATCTCAAAACAAAAAGTAAAAAAAAAAAGTCTGAGCTAGGTTGTAAACTACTACAAATGAAATGCAGATTTAGTGCAATCCCATTTTGGCTGGGCTTAGTAATAATAAGCAGTTGAGTTTCAGAGTTGCGGGGTTTGAGAAGACTAAGGAATTCACTGTCTGGTTGGGAAGAAATCTGCATCTTCTAGAGCACTGCTGTCCAATAGACCTTTTTGTGATGCTGAAAATGTTCTACTTCTGCACTTCTATTTATTGTAGTCATCGTAGACATGTGGCTAATGTAACTGAGGAACTGAATTTTATATTTTATTTAATTTTAAGTAATTAAAATTTACATTGATATGGCACACGTGGCTAGTGCTACTGTACTGGATAGTGTAATTTTGGAGAAATGGTGGGTTCCAGAAACAAGAGGAAGTTTTCAGAGCACGG